>NC_039364.1:157944896-158261955 GCF_003573695.1 Papaver somniferum | reverse complement strand
CAATTGAGTCTGAAACCCCAGTATATACTTTCCAGTTCAGTTTCTGTAGGATTGTTGTTGTTATCTTTTTAGTATCTCTTTAGTGTTTCAAAACCCTTCTTTTCTTTCGAAATTAAGGTCGCTCTTGTTGTTCTCTCGAGAATGACATCAAATAGGGGAGAGTTCTTTTGAACTTGTGCTTAATGGTAATATCTTGCGGGGAGTGCGGCTGCGGAATTTTATAGGGGTTATCTTGTATCTTAAAACTCCTTGATGAATGTTGTTAGCTTCGGCTATTAGATTGCATCTAAATTAAGTTGGTAAGTATTTTTCTTTTGGTCATGAAATGTCTCTTGTGGAAATTTCATTATGATCCCATTCTTGTACCTTTGCCAATTTTATTGACAAAAAGGGGGAGAAATATTTTAGTTCACACTACAAATACATATGGATTTCGGATCATTGTGTAAGGGGGAGTGGTTTCCATGATCGAGATGGAGTATTGACTAGGAGGGTGATACATATCACCGTAGTATTATTGTTAAAGTCGTGATACAATTGGACTTTGATGTTATATAATAATACTATCACACTGTATAATAATGATCGATAATCTTGATTTCTCTCATTGTTATAGCTACGAATCTTCAAAAATGATGGTGCTAAACTTACAACCTTTGGGATCATTGGAGTACTTGGAAGGACGAAGATTTCAAGGAACGTTGAAGATTAGACTATGGAATAGGAGACACTAAAGTTTATCTTTTTTGTATTCCATATGTATTAATAGTTTTGTCACTAAAATTGACAAAGGGGGAGATTGTTCGAGCAGAGCTCGGTCAACCTCGCATGCGTTGCTATCTCAAGCATGTTTGTCAATGCTAGTGATCAAAACTATAATTCTTGATTTCTAGCCTACATAGCTAAGTATCGGACTAGGATAGAAAAGTGTAGTTGAGCTCAAGGACTTCATGGCGATTCATCACACAACGACGAAGATATATACAAGGAACCTTGGAACTTCATCAATAAAAAGGTATGTGGAGACTTGAACTTATCTATCACTCAAAAGTATATCTCTTCTATCTCCTACTTCTTATGAGATAAAAGTCGTATGCTATATAGACTAGATCATACACATTTGACATTTCGAGCTGAGCATTCATTGCTTATCTTTTATCTCGAAATCGTGTGTTGGTAAAGCGTTTCGCTTTGATCAAGTTTATCTTCACCTAGTGACGAAAGTCATGAAAAGTTTCAATCACTTTGAGAATTGCTCTGACGTGAATCGGTCTGTGAATAACGGATACATAGCGTCCTGTAAGAATGTCTCAATGATTGAAATGAGAGTTTAGATTACATAACCATGTATTCCTTGAACCGAAGTTTTCAAACTTTGTTGATCAAGAGAAATCGGGAGGATTGTGGAATTGGCTTGACAAGTCCGCGAACTATCGGAAGTTCTCGACCGAGAATTTCTGCTGGGATTTTCCAAAACTCATTTTCGTGCTAAGTCCGCGAACTCAGTCCGCGAACCTGGTACGCGAACTGACTCAACCGATTAACTTAAGTCCGCGAACTTGTTTGTGAACTTAAGAGGTTGTGATCTAAAGATGTGCTCTGAACATGAAACATTAAATTACTAAGGAATGTGTTATGCAAACCGTGTCTATAATGTTCATGAGCCGATTCAATCGAATCGAATCATCTTTGTTTCAATTGTGTCTTGTGTAGTTATATAAGATCTCATAGCAATTGAACAACTCTTTAACTAGTTCATTTGAGTCAATTGAACTAGTTATGGTGAAGAAGAACAAGGTTAATATGAAATGCTCATATGGTTAACCTTTTGGGTTACTATGTTGAACTAACATACACGTATACGTTTGGGCATGGTTTTCACGAACCCAGTAAACGTATACCCAAGTGTGTGTGACAAGCTAAGTTTTCGATCTAACGGTTGAGAAATATTAGCTTGAATCTAAATCAGGTTTTCATCTAACGGTGAATATGGATTGCTTTGTAACTAAGGTAAAATCCTGATTTGAAGGCTATATAAAGGAGACATCTAGCATTGTGCAAAACTAATACCCACACGTCTGTATGCTACTAGTGCGCCCGCTAGAGTCGATCTCCATTAACCTTTTATTTTCTTCTCTAAAATCATGTTAACGACTTAAAGACTTCATTGGGATTGTGAAGCCAGACCGATACTACTTTATCGTAGTTGTGTGATCTGATCTTGCATCTTCTATCGTACAAGTACAATCGATTGATTGGCTTGAGATCGTGAGAGTTCTCTGATAGGAAAGATAAATAAGTCACAAACATCTTCGTCTCACTGCTTGTGATTCCTCGACAATCCGCTTGTGTAGTCAGGATGGATTGTAGAGAGGTGATTGATTAATCTAGGATGTTCTTCGGGAATATAAGACCGGATTATCAATTGGTTCCTGTTACCTTGATTTTATATCTAAATACGGAAAAAAACCTAGGGTTTATCTGTGGAAGACAGATTTATCCTCTTATAGACTTTTCTGTGTGAGACAAATCTGTTTATTATCAAGTCTGTGATTTTGGGTTACAACAACTCTTGGTTGTGGGTGAGATCAGCTAAGGGAATCAAGTGCGCAGTATCCTGCTGGGATCAGAGGCGTAGGATTACAACTGTACCTTGGATCAGTGGGAGACTGATTGGGGTTCAACTATAGTCCAGTCCGAAGTTAGTTTGCAGTAGGCTAGTGTCTGTAGCGGCTTAATACAGTGTGCATTCAATCTGGACTAGGTACCGGGGTTTTTCTGCATTTGCGGTTTCCTCGTTAACAAAATATTTGGTGTCTGTGTTATTTCTTTTCCGCATTATATTTTATATAATTGAAATAATACAGGTTGTGCGTTCGTGATCATCAACTTCTCTAATCCAACCTTTGGTTGTTGATTGTAGTTGATTGATCCTTGGACATTGGTCTTTGGTACCGTCCAAGTTATCTCTCTTTGATAAAGACTCGCAGATTTCTATTTGCTTGAGTAAAGATCAAATCGAGAGATTGAGATAATAACTCCTTGAGATACTTTCTATCTAGATTGAGTCTGACTGTCTAGTTCATTCTCTAGCAAAGTTTTATGGAGTTAGTCCATACATATTGCTAATCGAAATATTGGGTGGTGTTGTTAGACCCCGCTTTTTCAACTTCAACAACAATACTATGGTGATATGTATTACTACCCCTTAGTCAATACTCCATCTCACATGGAAACCACACCCCCTTACATAATGATCCGAAAACCATATGTATTTGTAGTGTGAACTACATATTAATTCTCCCCCTTTTTGTCAATAAAATATGCAAAGGTACAAGAACGGGATCCTAATAAAATTTCCGAAAGAGACATTTCTTGACCAAAAGAAAACAAAGGTATATCATCTTATTTAGATGCAATCATAAAGCCGAAATTAAATGCATTCATCAAGGAGTTTGTAAAGATACAAGATAACTCCAATAATATTCCACAGCCGCACTCCCCACAAAGATTTGGCAATTAAGCATAAGTTCAAAAGAACTCTCCCCCATAAAATGTCATTCCCGAGGGAACAACAAGAGCGACCTTAATTTCGAAGGAAAAGAAGGATTTCTTTGGACAAAACAAATCACATACAAGTATGAATTTGAATCCAAAAATATTCAATTAAACTAACCACAAGAGAACCCATGATTAATTTAATCGACAAATGCTCAACATAAGTGAACTTATGGAGACTCAAAATATACAATTAGATTAATCACAAGAGAACCCATAATTAATCTAATCGAAATACACAATCAAACTAATCACAAAAGTAATCAATTTAATTGGTCGTGCTCGACATAAGAAAAACTTACGGAGCAACAACTAAATAACCAAACAAGATGATTAATTTAGTTGAATATGCTCGACATAAAGTACCTTACGGGACAACAACATAGGTAATCATGAAAATAATCAACTTGGTCGTTCAACGCTCAAAATAAGACAATTTACGGAGCCTCACAGTAATACATAAAATATGGATCAGGGAAGATCAATTACTGCGGAATACACAAGGATTCATTCTATTTTCCATCACTATGCGCATAACGATATTTAATAGACATAATCCTTGAAAACAAAAGATTTTAACCTATCTTCCATCAATAATTGACATAATAGGCTTAACTTTTGTATTTGTCAAAATTCTATTCATTCTTTTATCAATACATGGATATCGACATACGAAAGACTTTACTTTTGACAAGGTATGGGATAGTCATAGTTCACGGACGCAAACATACATATCCCATAACAATATTGCAATATATAAAACCATAAAGATTAATACTGCAAAAATCATCTTCCAGAGAAATTTAGAATTTAAACCAATAAATCTAAAAACATGAAGATGAAAACGTTGGACATAGCTATGTGTAATCACAATAATGGCTATTCCAAACTCTAGTTATTCATCTAATAAAAACAAGAAAATAGAAGATTTACTAGGAAATAAGACCTTTGAAGAATTCTTTATCATCCCTGAACTCCTTGTCGTCAACAACCATTGGGATATAAGGTTCATTAAGGTAGGAGTTTATATCAATAAACCTTCTTGGATGATGTTGTCGAACCAGGGACTTCTGAATCTCATGAGTCTTAAACACAAAATCCTTTATTTGTTGAATCTCCTTTCGCATCTCCTTCAACTCTTCAAGAACACCAGAAAACTTCTGAGAGTTTGAAGGAACGGCTCTTGGCTTCCTCATATTCATTCTTCTTCTTTTCAAGGTAGGAGATAACAGAGATTCTTCTTTTTCCTTCATGATTGATGGCTTAACAATCATATTAACATCTTTTCCATCGGAAGACATCATGCTTGGAGTATCCATAACGTATGAGTTTGTGAGAGGAAATCACAAATTAAACTTGAGATAAAAAGAGGTTTTGAGGAAGGAAAAAGGAATGTAGGGTTTCGAAACCTTTAAACAGGTTCGCACATGTCCAACTCACAACCCTATAAAGAGTGGAATTGTCGATAATAACCCTCCTTTGTTGATAGACAGCAAGAACAAAAAATAAGAAAAGAATAAAGAAAACTTTTCCTAAAGCCTGAGAGGTACAAAATCATTGTCTCTTTTGATCAGGCACATGAGACAAGATTTCCAAATCAACACAATCAAGTTGCGTTGTGGTGAACAACAATTTTTCCACCATTTTCCTCTTGAGAGGAATCCACAGACCTCTGTCTATCAAAACGATTCGACCATACTCTCTTTTCTAATGGTCTTGGTTTATCCTTGGAAACTAACTTCTTAGACGAAGATAACATCCTACATACCTCAGCGGTCTTCTGAGCAAGTTTATGCTTCCTTGCTAAATGATTTTATCTTCGTTGAAGTTTGTTGATGTGCCTCAATTGGTGTTTGTACTTGTAACACCTTGAAATTTCATGACCCTTCAGAGAAAAATACGAGCACGTCAAACTAGGATAAAAGTCAGGCTTCTGAGATGTGCACGCAACTAAACACATGGTGGAACCTGAAACATTACAAACAGAGTTTCCAAAAAATGGGTCATTTTTTTCTTCTAGATTAGTTGGATTATCTTCTGAAAGAATATTGAGATTGATGTATGTATTGCTACAGTTATCAAAATCAATATTTTCACCAAGAAGTGCAACACTTGATTTCTCGTCTTCATTTGAATCATAGTTGTCAGACATTTCATCAAGAGTTGCAGCAAGACCTTTGTTCCACGTGTATTTTCTACGATTTGGGCACTCGTTTGCAAAATCCCTTACACTTAAAGCACTGAGGCATATCCTCATCATCAGTTTCATCTGTTTCCCTGTTTTTTAGTAGGAATACGATTATGAGGTTTAACTGATGCTTTAGGCTTATCTCTGGAGAACCGTTTACTTCTTTTCAACAGAAGATCCCTAAACTGTCTTGTGATCATCGAGACTGACTTATCAAGATCTTCATATGATGAATCTGTCTCAGATAGATCATCTTCAGAGATATACACTTTTTACTCTTATCAAGTAATTTAGTGTCCTTGTGTGCTTTGAACGCAACATCCTTAGTTTTGGATGAATGTTCGTGATCAAAGAGTTTCTACGACCCAAAGTTGAATACTTTAATAAACAAATCTGTATCACACAGAAAAGTCTACGGTAATAGATAAATCCGTCTCCCACGAATATACCTACGAGTTTTGTTCCGTCTTTTGAAAAATCAAGGTGAACAGGAACCAATTGATATACCGGACTTATATTCCCGAAGAACAGCCTAGTATTATCAATCACCTCACAATAATCCTAATCGACACAGCGAAAAAATATATTGTGGAATCACAAACGATGAGACGAAATGTTTGTGATTACTTTTCTATCTTGCCTATCGGAGATATAAATCTCGATCCAATTATTACAATTGTACTCGTAACAATAAAAGATGTAAGATCAGATCACACAACTAAAAGAAAAGTAGTATCGGTCTGGCTTCACAATCCCAATGAAGTCTTTAAGTCGTTAACCTAGTTTTAGAAGAAGAAACCAAAGGTTAAAGGAGAATCGACTCTAGCTATGCAACTAGTATCACATATAAGGTTTGGGGATTAGGTTTCCCAGTTTCTAGAGTTCTCCTTTATATAGTCTTTCAAATCAGGGTTTGCAATCAATGTTAGCTTGGTAACAAAGCATTCAATATTCACCGTTAAATGAAAACCTGATTAGATTCAAGCTAATATTTCTCAATCGTTGGATCGAAAACTTATCTTGTTACACACAAATGAAATGTCCAATTTTGGGTTTATGTAGTCGTTCCCAAACATTAACATTTGTTGGTTCAACAATAGTTAACCAAATGGTTAGCCATATGATTACTTTCATATCCACCATATTCTTCTTCACCATAACTAGTTCAAATGACTCAAATGAACTAGTTAGAGAGTTTTTCAATTGCTTAGATCTTATGTAACTACAAAAGACACAATCGAAGCAAAAACGGTTCGATTCACTCGAATCGGTTCATGAAATTTATAGCCACGATTTGCAAAAGCATTCCTTAGTTTATATAAACATGAGTTCAAGAACAACCGATTTTAGATATAACCTGATCAAGTTCGCGGACTGGGTTCGCGGACTTAAGCTCACGGAAGGAGTTCACAAACTCCAGTAAAAATTCTCGGGTCGAGAACTTCCGCCAGTTCGTGGACTGAGTTCGCGGACTTGGCTCACGCCACATTCCGTTTCTCTTGATCAACAAAGTTCGCAAACTTTGGTTCAAGGAATAAGGACTTATACATATATGTGTTTCCAAAATAATGCTTATATCCTACCAATGGTTATGTAATCTAAACTCTCATTTCAATCATTGAAACATTCTCAAAGGACGTTATATAGCCGTTATTCACAGACCATTTTTCGTCAGAGAAATTTCCAAAGTGATTGAAACATAACATGACTTTCGTCACTAGGTAAAGATGAATTTGGCTAAAGCGAAAGCTTACCAACACATATTTTGAGAAAAAGATAGGCGAGTTACACTCGGCTCGAAATAGCAAATGTGTATAATGAAAGTCTATATATCAAAACGACTTTTGTCTCAAGAATAGGAGATAGAGTATATAGACTTTTGAGTGACAGATAAGTTCAAGTATCCACATACCTTTTAGTCGATGAAGATCCACCAGTTCCTTGAGTAGTCCTTCGTCTTGTATGATGATTTCCATGGAGTCTTGAGATCAACTATACTTTATATCCTAGTCCGAGACCTTTAGCTATATAGGCTAGAAATCAAGACTTATAGTTTTGATCACTAACATTGACAAACATGCTTGAGATAGAAACGCATGCGAGTTCGACCGAGCAATGCTCTAACAGTAGTTGATGACGAATGTATAGAGAACTTTCTGAGACATCCTTGAATTGAGAGCGTGTTCAAGAGGTGTTTAATTTCCAAGATATCCCTTTCAAGACTTGCCTTAAGAAGATATAAAGGCAAAGCTTCAGAGTTTTTGGAATTATAGTCTCTTATTTCTCCAAGAAGAATTTTGACATGTTATTTCAATCGATCAGCTTGAAATTTAATATAATTTAACATAAGTTCACACTATTTAGTTGTTTCCCCTTCAACTAGAGAGAAGGACTCTTTTGAAGGGAAATCGGAAAAACACATGTCGGAGCCTGTCTGTCTAGTTTGAACACAGGGTTCGTCTATATTTGAGATTGAGATATCTTTCTCTTTAATAGAAATAGACGAGACATAACTTTTATTTCTGGTGACGCGTTCATCGGAGATAATACTCTTGTCCATAAAGTCAGATCGCTTACAAACACAGACTGATAAGGTCTTTAAATGTGTTTGCCTGCTCTGATACCAATTGAAAAAGCGGGGGTACAACAACCACACCCAATATTCCACTTAGCAATCTGTATGGACAAACTCCAATATACTTTCAAGAGAATCAATAAGACTCAATCTTAATAAAGTATATCAAAGAGTTATATCTCTCTTTCTCGATTCAATTCTTACTCAAGCAAATAGAAATCTGCGAGTCTAATTGAATACAAGAGAAATCACTTGAACGGTACCAAAGACCAATGTTCAATGATCAATAAATTTCAATCAACAACCAAAGGTCGTATTTCCAATTGATTGATTCAAACGCACAACCTGTGATATTTCAATTATATAACAAAATATAACGCAGAATAGAAATAACACAGACACCAGAATTTAGTTACGAGGAAACCGCAAATGCATAAAAACCCCGGGACCTAGTCCAGATTGAACACCACACTCTATTAAGCCGATACAGACACTAGCCTAATACAAACTAACTTCGGTCTGGACTGTAGTTGAACCCCAATCAATCTCACACTGATTCAAGGTACAGTTGCGCTCCTTACATCTCTCATCCCAGCAGGATACTACGTACTGGATTCCCTTAGTTGATCTTACCCACAACTAAGAGTTGGTACGACCCAAAGTCGAAGACTTTAATAAACAAATCTGTATCACACAGAAAAGTCTACATAATAGATAAATTTGTCTCTCATAGATAAACCTACAAGTCTTTTGTTCCGTCTTTTGATAAATCAAGGTGAACAGGAACTAATTGATAAGCCGGACTTATATTCCCGAAGAACATCCTAGTATTATCAATCACCTCACAATAATCTTAATCGACGCGGCGAAAGAAGATATTATGGAATCACAAACGATGAGACGAAGATGTTTGTGATTACTTTGCTATCTTGCCTATCGGAGATAAAGATCTCAAGCCAATCATTACAATTGTACTCAACACGATAGAATCAGCAAGATCAGATCACACAACTACGAGAAAGTAGTATCGGTCTGGCTTCACAATCCCAATGAAGTCTTTAAGTCGTTAACCTGTTTTAAGAAGAAAACCTAAGGTTAAAGGAGAATTGACTCTAGCTAATACAACTAGTATCACACGGAAGGTGTGGGGATTAGGTTTCCCACTTGCTATAGTTCTCCCTTATATAGTCTTTCAAATCAGGGTTTGCAATCAATGTTAGCTTGGTAACAAAGCATTCAATATTCGTCGTTAGATGAAAACCTGATTAGATTCAATCTAATATCTTTCAACAGTTAGATTGAAAACTTAGCTTGTTACACATAAATGAAATGTACTATTTTGGGTTTATGTAACCGTACCCAAACATGAACATTTGTTGGTTCAACAGTAGTTAACCAGTGGTTAGCCATATGAGCACTTTCATATCAACCATGTTCTTCTTCACCATAACTAGTTCAAATGACTCAAATGAACTAGTTAGAGAGTTGTTCAATTGCAAGGAAATCTTACGTAACTACACAAGACACAATCGAAGAAAAAACGATTTGATTCACTCGAATCGGTTCATGAACTATATAGCCACGGTTTACATTTAGCATTCCTTAGTTAATATGAATAAGTTCACAATCAATCGTTCTTAGATATACCCAACTCAAGTTCGCAAACTTAGTTCGCGGACTTAAGTTCCCGGAAGGAGTTCACAAACTCCAGCAGATATTTTCGCGGTCTGGGTTCGCGGACTGAGTTCGTGGACTTAGCTCACGCCACTATTCCAGTTCTCTTGATCAACAAAGTTCGAAAACTTCGGTTCAAGGAAAAATGACTTATACATATATGTGTTACCACACAATTATTATATCCATCATTTGTTATATAATCTAAACTCTCATTTCAATCATTGAAACATTCTCAGAGGACGTTATATAGTTGTTATTGACAAACCATTTTTCGTCAGAGCAATTTTCAAAGTGATTGAAACATAACATGACTTTCGTCACTAGGTAAAGATGAACTTGGCCAAAACAAAAGCTTACCAACACATATTTCGAGAAATAGATAGGCGAGATAAACTCGGCTGGAAATAACAAATGTGTATAATCAAAGCCTGTATAGAAAAATGACTTTTGTCTCAGAATAGGAGATAGAGTAGATAGACTTTTGAGTGATAGATAAGTTCAAGTATCCACATACCTTTTAGTCGATGAAGATCCACCAGTTCTTTGAGTAGTCCTTCGTCTTGTATGATGATTTACATGGAGTTATTGAGCTCAACTAAACTTTCTATCCTAGTCCAAGACTTATAGTTTTGATCACTAACATTGACAAACATGCTTGAGATAGCAACGCATGCGAGTTCGACCGAGCAATGCTCTAACAATAACATGATAGGACTCAGACGTGGGTTGAAACTTCCAAGATAAAAACCAAACGACCAAAACCTGTAAAAGGAGATAAAGAGTGACAGATCGCTTAAAAGATTAAAAAAAAATGAATAAGAGTCGAGAAAACAACAAAGGTTGAATAAAGCTTTAGTCTCCAAACGTTGATGGCGTTTTAATAAGATGAAGTATGCCTTATGGAGAAATGCAATGGCCTCAAGATATAATGCTGCGTAATTCACTTAGATAGATTATTTCAATAATCTTTGTCTTTGTTTGATCTTTCACCAAAAGAGTTTATATCGATAAACTAAATATCCTTTGTACTCAACTTTATCTCTGATCATTGCCATATTTGGGAGATGAATAAGTGAGTTTTTATATTAGATATTATCGATGGTTTAGCAAGGTTCAAAAATAGTCTAGAATCTTCTAAGGGTTTCATTGTTTGGCTAAGTTAGTGAGTTTCCTAATTTTGGATAAGCTAGGGATTTCCTTATTCGGCTATGTTTGTGGTTTCTAGTATAATTCATATACTTGGAAGCCAAGTTTGTGGCCTAGATGAATAGGTGTAGAATCCATAAGAAAAATAAAAAATTAAGAAAGAGTTCTCATAATTATTCTTAACAGAGAATTTAGGGTATAAAACGTTTTGTTTACAGAGATTTATTTGAGAGATTATAACAACACCTTGTTGGTTATATAATAAGAGTTGATATAAGTTGAAAAGAAGAGGGTACCCAAATACACCACAATATTTTATTTTGATCACAACATATTCAGGACCCACCGTGTATAAACCTCCTTAAGCAACAATCACTAAAAGAATATTTCAACACGGTGTCCACTTGGAACATGGTTAGTCCATACTGGAAAAACAGTGTGAGAAATCAAAGCTAAGTGGAAAATCACAATATACCTTGTGTGATCATCTATAGATACAAGATCGAGACAATACAACAGAAATATGTTCACTTGATAATAATTACGGTACAAGACCGAAATACAATATAATAAATATCAAATGCCTAATTAACGTACAAGTGTATTTACTTTAATTATAATATAAACACAATTATAATGCGGAAATAAAGTAAATCACACACCAGAATTTTGTTAACAAGGAAAACTACAATCTTGTGGAAAACCCCGGGGACCTAGTCCAATTTTGAATACTCAATGAATTAAGATGTTACAAAAAGTAAACATGCAACTTCGTGTAGACGATAAAAAGTAATCTAAAATCCTAGTTACTCTTCTTCGGCAGTATTCTTGTTTTGATAACATCTAGCAGAACCGAAGTTCTCAATAGACGTTTGATACTAGATATCCTAGCAGAATAGGCATCTGGTTTAGGACTAAATCTAATATATCTTCTTAATGGTTCACAATAACTTCTTCTACCAATCTTTCAACTGGGAATACAAGGTTCCTTTGGATCGTATTCCAAACAGTAAAGGATGGAAACTGTTTGGTAATTAAACTCACTTTATAATCACAATACCAAAATATATGATAAAAGCACAGTTATATATCTTCTATTTTTAAGATCCGTTTCCAGATCCGAAGCTCCCAGGTTACGAGATCAACCAAGACAATGATTACTAAAATAATAAATCTTGATTACAAGGTTTATGATAAAATCACAAACAACTTGTTGATCTCAAAAGGCTTATGTTTATCGAAAATAAACGACTTTTTAATCCCGGTAAATCAAGTCACGGAAAGTCACACCAAGATCAAAACACAAGAATAAAGTCTTCAAATCTTCAAATTCTTCAATCTTCGATTTAATCTTCAAAGTAACAACCTGCAAAAATAAAATTGATTCTTTATTGATTTTTCGCACATAATGGAGTCTGTTAACAATAACAATTCAATGAATCTATCTAACGGATCTGGAAAAAGTTAGATATGTAGAAACGTTAAATCTTTGATCTAGTTTGAGTGTCCTTATATCAGAAGAGAAGGAACATGGAATAAACAAACTAGCTGCAATCAAAGATTCAACAACCGTTAGTCAATCAAATCAATAATTGAAAACTGATAATACTATAATTATCTAGTTTCCCACCAACGATATTCGTAGAGCTTCTTGATCCCACAGAAGTCTTTAAACGAGCGGTCGTAAGAGATTTCACATAACTATGGTACTTTCCTCTCCGAATAGACGGCTCCACCAGAAACAACAAGAAAATGAAGTTTGCCTGGCTCTTAGGATAGTTTGCTAGAAATACAAACTTAGATATTTATAGACCAAGGATGTTAGAGCATAGCTCGGTTGAACCCACCAAGCGTTGGTATGTCAAGATTGGTTGTCATATTTTAGTGAATCAAATTTCATTTAAAGAGTCGCTTGATTATATAATAGAGTCAACTTTGTATAGGTTAGCTTGAAAATGTTATAATATGAGACTTACAAGTATTACATGAAGACTTGAAGAATGTGAAGAAGTATGAAGCTACAACGAAAAAATCATCCTTCCTCTTGAGGTTAGCAATATTTGACTTGAATTGTTTCATTCCCTAACTATCTTTCAAGTCGTGCATATTGAAAACATAACTGCGAAGCTGTGTATGATACTCTAGTTAGACATAGTATTAGGGAATACAGTACGAGGTTTATTGCTTAACCATTAAACTTTGTATATAAGACATCGACATGATCATATGAATGTTATTGTGATTATGTATGGGTATGAGTGAAGATTTCATCCTAGGAAACAATGTTTTACATTCGTTTAAAGGAAGTAAGTTCATAAACTCGTTTTGTGAATCGAAAGGGAAATCGCTAGGCTTATTGGTATTGTTATTCATTGCAAATATATTTTAAATTACTAATATGTGTGTTTAGTATAACCGCTCATAAACTTGTTTATGTATGTTGGTAAAACTATTCACAAGGCCTGACTTATGTATTGGTATGACTTTTATTAGTGAAACCGATCTTAAGTAATCACTCAAGATGGTATGATCGATGCCTTGTAAATAACAACTTTTATCTAGTCATTGGGGAACCGATCCTAGTAAGAGGTGCAACAAATTTACAAGAGGGAATTGATCCTTGTAAGAGGTGAAACACGTTTTTAGTAGATGGGAGGACCGATCCTATGAACATGTGCAACAAGTTTGTAGTCTTGGGGGAACTGATCCTATGGACATGTGCAACCGAATACAGGTAGTTACCATAAGTTGTGGGGAACCGATCCTAGTACCTAGTCAACCGAATTTTGGTAACTAGCGTGACTATGCACAGTACTCACATTGAGGTAGAACCGAACTTGTTTTGGTAAAACCGTGAAACCCATGATTGGTGGTTTGATAGGATAATCAATCACATAGTTCTTGGAATTCAGACGAACCAATTCTAAACTTGTTTGGAAGTGTGGAAAATCGTTTCCAAGATTGTAAGTATGAAAAAGGACTTGCAAAGTAAAGATGTCGACATACTTTGAACATGTGCAGTAACTCTTATCATTAATTGTTCAAAGATATTCCTTAATAGCTAAAGGAGAATCCCAGGATCGAAATAAATTGAAATTTTTTTTAATTAAGGTTTATTAGTTTTTATATGCTATTTAATCTCCAGCAATTAAATGCATATCTTTATAAAATAATAATTAGTAATGTGCACTTACTGATTATAAATTTTTCTATTGGGATTTCGGTCAATATTTGGACAGTGCATTTCCAACAGTTATGAAAACCGATTTTGTGTTTATTGCATATCTTTGAAAATATTCGGTTTTGGAAGTTCCTTGGTGTCCAAACTTCCTTGTCTATAAATATTGAAGTTTGCATTTCTAGCAAACTAATCCTCAGAGCCAGCAAAACTAACTCAGTTGTGTTGTTACTGGTGGAGCCGCCTATCGGAGAGGAGAGTACTCTAATTAGGAGAAATCTCTTACGGCCGCTCAGTTTAAAGACTTCTTTGGGATTGAGAAGCTTTATTAGTATAGTTGGTGGGAAACTAGATAATTGCAGTTTATTATTAGTTTTCGATTGATTTAATTGACTAACGGTTGTTGAACTTTGATTGCACCTAGTTTGCTTACGATTGAGAATCTTCTCTTCTGATATAAGATTCACTCAAACTAGATCGAAGTTTCGACGGGGATCTTTAGACTGTTTGTAGATCTAAAGACGTCTTGTGATAATCCAACGTTAACAAACTCCGTTCGGTGTGTGATTTATCACAAGAGATTCAAGTTGATTGTGTGCAGGTGTTGATTGAAGATTAAAGAAGATTTTTTGGGTTCATAATCTTTGGTGTGCACAATACTTGTTTCGGCTGGAAAGGGATCCAAATATAATCGGTTTATCTTTGTGATAGATTGGATTGATTAGTTGAGTAGATCGGCATCAATACAATTCTTTGTGATTTAATAGTATTGATTGCATAGTCTAACAATTACTTCGGTAGTTGTTGAGAGATTGATCTAAGGACCCGACAAAGGAGTTTATTGGTTAAACGGAAGAGCCTTTGTCAAACTCATATCACGTTGTTTGAAAAGAGTTGTTACCGAACAGATTTGTTATTCCTTTACTGTTTGGAATACGAACCAAAGGAATTTTTCCAAGTGCGTGACTTATTAACAAGTTGGAGGCGCAGGGATACTGAGGGAACTAGGTGAAATATAGGTTTAGTTGCTTGGTGTCAACTATACGAAGCTGGTTTGATTTTGTAGAGCGGCTTAATTCTGAGAGTATTCAATTCTGGACTAGGTCCAGGGGTTTTTCTGCATTTGCGGTTTCCTCGTTAACAAAATCTTGTCGTGTCATTTAATTTTATTTTCCGCAATTATAATTGTCTTTATTATAATTTAAAGTAAATTACACAAACGTTAATTCCTATTTTACTTGATAGACAATCTCTAGAATTTGGTTAAGTCTGAACCTATTATCAAGTAAACATACTTTGTTGTTGTATGGTCTCGATCTCGTATCCATAGACGACCACACGAAGTGTGAACCGATTAGTTGTATTGTCTCGACTCAGTCCATAGACAATCACTTTCGGAAAAGGACTTATAGGTGGAAATTTTTTAGATTGAGGTATATTTGGGCCCTCGTCATTTCAAAGGATGTTTGGACACCAAGGAATTTCCAAAACCGAAAATATTCTCAAGATATGCAATGAATGCCCGAATTCGGTTTTCCTAATTCCAATAAATGCTTTTCCAATAGTTATGAAATCTCTCATAAAAAATCTCCAATTAGTAAATGCACATTACTAATTTTTATCCTCTAGAGCTATGCATTAATTGCTGGTAGTTAAAGCATATAAAACCAAAAAACCTTAATTAAAAGATTCTTAATTTATTTCGGCACAGGATCACCTTGAGTACCAAGGTATATCTTTGAACAATAAAGGATAAGAGTTACTGCTCGTGTTCAAAGTGTGTTGACATCTTTTCACTGCAAATCCTTATTTCGTATTTACATGGATTTGCTTCTTGGAATCGGTTCTACTATACTTCCAAACAACTTTAAATTGGTTCTACCATACTTTCAAGTCTACAATGTGATTGTTCATACCAAGTCACAATGGTTAGTTGTGACCGGTCCTACCAAGTCACATACATGGGTTCAGATCGTTTATACCAATAACTAGGATCGGTTCTACCTAAACATGGTGTTAGAGCATTGCTCGGTCGAACTCGCATGCGTTTCTATCTCAAGCATGTTTGTCAATGTTAGTGATCAGAACTATAAGTCTTGATTCCTATCCTACATAGATAAAGGTCTCGGACTAGGATAGAAAGTGTAGTTGAGCTCAAGAACTCTATGGCAATCATCATACAAGACGAAGGACTACTCAAGGAACTCGTGGATCTTCATCAACTAAAAGGTATGTGGAGACTTGAACTTATCTATCACTCAAAAGTATATCTATTCTATCTCCTACTCTTGAGACAAAAGTCGTTTTGATATTTAGACTTTCATTATGCACATTTGCTATTTCGAACCGAGTTTATCTCGCCTATCTATTTCTCGAAATATGTGTTGGTAAGATTTCGCTTTAGCAGAATTCATCTTTACCTAGTAACGAAAGTCATGTTGTGTTTCAATCACTTTGAAAATTGCTCTGACGAAAAATGGTCTGTGAATAACGGTTATATCCGTCCTCTGAGAATGTTTCAATGATTGAAATGAGAGTTTAGATTACATAACAATTTGTAGGATATAAGCATTATTGTGGAAACACATATATGTATAAGTCCTTATTCCTTGAACCAAAGTTTGTGAACTTTGTTAAACAAGAGAAACGGAAGTGGTGTGAGCCAAGTCCACGAACTAAATCCGCGAACTCAGTCCGCGAACTGGCAGACGTTCTCGACCCGAGAATTTCTGCTGGAGTTTGTGAACTCCTTCCATAAGCTTAAGTCCGCGAACTTGAGAAGGTTATATCTAAAACTGGTTGTTCTTGAACTCATGTTTATTTAAACTAAGGAATTCTTTTGCAAACCGTGGCTATAAAGTTCATGAACTGATTCGAGTGAATCAAACCGTTTTTGCTTTGATTGTGTCTTGTGTAGTTACATAAGATCTAAGCAATTGAACAACTCTCTAACTAGTTCATTTGAGTCATTTGAACTAGTTATGGTGAAGAAGAATATGGTTGATATGAAAGTAATCATATAGCTAACCATTTGGTTAACTATTGTCGAACCAACAAATGTTAATGTTTGGGAACGGTTCGTAAACCCAAAATTGGACATTTCATTTGTGTGTAACAAGCTAAGTTTTCGATCCAACGGTTGAGAAATATTAGCTTGAATCTAATCAGGTTTTCATCTAACGGTGAATATTGAATGCTTTGTTACCAATCTAACATTGATTGCAAACCCTTATTTGAAAACTATATAAGGGAGAACTCTAGCAACAGGGAAACCTAATCCCTACACCTTACGTGTGATACTAGTTGCATAGCTAGAGCCGATTCTCTTTTAACTTTTGGTTTCTTCTTCTAAACCAGGTTAACGACTAAAAGACTTCATTGGGATTGTGAAGCCAGACCGATACTACTTTTCTTGTAGTTGTGTGATCTGATCTTGTTGTTTCTATCGTACGAGTACAATTGTAATAATTGGCTCGAGATTTATATCTCCGATAGGCAAGATAGAAAAGTAATCACAAATACTTCGTCTCATCTTTTGTGATTCCACAATATCTTTTTTCGCTGCGTCGATTAAGATTATTGTGAGGTGATCAATAATACTAGGTTGTTCTTCGGGAATATAAGACCGGTTTATTGATTTGTTCATGTTCACCTTGATTGATCAAAAGACGGAACAAAACTCGTAGGTATATTCGTGGGAGACGGATTTATCTATTACCGTAGACTTTTCTGTGTAATACAGATTTGTTTATTAAAGTCTTCGACTTTGAGTCGTAGCAACTCTTAGTTGTGGGTGAGATCAGCTAAGGAAATCAAGTACGTAGCATCCTGCTGGGATCAGAGGCGTAGGAGCATAAATGTACCTTGGATCATTGTGAGATTCATTGGGGTTCAACTACAGTCCAGACCGAAGTTAATTTGGAGTAGACTAGTGTCTGTAGCGGCTTAATACAGTGTATGTTCAATCTGGACTTGGTCCCGGGGTTTTTCTGCATTTGCGGTTTCCTCGTTAACAAAATTCTGGTGTCTGTGTTATTTCTTTTCCACATTATATTTTGTTATATAATTGAAATATCACAGGTTGTGCGTAGTTCAATGAGTTAGAATATCCGACCTTTTGGTTGTTGATTTAAATTGATTGACACTTGGATATTGGGCTTTGATACCATCCATGTTATCTCTCTAGTATTTGATACAGACTCACAGATTTCTATTTGCTTGAGTATATATCAAATCGAGAGATTGAGATATAAACTCTTTGATATACTTTTTTTCTAGATTGAACCTGACTATCTAGTTGATTCTCTAGAAAGTATATTGGAGTTTGTCCATACAGATTGCTAAGCGAAATATTGGGTGTGGTTGTTGTTCCCCAGCTTTTTCAATTGGTATCAGAGCAGGCAAACACGTTTAAGACCTCATAAGTCTGTGTTGGTAGCTATCTGATTATGGACGAGTCTATCTCTAATAACGTACATGTTCATAAATTACCAGATGATTTTCAAAGCTTGGATTCACCGGAGAGGACTGTCACATCTAGGTCAGTATCTAAACATTCTCTTAATGTAAAACTTGTTGAAGTCTGGGAAACACGCCTAGAAGAACAGTTGGATGAACTTTCTGATGAAGGTGATTCAGATATTGATAGAGATGTTGATGAGGAAGTCTCTGAATATGTGAAGGTTTTGAATTCGTTAGAAAAGAAGAAGATGACAACTTCTCATGTCACTCTTCTTCTGACTCCTCTCTGTCGAGAAAACAAGAAATTGAGAATATGTTACGCAGGTGTTTATTTTTCGAATCGTTCTAACGAATCGATCCTCAAGGATTCTGAGGAAAACCTATGTATGAAGTCACTTGAATATGATAATCTTTATCAAAAGTACTTTTTGTTGGAATAGAAACTTGCAGAATCTGAAGCAAGGTTTAACTCTCAACAAATTAGTTTTGATGACAGAGAAAGTGCTTGTCTCGCTCGAGAAAAACGCCTTGAGGCTGATTTAGCTGCTGCTCTTGATAAAATCAAAATTTTGGAAGATGACTTGAAAAAGTTCAATACTAGTTCAAGCAAATTAACCACTATGCTAGGAGCAAGTAAAGATCATCGTGATACACGAGGATTGGTCTATAAGGGAATAGATGCTCCAAGTATTAGCAAAGAGGTAAAAAATTTCAAGACTAGTGATTCTTCTCAACAAAAGGTTTCCACTGATGGAAAAAGTGAAATACCTTCACCGGCGGTTAAGGTTCGAAAGAGCAAAGTATATCAACCTCCAAAGTCAGCACATACAGATCGAGGTAAGAACATTCCTTATGTTTGCCACTATTGCGGAAATAAAGGTCACCTGGAAAGGAGATGTCGTTTCCGTATAAGGAATGGGAAACTTCATGATGTTCTTGTTTGGGAATCACAATAAGTTGTGTAAACAAGATCATACGTTAAGACTAATCCTCTTAACGTTACAGGTTCTAACTGTCCAACCCTTAGGCAAAGGAATCAGTGCTGTGATAAGCCTAGATTTGCCTATAAATGTCATACGAATCCTTTTCACAATCGTAATGGTTATCAAAAGGATAACTTCGTAAAGACGAAGACAAGATCTGATGCTCCCAATTGGAGAAATACTAACTTGCAAAAGAATGGTCAATCCAATTCTCTTCCGGAAAATCTTGAAGAGAGTAATGTGAAGAAGGTTTTGGTCGCTCCTAAACGCACTCAAAAGTTGATACCAAAGAAATTCAATGATGTTTTGAGTGTGAAAATGAATAATCTCCCAGAAAGTTCCATGAATATGGAAAAAGCAGTATCCATGATGCTGGAACTTAAAGAGTTCTTTGGGAAGATGGATTTGGATGTGAAAGGTTCTAAAAGCGATCTCTTTCATGATAATCCAAAAGTTACTTGTGGTGAGCAATACATTGTTCACCTCAACACAACTTGAGTGTGTTGTAAGTGTATCCTCACCAAGGAATGCCCTGTTATGTATACGGTGAGGGAAGCACGAAAATTGGGGCACACAGA
This sequence comes from Papaver somniferum, assembly GCF_003573695.1. Lineage (NCBI taxonomy): Eukaryota > Viridiplantae > Streptophyta > Magnoliopsida > Ranunculales > Papaveraceae > Papaver > Papaver somniferum. The sequence goes on along the minus strand of NC_039364.1, from coordinate 158,241,611 downwards.
TTATGTTTGGTAAGGCTGTAGAATTCAACTGGATTCATCTAAAAAGTTATGTCTATAAACTTGAGCAAGATTTGTGCTTTTATTTGCTTAGAGAACTTATAATGATTCGCATACCTTTCTTATCGTTCTTTTCTACCTAACTTGATTTGTGTTTAAGGTTCTTAAATGTTTAGGTTTGAAAATAATAGTTCGGGATGTTTGGACTTCATGGTACACATACCAAGTATGCATACCATCATTTAAAATAAAAATCCAGGGGTTAAATTCGCATACCCAGTTTGCAAACTGCTCCAAGTCATGAAAATTCGTTTGCAAACCCGTATGCATACTTGCCTTAGACGTCGATATTCGGTAAACTTGTTTTGGCCGTAATTTTTTCTTCCTAAATCGGAATGACCTCATTATTTTTGTATTATCTTCCTCTTTGATTTCTCTTCAAAATGGAGATGAGAATTTCTGAATTTGGATGAGTTAAGTTTTCTTTTTCCTGTCTCTTGTTTTTGAGTGTTTTGCTCCGTTTCGTTGCACTTGTTCCACTTCTCTTGGACTTGGGAACTTGTATTCTTGGAGTACTACTCTTCTAAGCTCATTGTAGCTTTTACAAGAATGTTGTTGGTGAATCACAAAGAAGGAAGTTCAAGAATGGGCAGTAGTATGCATTACTATGGCACTCTTGAATGTTCACAATCATCTTATGTGAATTGTAGTGCATGGTCGTTAATGACTTTGTATGTTCTTCTTTGTTAAGAAAATATTTTTATACGCCTTTGGTAGCTATTCTTGGTGTAAATCCGAGCGAAAAAGATTGATTCTACCCTCTAAGGACAAATCATCTTATTTGTGCATTACGAGTTTTTCTTGGTGCCTAGGAAACTTCTTATGAGAATTTATTCTTGCTTTTGAGAAGGATTACTAGAGTTTGGAATAGAAATTATTGTGATTACACATAGCTATGTCCAATGTTTTCATCTTCATGTTTTTAGATTTATTGGTTTAAATTCAAACTTGTCTGGAAGATGATTTTTGCAGTATTAATCTTTATGGTTTTATATATTGCAATGTTGTTATGGGATTTGTGTGTTTACGTCCGTGAACTTGACCGTCCCATATCTTGTCAAAAGTAAAGTCATTCGTAAGTCGATATGCATGTATTGATAAAAGAATGAATGGACTTTTGATAAATACAAAAGTTAATCCTATATTGTCAACTATTGATGGAAGATAGGTTAAAATCTTTTGTTTGCAAGGATTATGTTTATTGTATGTCATTATGCGAATGGTGATGGAAAATAGAATGAATCCCTGTGTATTCCGCAGTAATTGATCTTCCCTGATCCATATTTTATGTATTACTGTGAGGCTCCGTAAAGTGTCTTATGTTGAGCATTAAACAACCAATTTGATTATTTTTTATTATCTATGTTGTTCCGTAAGGTACTTTATGTCGAGCATTTTCAACTAAGTTAATCATCTTGTTTGGTTATTTAGTTGTTGCTCCGTAAGTTTTCTTATGTCGAGCATGACCAATTAAATTGATTACTTTTGTGATTAATTTGGTTGTGTATTTCAATTAGATTAATTATGGGTTCTCTTGTGATTAATCTAATTGTATTTTTTAAGTCTCTATAAGTTCACTTATATTTGAGCATTTGTCGATTAAATTAATCATGGGTTCTCTTGTGGTTAATTTAATTGAACTTTTTGGATTCAAATTCATACTTGTATGTGATTTGTTATGTCCAAAAAAATCCTTCTTTTCTTTCGAAATTAAGGTCGCTCTTGTTGTTCTTTCGGGAATGACATTTAATGGGGGAGAGTTCTTTTGAACTTGCGCTTAACTGCCATATATTTGTGGGGAGTGCGGCTGTGGAATATTATAAGGGTTATCTTGTATCTTTATAAACTCCTTGATGAATACATTTAGCTTCGGCTTTATGATTGCATCTAAAGAACAAGTTGATATTTTTGCTTTCTTTTGGTCAATAAATGTCTCTTTCGGAAATTTCATTAGGATCTCGTTCTTGTACCTTTTCCAATTTTATTGACAAAAAGGGGAAGAATTAATATGTAGTTCACACTACAAATACATATAGTTTTCGGATCATTATGTAAGGGGGAGTGGTTTCCATGTGAGATAGAGTATTGACTAAGAGGGAGTGATACATATCACCATAGTATTTTTGTTGAAGTTGTGATACAATTGAACTTTGACGATGTGTAATGATACTATGACATTGTATAACAATGATTGAGAACTATTGTTTTCTTATTGTTATAGCTACGGATTTTCAACAACGATGATGCTAAGCTTCCAACCTTTGGGATCATTGGAGTACTTGGAAGTGACGAAGATTTTAAGTAATGTTGAAGATTAGGCATGTGGAATAGGAGCTACAAAAGTTAATTTATTTATTTATTGTATTCCATATGTATTAATAGTTTTGCCACTAAAATTGACAAAGGGGGAGATTGTTAGAGCATTGCTCGGTCGAACTCGCATGCGTTGCTATCTCAAGCATGTTTGTCAATGTTAGTGATCAAAACTATAAGTCTTGATTTCTAGCGTACATAACTAAAGGTCTCGGACTAGGATAGAAAGTGTAGTTGAGCTCAAGAACTCCATGGCAATCATCATACAAGATGAAGCACTACTCAAGGAACTGGTGTATCTTCATCGACTAAAAGGTATGTGGAGACTTGAACTTATCTGTCACTCAAAAGTCTATATACTCTATCTCCTATTCTTGAGACAAAAGTCGTTTTGATATATAGACTTTCATTATACACATTTGCTATTTCGAGCCGAGTGTAACTCGCCTATCTTTTTATCAAAATATGTGTTGGTAAGCTTTCGCTTTAGCCAAATTCATCTTTACCTAGTGACGAAAGTCATGTTATGTTTCAATCACTTTGGAAATTTCTCTGACGAAAAATGGTCTGTGAATAACGGCTATATAACGTCCTTTGAGAATGTTTCAATGATTGAAATGATAGTTTAGATTACATAACCATTGGTAGGATATAAGCATTGTTGTGGAAACACATATATGTCTAAGTCCTTATTCCTTGAACCAAAGTTTGCGAACTTTGTTGATCAAGAGAAATGGAAGTGGCATGAGCCAAGTCCGCGAACTTGAGCAGGTTATATCTAAAATCGGTTTTTCTTAAACTCATGTTTATTTAAACTAAGGAATAATTTTGCAAACCGTGGATATAAAGTTCATGAATCGATTCGAGTGAATCAAACCGTTTTTTCTTCGATTGTGTCTTGTGTAGTTACATAAGTGTTTGTGGGTGAAAACCGTTTCTGCTGATTTCGGTAATTTAGTGTGAGTGCGGGTGAGAAACAAATCTAAACCCAAAACAATGTACTGCACGGGAGTACTTTTGATTCGAGAGATCAATCTGTACAATCCTGGCCTAAACCAAGAATGGCCATTCCAGGCTTGCTTCGGTCACAAAGTGAAGGAGAAGGGTTGGTCTTAGGGAGGGAAGCGAAGAAAGTGTTGAGGCCAGAATAGTTGATTCTGGAAGTGTGGTGTTTTGCGACTTGTATCCGAAAGTTGAACTGGGGAGCTTAACGGAAAGCTACCAGGTGATTTCTGGATGTGTATTGTTCTCCTGACCAAAAACTTGTTGTTTGGTGGAAATAGGTGAAACCTATTTATACAAGTCGTAATAAAACGTACCCTGGCCTCGTAAGAAGTGGAAGCGGTTGAGTGGTGGAAAAGTGGTAACGGGTAACGCCTGGAATTGATGTTTCCATAATGAAGATGCGTTTCACCACTTATTTCTTGCCATTAATAACCTCCTCACTCTTATGACACCTTCTTGTAACGGGCGTATTGCACGCCGCACGCTGTAAACCACCAGACCAATACCCTGATGAGCATCCCCCAGTTTGTGACATGTTTTGATGTCTCGAGTGTTTTCATTGGAAAACGTGTAGCATGTTGTTATGTGCGGCAAGTTAAGATAGAGAGGCCTGCCAGTTCAGTGACGAACGGTAGCCGTTGATCGCGGCTACCTTCCGTTTGGCGGCCAGTGGCATGGCCGTGGTGATGGCATGGCTTGCGCATGCCTTTGGCGTGACCAAATTAGGGTTTGATACAAACCGTGGAATTTAGCATTGCGGCCAAAAGTTGCCACAGGCTTGGTGGCGAACTTGTACGACTGAGATCCGCACCTCAAGAGGAAGGGTAGCCATTGATTATGGCTACCTTCCGTTGGTGGACAGAGGTGTGGTAGCGTGGCTGGCATGCGCGTCTGGTAAGCACGTCTGGCATGCGCGTCTGGAAAGCGCGTCTGGAAAGCGCGTCTGGCATGTGCAGCATGCACGTGCGGCATGCTGGCGTTTTTTGGGAAGCTAGTGTGTTTTTGGGAAGCTGGCGTGTTTTGGGAAGCCAACTTAGTATGGCGACCTTTTTGAGGTTGTGGAAAGTTTGTGAGCAACCTGATTGGTTGACGGGAAGTGGGGCCAGCATGCTAGGGCGTGGCCATACTTCTAAAGCGCGGTGGCGGATTTGAAGCGACCTGATTGGTCGATGGAAAGAGGTCCGGCATGCTAGGGCGCGACCACAAATTTAGCGCGCTGTGGCGGATTCAGTTGCCTAGCTTGTTTAAGCATGGTTTCGACCAACGGGGTCCAGTATACTGCGCGGGGAGCGAAACCCTAATTTGAAAATTAGTTGGGTTTATGAGTTCTTTGCGAGTTATCACAATGATTGGCTGGATTTTGTATGTTGTCATACAAAAATCTTTATCTACAGAATGCAGTGTGCTTTCTGTCTGAGCATTTCGTGCAATGGCCTTAACTTTGGTACTTGGAGGTTCATGTTACTCTGTTGCGAGTGAACATGAATCCGTCATGCCATACCGATTAAGGGTTCTACTGGGGAACATAGCACAGGAAAGTACTCAGTGAGTCTCGTATTGGCGAGGTGCCGAAATTTACAGATTTTTATGGATAAAAGTGTATTGAGCGGCTCAATAAATGTGTCAGTGGAGAGGTTAGTACTCGCAGCAGTGTTTCCTTGCAGAGTGACGTCACATCTGATGCAAGGTTTTACGATTTTAACCCTAAGCTAAAAACTACCATCAACATTAAGTCCCCTGCTTAGCACGTAACAGTGACATTGTTGCGGGGTAAGCATGAGATGGTGAAAGGCGAGAGTAAAATCGAGAGAGAAATACGTGAAGAGATCGCCAAGGAAATTCAACTAACCTTTAGTGGAAGGCATAAGAAATCTATGACCCTTGTGCTGGCGGATTTTGCATATATTCGTCTTGGCGTTGGCACCGGTGCTAGCTTGACTTGGACGCGGCTTGGCTTGGTTTGGGTGCGATTCGACTTGGCGCGGTTTGGACGAGGCTTGACTTGGCGGCTTGGATTGGCAAGGATTGGTTTGGCGCGACTTGGCTTGAGTAGCGAATGGAAGCGGCTAGCTTGGGCAGCAAATGGACGTGGCTAGCTTGAGTAGCCGATGGCGCAAAATGTTAACACCGCGGGCCCAACTGCCTTCTTTTGTGCGTGTCCCAAAAGGGAAACCCTTCTCTAGTTGAACTCCAAAACATCATGCCTATAAAAGGCGTTACCCATCTTCCTTACTTTCGTATTATTGGTTTTGTTTCCTTACCTTGGTGCTAGCGGCAAAGACTTGGACCAGCGGAGAGAAGATCAGCGAAAGTAGGCGAGCGTATTTTAGGTATGTTTCTTAACGTTTCTTCTCCTTTATTTGATCGTCTGTTTTTGTGTAAACCCTAGCCATAGGCCTGTCCTCCACAAACCTATAGAAATCCTCTAATATGAATGATTCCTATCCGCCGGTAGTATTGTAGTAACGTTAGCCACAACATCAATAGCAGTGGAGCCGATTATTGTGTAAAGCAAGCACGTATGGATGGTCGTTGTAGGATCCTTTCTTCGTAAAACCTAGTTTGTGTTTGGACGTGAGCACTATTACCGCGGCAATACACGGTTTCGGCCAATAGCATGTTTTTCCATGACAAGTGTTTGTTTGAGTGAACACCAGTACCCATTCCATTTTCCCGCGAGTGCCGCGACGTGTGGCCAAAGAAAATTTCCCATAGAGAATTTGATGTCATCTCTTAATCATTGTACCCTAATTTCTTTACAAGATCCTCACGTGTGGTTTCCTTCAAGGTAGTAACCTTTCTGTTTTTGTTCCGTTGTAGTTACTTCGAAAGTAAAAGTAGCAAAAGGACTTTTGTTAAGATGTCACCTGAAAGCAGTTCTGCCGCCGCATCAAGAAATGCTAACAACTCCAAGCCAAATACGAATTATGAATTTTTTACAAAGCCTTCTACACTTAGGAGAGCTCATCTCAAGTATGTGGCGATCCTTTTGACCGGTTCAGAAAATGAAGGAGAAGTCCAGTCGGCTCGGCCGGGGCGCGTAATACGGTTTTTCCTTCAGAGGAAAGAGTATCCTGCTTCTCCCATCGACTTCAAAATCTGTCAGAGTCTGTTGTGTTCTTTTGATAAGTGGATGCAATTCATGATAAGTCAAGACTGTGTGTGGGCCAATTTGACCCAGCCGCAAATCATTGGAGCGTTCACGGCTTTTGCAACACTTCTAGTCAGGAAAGACATCCCGGGCTTGATCACATTCGTCTCCAGATGGTCACCAGATACTCATACCGCCATATGCAGGTGGGGTGAAATGGCCATCTCTTTAGAGAGTGTAGTTGTCTTGCTGAATCTTCCCATAACAGGGAATCTTGATATCACGTTGTCCGACGATGAAGAATAAATGTGTGCCACTCTTGTCCATAAGTCAAAAGGATTCTTTCGGAAGGATTACGAGATGAAGTGCTTCTACAGCTGGTGGGTGTCTGAGTGGTTCCCTGATGAGCCCGAGTCGGACCTAGCATTAGATGACACTCTCCATGTTGTTGCGTTTTTAGCTCTGTGGTTGTCCAGAGATATTTTTGATGACGGCTCTGGTAAGAAGGAGATAAGGCGAGGGCTTATTAAATTTTCCATCAAACTAGCGAAAGGCGTCGTTCTTCCTATTGGTGGCTTGTTTCTTGGTTCTTTGTATGCCCATTTGGATCATCTGGTCGCGGATATGTACGCTTCAAATGGTTATATGAAGGTGGACTCGTATGTTCACGTCCTTTTTCTCCAGGCATAGTTGTGGGAGCATTTCGCAAAATATGCTCCCAAACCGTTGGCTCCACTTCCTGAGTCTTGTGGCTGCTCCAGAATACTGCGGTGGTCAAATAAGCGCCCAAAATCCGGAGCAAAGATTATCGATTTTCTTGACACTGCCTATGACGTTAGTTTTCGTCCCTGGTCTCCAGTCTATGCGTCCATAGTTCAGCCGAACACTTTCGCCGCTGCTCCAAACTTGACTTTGCTTTCTGCTAAAGAGAATATGCGTGTTGGAGAGGTTGTATTTATGCGGAGTTATTTCCCTGGACACGTGCCATCTTTCTACCGGGGATGTTGCAAGGCGGTACCTTATAATATTGATAGGGCGGCTCGGCATATGGGTTTCGACCAAGGTGTCTCATTCATTCGTCAGCCAGTTGCTCCGGAAGAGTTGTTGTCGGCTGTTCTCAATGCCAGTTTTCTCGCGCCAGGTAAAAGTCTTCCTTTCCTGCTCCCAGAACGAAGTTCGGTGACAACCCCTAGGTATAACAAGTTCTGGCAGGATGAGTTTCTTGCCATCCATGGATTTGTGAGCGATGTTGTGGAAAATACTCGTGGCAAGCCTTCCTCTGTGACTTTAGCGGAACATCCACTGTTGATGGATCCTTCTACTGCTAAGCGAAAATCTCCCAGCCTGGATGTGAGAAGTTCCCAGAAAAAGGAGCGAAGGTCTAAAAACCGCGCGGGTGGTTTCCGGTCGGATACGGAAGTTCCCGTGACTTTTAATTCTTCTAACATACGGGTATGTATGATTCCTTATTAATCTTGACTGGTTTACATAAGTCTTATGTTTTGTTGCTGAACATCTTTTCTCCTTTGACCATTCAGGGTCTTGACAGCACAAACGCCTTTGCCAGACTTGCACAAAAATCGGCGAATAAGTTTCCTGAAGACGAAGAAGAATCCGAAGAAGAGGAAAGCTCGGGATCCAGTGGTGATGATGAAAGCGCTTCTGAAAGTAACAATGAGTCTTTCTTCGGCGGGTCCGCAAATGAGTTGGTAGGTTTCCGCATTCTTCTCCTCCTTTTTCTTTTGAAACAAAACTAAATCGTAATGTTGCAGGGAGGAATTGTTTCTGAAGATGGCCTTGAGGTGGAGACTCGCCATGATGAAGGTCTAACCATGGAAGTCGTTCCTGTTGGCGATTTGGAAATGGATGTTGACAATGCCGCGAACCAGATAGTGGAAAATACTCCGGCGACAGTTGGCGCAATCGTAGTCGGGAATCCTCTGCCGGTCACAGATTCGGTTGCGGGAGCCATTTTCGCTCCTCCATATTTGGCTCCCCATAAAGACCACGTGTTGATTGGAGGCTTCAGTGTACCAGCTAAGCATGCGGAGTTGTATACCAAAATATGGGAGAAGTATGGACATATCGCAACGACCAAGAAGATTACTAGCCGTTTCGCGTTGGTTAAGCGGGTGGAGGAAATATTATATTCAATTCGCGATATGTGCAAAGTGACTGGCCATACCGTTTCTCGAGATGTGATCTCAAACTGGGAGTTTCACCGGGACTTGTGCGTAGACTTTGAGTTTAATGCTTCCTGGTTCTGTGAGGAATTCTCCGAGATTCAAAAGCTGCAGGCTGAAGCGGTTGATGGTCCTTCCGCGGATTTGATTAATCAACAGGCGGCAGAAGTCGAGAAGTTGTCCCAGGAGTTAAATCTGAAGCAGGCGGCTCTTCAGAGCATGATGGATATTTTCTCCAAGAAGAACGAGCCATTGTTAAGCAATTTTCCTTGAATACTTTTACTTTCTGAACTCCTTTTCTTAGTTTTTTTTTTTTGAAGGGCAAACGAAACGCCTAGTTATGGTTTGATTTCTTTTTGGATTTTTGGATTGATAGAGAATTGTTACTTGTGAGAGTTTGGGATTATTTTGGAATAATGGTCTTTTGATAGGTTAAAGTCTGAATTGCGAGTGTAAGTAGCAAATCATCCGGGAAAATTGTGAAATCGTGAATGTTGCACGAGAAGGAAAATATAAGAAACCTTGGGATGATTGGGTCATCGGCTTCCATGGAAAATGTGAAAATCCAAACGATAGGTCATGTACACATCATCTGGCAAACTTACTCGTTTTAGGGTCTTTCGCCAAAATTGAGTTTTCAGGGAGTGAATCCGAGTCTTCACGTGATGCCCTAGTTTTTGTGAGAAGTCTCCAGTTGCTCTTTTGTTGTCTTTGGAACACCTTCACGGTAATCCATAGTAAAGCGGAGAATCCCTATCCCCCAGAAGCAATTCTCCTGAAACCCCGCTCTTCTTGGACGCTTCAAAGTATGGCATTAGCTGGTAGGATGATGAAAACTAGAGTTGAATTTGTAACCGAGAGATTAATCTCCCACTGTGGTCGCTAATTTTTTGTGGGTGAAAACCGTTTCTGCTGATTTCGGTAATTTTGTGTGAGTGCGGGTGAGAAACAAATCTAAACCCAAAAAAATGTACTGCACGGGAGTACTTTTGATTCGAGAGATCAATCTGTACAATCCTGGCCTAAACCAAGAAATGGTCGTTTCAGGCTTGCTTCGGTCACAAATTCAAGGAGAAGGGTTGGTCTTAGGGAGGGAAGCGAAGAAAGTGTTGAGGCCAGAATAGTTGATTCTGGAAGTGTGGGTGTTTTGCGACTTGTATCCGAAAGTTGAACTGGGGAGATGAATGGAAAGCTACCAGGTGATTTCTAGATGTGTATTGTTCTCCTAACCAAAAACTTGTTGTTTGGTGGAAATAGGTGAAACCTATTTATACAAGTCGTAATAAAACGTACCCTGACCTTGTAAGAAGTGGAAGCGGTTGAGTGGTGGAAAAGTGGTAATGGGTAACGGCTGGAATTGATGTTTCCATAATGAAGATGCGTTTCACCACTTATTTCTTGCCATTACTAACCGCATCACTCTTATGACACCTTCTTGTAACGGGCGTATTGCACGCCGCACGTTGTAAACCGCCAGACCAATACCCTGATGAGCATCCCCCAGTTTGTGACATATTTTGATGTCTCGAGTGTTTTCACTGAAAAACGTGTAGCATATTGCTATGTGCGGCAAGTTAAGATAGAGAGGCTTGACGATTCAGTGACGACCTTCGACGGCCGAGGTTTCGCATCTCAGGAGGAAGGGTAGCCGTTGATCGCGGATACCTTCTGTTTGGCGTCCAGTGGCGTGGCCTTGGTGCTGGCATGGCCAAATTAGGGTTTGACACAAACCGTGGAATTTGGCATTGCGGCCAAAAGTTTCCACAGGCTTGGTGGTGAACTTGTACGGCTGAGATCCGCACCTCAGGAGGAAGGGTAGCCATTGATTATGGCTACCTTCCGTTGGGGGCCAGAGGCGTGGTAGCGTGGCTGGCATGCGTGTCTTATAAGAGCGTCTGGCATGCGCATCTGGTAAGCGCGTCTGGCATGCGCGTCTGGTAAGCGCGTCTGGCAAGCGTGTATGGCATGCGCGTATGGTAAGCGCGTATGGTAAGCGCGTATGGCAAGCGTGTATGGCATGCGCGTCTGGCATGTGCGGCAAGCGCGTGCGGCATGCTGGCGTTTTTTGGGAAGCTAACGCGTTTTTGGGAAGCTGGCGTGTTTTGGGAAGCTGGCGTGTTTTGGGAAGCCAACTTAGTATGGCGACCTTTTTGAGGCTGTGGCAATTTTTGGAGCAACCCGATTGGTTGACGGGAAGTGGGTCCAGCATGCTAGGGCGTGGCCATACTTCTAACGCGCGGTGGCGGATTTGAAGCGACCTGATTGGATGACGGAAAGAGGGCGGTGCTAGGGCGCGGCCGCACTTTTAGCGTGCTGTGGCGGATTCGGTTGCCTATCTTGTTTAAGCATGGTTTCGACCAACGGGGTCCAGTATACTGCGCGGGGCGCGAACCCTAATTTGCAAATTAGTTGGTTTTATGAGTTCTTTGCGAGTTATCACAATAATTGGCTGGATTTTGTTTGTTGTCATACAAAAATCTTTATCTACAATGCAGTGTGCTTTCTGTCTGAGCATTTCGTGCGATGGCCTTAACTTTGGTACTTGGAGGTTCATGTTACTCCGCTGCGAGTGAATATAAATCCTTCATTCCATACCGATTAAGGGTTCTGCTGGGGAACATAACACATGAAATTACTCAGTGAGTCTCGTATTGGCGAGGTGCCAAAATTTACAGAGTGTTATGGATAAAAGTGTATTGAGCGGCTCAATAAATATATCGGTGGAGAGGTTAGTACTCGCAACATTGTTTCCTTGCAGACTGACGTCACATCTGATGCAAGGTTTTACGATTTTAACCCTAATCTAAAAACCACCATCAACAATAAGATCTAAGCAATTGAACAACTCTCTAACTAGTTCATTTGAGCCATTTGAACTAGTTATGGTGAAGAAGAATATGGTTGATATGAAAGTAATCATATGGATAACCATTTGGTTAACTATTGTTGAACTAACAAAAGTTAATGTTAGGGAACAATTCGTAAACCCAAAATTGGACATTTCATTTGTGTGTAACAAGCTAAGTTTTCGATCCAACGGTTGAGAAATATTAGCTTGAATCTAATCAGGTTTTCATCTAACGGTGAATATTGAATGCTTTGTTACCAAGCTAACATTGATTGCAAACCCTGATTTGAAAACTATATAAGGGAGAACTCTAGCAACTGGGAAACCTAATCCCCACACCTTACATGTGATACTAGTTGCATAGATAGAGTCGATTCTCCTTTAACCTTTGGTTTCTTCTTCTAAACCAGGTTAACGACTTAAAGACTTCATTGGGATTGTGAAGCCAGACCGATACTACTTTTCTTGTAGTTGTGTGATCTGATCTTGCTATTTCTATCGTACGAGAAAAATTGAAATAATTGTCTTGAGATTTTATATCTCCGATAGGCAAGATAGAAAAGTAATCACAAACACTTCGTCTCATCTTTTGTGATTCCACAATATCTTTTTTCGCTGCGTCGATTAAGATTATTGTGAGGTGATCAATAATACTAGGTTGTTCTTCGGGAATATATGACCGGTTTATTGATTGGTTCATGTTCACCTTGATTTATCAAAAGACGGAACAAACACTCGTAGGTATATTCGTGGGAGACGGATTTATCTATTACCGTAGACTTTTCTGTGTGATACAGATTTGTTTATTAAAGTCTTCGACTTTTGGTCGTAGAAACTCTTAGTTGTGGGTGAGATCAGCTAAGGGAATCAAGTACGTAGCATCCTGCTGGGATCAGAGGCGTAGGAGCATAATTGTACCTTGGATCAGTGTGAGATTGATTGGGGTTCAACTACAGTCCAGACCGAAGTTAATTTGGATTAGGCTAGTGTTTGTAGCGGCTTAATACAGTGTGTGTTCAATCTGGACTAGGTCCCGGGGTTTTTCTACATTTGCGGTTTCCTCGTTAACAAAATTCTGGTGTCTGTGTTATTTCTTTTCCCCATTATATTTTGCTATATAATTGAAATATCACAGGTTGTGCGTAGTTCAATCAATTAGAATATCCGACCTTTTGGTTGTTGATTTAAATTGATTGACACTTGGATATTGGTCTGTGGTACCATCCAAGTTATCTCTCTAGTATTTGATAAAGACTCGCAGATTTATATTTGCTTGAGTATATATCAAATCGAGAGATTGAGATATAAACTCTTTGATATACTTTTTGTCTAGATTGAATCTGACTGTCTAGTTGATTCTCTAGAAAGTATATTGGAGTTTGTCCATACAAATTTCTAATTGAAATATTGGGTGTGGTTGTTGTTCCCCCGCTTTTTCAAATGGTACCTCCTTGTGATCGGTCACACCAGTCACTAGGATCGGTCACACTAATTACAAGGATCGGTCACAAAAACCACTTATGATCGGTCACACCAATTACAAGGATCGGTCACACCATCTCATGGTGATTACTTAGGATCGGTTACACCAATTACCAGGACCGGTCATACCAAATCATAAGTAAAGGTATACCAAGATCGGTTATACCAAGATACATAACCTGAGTTAAGATCGGTTCTACCAACTACATATTGGTCATCCAAAGAATATGCAATGAATAGCCGGACCAATAAACCTATTGATTTCCCTTTCGATTCATGAAGCAAATTTATGAATGTACGTCCTTTAAACAAATGTAAAACATTGTTTCCTAGGATGAAATCTTCACCATACACCCATACACATAATCATAAAACTGTATACAAGATTATATCGATGTCATATCTACGAAGTTCAAAAGATAAGCGTTATACTTCGTAATATAATTCCTTAATATTATGACCATACTATTATGATCATGTTTATCCACTAGAGTATTATTTACAATATATATACCGCTTCGCATGTTATGTTTTAAATATAAAAGACTTGAAGGAAACAAGATAGAAATGGAACAAGTCAAGTCTGTAGTTACAAACCTCGAGCTGAAGGATAATGTCTTTGTTGTCTTCAATCCATCTTCAGATCTTCGTGATTAACTGGAGCACAATATTTCTATCGTTTCTAACCTAACCTAACGAAGTTGACTCTAGTTTACTTATTAAGTGACTCGAGTTTTGGAACCAAATATATGACAACGAAACTTGACATACCAACGCTTGGTGGGTTCAACCGAGCAGTGCTCTAATAAGAGTTGATCATAGTCATTTGTGAACGTAAGCATATTTCTGAACCTCGTTAAATCTTGTGTCTTTTTTCTTTCTTGTTATATATTGATCCAAAGAATTAGTGTCTTGTGGAATTAATTTTAAGGACTTAATCCCAACAAGTGGTAAGGTGAAGGTGGAGAGGATCATAGTTAGAAGTATAGATGTCTGGTTGTACATCAAGTGGAAGTATTTCGAAGGTGCATGGATTTGATATTAACAAGTTCAGTGGGAAGAATAATCAAAGAGATGGAAAAGATATTATTGTTAATATGTAACAAATCAAAGAGATCAATGTGAAGACAACAATGTTACCAAAGGGTCGGACGAATAAGAAGTGGGCCGGCCGAACTTGATATGGAGGCGTGTTCAATTATTCGTTTCTGTTTGTCGAGGGATATCACTCATAAATTTTCAAGTGAAATCTTAGCAAAGGTGTTATAGGATAAGTTAGAGAAGCTCTATATGTAAAAGGATTTGACTTCAGAACTTTCCTTAACGCGTAAACTTCATGCTTTTCAGATGTCTTTAGGTAAGTCTATGATTGATCATAATGGTGAATTTATATATTGAAATATGATCTGATTTGTCTAACATCAGTGTCACCATCGCTGATACGGACAATTCCATAATATTGTTATGTTTTTTACCTTCGTTATGTGTTGCTTTTGTTGACTATTTGTTGAGTGGGAAAACTGAAGAAGATACTAAATTGGTTTTCGATGACGTGGTCTCTACTTTACAAGGTAAAACTTTGCGAAAACTAAAGTTCAGTGACGAAGCCTAAGCCGAATGCGTGATTTTTGATAAAGGAAATAATAGTAATATGAATTCGTAATCAAAGAATCACACGAATTATAAAATGAACGATATTTAGTGTCATTATTAATTATTATCATTATCGTAAATCTAGTCATATGAGGGCTGATTGTCTTAAGCTTAAGGCAAAGGATGAGAAACGTGAGAAATCATATTTGAAAAATGTTGTTGCTTTAGTCGCGTAAGGAAGTGAAGTTTTAGATGACTCGATGTGTGGTTTTGATCAGGAAGTGTTAACCATTACATCAAAGTGTTATATCAATGATGGTTGGATGCTTGATTCCGGTGTTTCATATCATACGCATCATACTAAGGATTGTTTCGCCAGTTATAGGGAGGTGAATGGTGGTACTGTTATGATGAGTATTCTAATGCTTGTAAAATAGTTACAGTAGGGTACGGTACAAGTTCGTATGCTTAGTGTTATTACAACACTTTCATAGGTTAGACATGTACCAGACTTGAGAAAGAGTTTGATTTCGTTAGGAATACTTGAACCTCTTAGATAAAAGTATGTTGCAGAATATGAATTCTTAAAGGTATACTACGATGATAGTTCCAAGATGGCCGGTGAAAGACATGGTAATTTATATTTCATATAGGGAGAAATAGTTTGTGTGGAGCTGTGGTTTCTCAATCAATTGATGAGAAATAGGAGGAGTCAAAACGTTTGTGGCATATGCGTCTGGGGCATACGAATGAGAAAGGTACGTACGTTGTAGCGCCCCAAAAATTCAGTCTTCTATTGAGCCGAATTTGACTTGATGGGTCGGGTCCAACCCAACTAGCAAAACCGAATTTTTGAGACATAACTATGAAACCTGCTATATTTATTTTTTTAAAAAGAATAATGATAAAATAAAAGTACAAAATTAATAAAGACGACGTAACCCAACTATTTACAAATTAAAGTCCATTAAAAGAGGTTCCAATAATAATCATTAACATGTATTACAAAAATTTTAAGTAAGTAATTGTTTAAAAGTTACCAAATTGAACCAATTTCATAATAAAATGATGAAAATACCCAAACATAATAAAAGTGATAATCTATAAAAAAAAATACCCAATATCCCCATGATAACATATAGTGTCCAGTAAGAATACTAACATCTGAGTACTATGTCGTAAGCTTTCAATTCCGCTTGCTGCGCTAGCTGTTCCTCGAACTCTGTTGGGAGAAGAGAACGAATTTGGGTGAGCAACCACAACTCAGTTAAATTTCAAAAAACAATAATATAACTCGTACGTCAGATAAAAATGATAAAACTCAATGCAAGTCAAAACCCGCTAAAATTACTTACACTTTTATATTCACATAAATCAACCTAAATTGTAGATTCATAATTTAATGTCAAATTTTTTCCGGTAAACAAACCAATATTGTTCCCCGAACAGTCTTCCCAGGGTAGCCACATATGGTGGCATGCCATAAAGGCATGGCATTTCAGCAGCAAGGAGATGTGTATATCTATTATTCATTTCTAATAAGTACATTCTTTCCACGTACGAACACCAGAGCATGTCCATAATTCGAGAAAACATAATCAATGCATTTAAAGGAATAGACAAAATGCAATAATATACAAAAACCAGAAATCGTCCATATGCCCATTACATTTACTTTGCTCCTAGTTATCAACTTGACATACTCCACCAATCGAAATCAAGAAACAACTCTTCCTCAAATCACTGACTCAATAGGAAATGAATTAAAATCGTTTAAATTTGTTAATATGTAGAACAACAAGAAATTTTGACTCGACGTGAAGCATCAGTAATATTCTAATTTTAAAGGAAAAAAAGCATACAGTTGATTAACTGATAAGTGGAGTGAGTACACTTCAATTTGGTAAAAAATACACCATAAGAAGATAATAAAAAAGGGAAAAGGTAGGAGCTTAATACTGGTTGAGATGATGCAGTAAACATCAGATGTCACATGGGAGACAAATCCTTAATAAACTATTATTAATTTTCTTAGATGGAATATCTGATTACTCTTGGTTTTAAAAGAAATCAGTGATGTCAAAATAGTTGAGTAGTTGAATTGTTGCGGACAAAAGCTAGAAGACAAAAATAATACTTTTATTTAACCTTCTGAAAGTGACATCTGGACTAGTAACTGTGAAACAAAATGGGCGTAGGTATGGATACAAACATAAAAGAATTTGTAAGAGTTATCCTCTCGTAAACCTGTGGACAAATGATTAATATTTTAGAGGTTTTCAAATCGACAAAATACTGACAAGATTAAGCAAAAGTTACATGAAACAGTTGATTTAGTCCTAAACGTACGTATGAACCAAATATATGGTGGTGACGGTTACATCCATAAATCAAACGACAACTGTGAACTATGACTGAGATAATGACAAAGACATAATTTCTAAAATATCATTCATAGAAAATCAGAGATGTTAAAAGACACAGATGATACAAGAAATCATGCTAAATAGTTTGTTTTTTACTATTAAGAGAAATCCCTACTAATCCCTACTATACATTTATTTAATGACATTGATAGAGGCACCAATTCTAGCAAAAATATGTATACCTCACACTGCATAATCACTATACTATTAAAAATTATAATGATTATTTTATTTGTTTTGGAAATCATAAATATACTCAAAACTAAATTTTTATTTATTTATAAATTAAGTTTAAACTAAAATACGAATAAAATAATATGAATGAGTTTTAGGCACGAAAATCATATTAAGAAAATTATGGTTTTACACTACTTAACCCTTAAAAAGAATTTCGTCCCTAAATTCAAAAACCAAAAATACCAAATGTTACACTATTAACTTCCTAAAAGGAAATTCGTCCCGAAATTCAAAACAAAAAAGTATAGTGTGTTACACTATCAATATCTTAAAAAGAATTTCGCCACGAAATTCAAAACCAAAAAGAAAAAAAAAATCAAATCTTAGCTTGTTAAATATTTTTGTTTAAAATCCACAAATGCAAATAATTTTTATACTATTTTATGTTAGGTATCTTATTTCTTTATCCCATTCCAAAATACACCCTACATGAACGAAGTAAAAATCATGTTATACAGAGACAAAACCGACAAGAAAGCGAGCATTAAAAACTCTTAAAAAATAATCGGTTACTGAATACATTAAAAGTGAAATCATCGTACGATTTTTTTCCCAAAAAATTTCTAAGACTGGTAAGTCCATACGCGTTTTCCAATTTAAATCGGAATTGTGCTCTGATACCAACTGTAATGCCCCAAAAATTCAATCTTCTATTGAGCCGGATTTGACCGGATGGGTCGGGTCCAACTCGACTGGCAAGACCAGTTTTTTGACACATCACTATGGAACGTGCTATTATATTTTTTTAAGAAGAATAATGATAAAATAAAAGTAAAATAATAGTACGGAATTATTAATAAAGGCGGTGTAACCCAACTATTTCCAAATTAATGTTCCATTAAAAGAGGTTCCAACAATAATCATTAAAAGACATTCGAAAAGTTTAGAGTAAGTAATTGTTCAAAATTTACCAAATTGAAGCAATGTCTCATAATAAAATAATTGAAAATCCAAATATAATAAAGTGATAATTCATAAAAATACCCAATATCCCATGATATCATATAGTAATGTCTTGCGAGAATACGAACATCTGAGTACTATGCCGTAAGCTTTCAAGTATGCTTACTGCATTAACTGATCCTCGAACTCTATGGGGGAGAGGAAAAAGAATTTTGGGTGAGCAACCACAACTCAGTAGGAATTTCAAAAAATAATATAGTGCATTGAAAATTAAACCGTGCAGCAGATAAAAATAATAAAACCCGATGCAAGTCAAAGCCCATAAAATTATTTACACTTTTATATTTACATAAATCAACCTAAATTGTAGATTCTTAATCAGTGTCAGAGTTATTCCGGTGAACAAAGTACTACCGTTCTCCGAACAGTGGTGGGATGCCATAAAGGCTTGACATTTTAGCAGCAGAGATGTGTATATCTATAATTCATTTCTAATCAAGGCATTCATTCCACACACGAACACCAGAAAACGTCTATAATTCGAGAAAACATAATCAATACATTTATATAATATTGCACGAATGTAATGCAATTATATACAAAAAAACAAAAATCATTTATATTCTTAGAACGTTTACCCTGCACTTAATTATCAATTTGACAGATTCCATCAATCGAAATCAAGAAACAACTCTGCCTCAAATCACTGACTCAATCGGAAATGAATTAAAATCATTTAATTTTGTTAACATGTAGCATTAAAAGAAGTTTGACTCGATGTGAAGAATCAGTAATATTCGACATTTAAATAGAAGGAAAACATACGCTTAATTAACATGTAAGTGGAGTGAATACACTTCAATTTGGTATACAACAGACCACAAGAAGATAATAAAAAAGGGAAAAGGTATGAGCTTAGTACAGGTCGATATGATGCAGTAAACATCAGATATCACATGGGAGACAAATCCCTTAATAAACTATTATTAATTTTCTTAAATGGAACGTCTGATTACTCTTGGTTTTAAAAGAAACCAGTGAGTTCAAAATAGTTGAGCAGTTGAGGTGTTGCAGATAAAAGCTAGAAGACAAAAAGAATACTTATATTATTTAACCTTCTAAAAGTAAAATCCGGACAAGTAAATGTGAAAGAAAATGGGTATAGGTATGGATACAGTTGTAAAATAATTTATAAAAGTTTTTATTATATTAACCGTGGACTAATGATTAATATTTAGAGGATTGAATCAACAAAATATTGATAGGATTAAGCAAAAGTAACATGAAATAGTGGACTTTAATCTTAAACGTATAAACCAAAGGTGACAGGCACATGCATATAGCAAACGACAACTGTGAACAAGGACTGAGGTTATGACAAAGACATAATTAAAGATGTTAAAAGACATAAATGATACAAGAAATCATGCCAAGTAGTTTAGTTTTTACTATTACGAGAAACCCCTAGTATACAAATATGTACACCTTACACTGCAAAATCACTACACAATTGAGAATTAATATTATTTTTTTGACAATCATATATATACTCAAAAATAAGTATTTGTTCTTTATAAATTAAGTTTAAACTAAAAACGAATAACATTATATGGATGAGTTTTAGGTGTGAAAATCATACTAAGAAAATTACGGGGCTTTACACTACTAACCCTTTAAAAAGAATTTCATCCCGAAATTCAAAAACCAAAAATACCTGGTATTACATCCGTGTTGAGTAGTAAAGGCTTGCTTGGAGATGAGAAAACTTTCAAGATTGATTTCTATGAGTATTGCATTTTTGGAAAGCAATGTAAGAGCAGTTTTGGTATCACTGTACATCATATACAAGGTATGTAAGATTACATCCATTCGCATGTTTGGTCCATCTCATACAGTTACTAAGAGAGGTGTAAGATGGTGTATGACTTTTATCAATAAATTCTCGCGGAGAGTTTGGATTTACAACATGAAGCATAAGAATGAAGTCACCGAAATTTTTAAGAAGTGGAAGATCATGGTAGAGAAATAACTTAGTCGTGTGGTTAATAAGATATGTTACGGTAATGGTGGTGAATACATTGAAGACCCACCGAAGAAATTTTGTGAGGAATAAAGTATCGTCAGGCACTTCACAGTCAAAGGTACACCACATTAAAATGGAGTAGCGGAGTGAATGAATCGAATGTTACTTGAGAGAGCATGATACATATTTTCAAACAAAAGTTTGGACAAGATTTGGTGGCATGAAGTTGTTATTTAGTGAATCGATCACCATTAAAAACTGATAAAGTTTAAGTCACATATGGAGGTATGAACTAATAACCCTATACATTAAATGTCAAGACTGCTTTCTTGCATGAATATTTGGATGAAAACATTTACCTGCCAATTGGTTATGAAGTGAAAACACGAGGGTACCCAAATACAGCACAATATTTTTATTTCAACCTATAGTTCTGATACCAAGTATGATCGTCTATGGACAAAGTCGAGACAATACGACAACTTGATAATAGTTACGGTCCGAAGCCGATTTAAAATAGGATCAACATCAAGTGATTAGGATTAACGCACAAGTGTTTACTTTATTATAAAACAATTATAATGCGGAAGTAAAGTAAATAACACAACACAAGATTTTTTTAACGAGAAAACCACAAATGAAGAAAAACCCCGGGACCTAGTCCAGTTTTTGATACTCTCAGAATTAAGTCGCTAAACAAAATCTAAACCAACTTCGTATAGTTGAGACCAAGCAGACTACTTCTGGCCACTTAGTTCCCTCAGTATCCTTGCGCCTTCGACTTCTAGAGTCACGTACGTGAATAGCAAGTCCTTTGGATCGTATTCCAAACAACAAAGGAAGAATCTGTTTGGTAACCACTCTAATCAATCTTTGCAACAAGATATAGATGAGTCGTTGACAAAGGCTCTTCCGTTTAATCTAATAAACTTCTTTGTCTGGTTAGATCAATCTAAATTTAACTACCGAAATAGTCAAGTATAGATTCACACTCAATCAAAATAAATCTCAAAGAGAAATATTGAGAATGCCGATCTCACGCAATTAATCAGTCGAGTAAATCTGATTCTAATTGGATCCCAGCCGATCAAGGTTTGTGCACATAATTCGCAAGATACAAAAACCAATAAGAAATCTTCTTAGTCTTCAAATATTCTTTAATCTTCAATAACCTGCACAACACCACTTGAATCTCTTGTAATCAATCACGCACAAAACGGAGTCTGTTAACAATGGATTATCACAAGATGTCTTTAGATTTAACAACAGTTCTAAAGATCCCGTCGATACTTCGATCCAGTTTGAATGAATCTTATATCAGAAGAGAATATTCTCAAGAATAAACAAACTAGGTGCAATCAAAGTTTCAACAACCGTTAGTCAATCAAATCAATCGAAAAAAATAACACTGCAATTATCTAGTTTCCCACCAACGGTGCTCGTAGAGCTTCTTGATCCCACAGAAGTCTTTAAACGAGCGGTCGTAAGAGATTTCACCTAATTAAGATACTTTCCTCTCCTAATAGATGGTTCCACTAGAAACAACAAGAAATGAAGTTTGCCTGACTCTTAGATAGTTTGGTAGAAATGCAAACTTAGGTATTTATAGACCAAGGATGTTTGGACACCAAGGAGTTTCCAAAACCGAAGATATTCTCAAGATATGCAATGAATGACAAAATTCAGTTTTCATAATTCCAATGAATGCTTGTCCAATATTTTCGAAATCTCTCATTAGAAAATCTCCAATTAGTAAATACACATTACTAATTTTTATTCTCTAGAGATATGCATTAATTGCTGGTAATTAAAGCATATAAAACCAAAAACCTTAATTAAAAGATTCTTAATTTATTTCGGCATAGGATCACCTTGAGTTCTAAGGAATATCTTTGAACAATAAATGATAAGAGTTATTGTTCATGTTCAAAGTATATTGACATCTTTTCACTGCAAATTTTTATTTCATATTTACATGGATTTGCATTCTTGGAATCGGTTATACCACACTTCCAAATAAGTTTAGAATTGGTTTACCTGTTTTCCAAGACTACTATGTGATTGATCAAATACCAAACCACATACATGGGTTCAATCGGTTCTACCAATCACTAGGATCTGTTATACCTAAATATGGAAACACTTGTGATTGGTCACACCAGTCAATAGGATCGGTTACACTAGTTACAAGGATCGGTTCCATCTACACATGGTATTACTTGTGATCGGTCACACCAATTACCAGGACCGGTTACACCAGTTACCAGTACCAGTTACACCAATTACAAGGATCGGTCACACCAGTTACCAGTACCGGTTACACCAATTACAAGGATCGGTCACACCAATTACTAGAATCGGTCACACCAATTACAAGGATCGATCACACCATCACATGGTGATTACTTAGGATCGGTTACACCAATTATAAAAACCAGTAGCATTGTGATTAGTTATACCAAGATACATAACATAAGTTAAGATCGGTTCTACTATCTCACACATATTGGTCATCCAAAGATTTGCAATGAAAAGTCGGACCAATAAGCCTAATGATTTCCATTTCGATTCACGAAACAAGTTCATGAATGTATTTCCTTTAAACAAATGTGAAACATTATTTCCTAGGATGAAATATCACCATAACCCATTCACATAATCATAAGAATATATACAAGATTATGTCGATGTCATATCTACGAAGTTCAAACGATAAGCGTTATAGTTCGTATTCTAATTCCCTAATACTATGATCATGTCAAGTCACTAGAGTATTATAAAATATGTACAGTATATACAGCTTCACAATTATGTTTTCAATATAGCACGACTTGAAAGATACGTTAGAAATGAAACAGTTCAAGTTAATATTACTAACCTCAAGTGGAAGGATGATGTCTCCGTTGTAGTTCGTTACTTCTTCACATTCTTCAGGTCTTCGGAGTAATACTTGTATGTCTCAAAATTCCTAGAATTTCTAGACTAACTTAACGAATTTGACTCTAGTATTTAATCAAGCGCCTCTAGATGAGTTGTGATACTAAAATATGACATACTAACGCTTGGTGATTTCAACTGATTTATGCTCTAACATGAAGTTTCTCGTAAGGAAGATTATGTGTGTGGGCTTCATAAATCATTGTATGGTTTGAAACAATCACCAAGACAATGGTAAAGTAAGTTTGATACATTTATATTGCAGCAGAAGTACACTCATTGTGAGTACGATCAGTGTGTGTACTTTAAGAAGTATCCTGATGGAAATTTTGTTTATCTCTTACTCGATCTCGATGATATGCTCGTTGTAATACCCTGTATTTTTATCTACTATTTTGGTTCGGGTTTTCCCGAGTTAGCTAACCATGTGGTTTAGGTTGTTTCATTGCCTTAGCCTAGCTGGGTTGTTTGGACTAGAAAAGACTAGAAGTTGGGATGAAAATAGAGTCACCTAGTATATTTTATTAAGTAAATGAATGAATAAAAAAATGAAAGACAATTAATAAAAAACGGGCCACCTAGCTCAGCTGGTCAACCCCGTTGTACAGAGGTTTCATGCACTCCAGGAGGTCACAGGTTCGAGTCCCGATGGCGCAATATTACAGAGTTTGACATGGAATGTGGAGTTAGATTTCCCCCTTGCGTCATAATCACAGCCCCCCTATCCGCTTCGGCTCCCTTGGCGTGGTTCCTCATGAGGCTCGCTGGTAGGCTAGCACGGCAACCTGTTTAACTAATGTGGTAGTACGCTGTTGGATCTTAGCTTGTTAGGCTTCCAACTAGTTAGTGTAATAATACTCTTTATCCAATAATAATAATTTAAAATCCATTAATTAATATAAATAAAGAAAATTATTATTATTATTAGTATAAGTTTTATATTAGATTTTTGGGAGAGGGAATTGAGAGATTAGAAAACCAAAAGGTTAGAGATTTTTGGAGGAGAAAGCTATGGAGAGGAAGAAGATGAATTGGAGCTAGGGTTCTTAAGGAGAAATTTTAATTAGGAAAGTCAGTGAAGGATCAATAGAATTGAGGTAGAATGCTAGATCCTTTCTCTTTTGGTGTTTTCCTTCATGTATTTTCTTGTATGATTTTGATTGTTAGGTTTCAGAAATTTATTCGCATAAATATGTATATTGGATTGATGATCAGGTTGGTTCTTATGATATATAACATGATTGGGTTTTACTGGTTAAAATTTGATAATAATCTACCGTAAATTCATCGTTGAATATTTCTTGTAAGTTGGATAATAGTTTCTGAAATTTTGAACAGTTTCATTTTGCTGTGGTTTTGATGTTCTTTGGCCATCTTAATTATGTTAAAATGATTAGAGTCTTAACAAAAGTTGTAGATATATATCTTATCTTTCACTGTGCTTTGAATTTGATTAATTTGAGACCAATATGAATTTATGGTGAATAGTTATGTAAAATGATGTTATCTGCCTAGATTTTGTGATGTGTTTGTAAAATCAATACCTTTTGATTGAGCCGATAGTTTAATGTGAAATTTGAATATGTAATACATGACGGTGTCAGGAATGTTCACTAAAATTTTGAGGTAGATCGGACTAAGTTATCACCTGAAACACATGATGTAAAATTTCTGCAGTTAATGTGTTTGATTAAATGCTTGAGATAAATCCATAATGTTTGTAGTATGTTGTTAAGCCATGGTTGCTTGTGTTGTTTGTAAAAACGATTTTCAAAAGGAAATGAGTCCATGTTTTACCGTTACATGAAATATGGTTTCATGCTAACGGCGGATAATGATCCCCATGGGAACTTGTGTTTCCCGACCATCGATGACGGCTGTTCGTGCCGGTAAATGATAGGTGGATGTACGAACCAAGGTTTTCGTACTGTGAATGAAACGGGTAATGATCCCCGAGAGCAAATGGGTATGATCCTCATAGGAACTTTTGTTCCTGACCATCGATGAAGGTTGTTCGCGCCGATAAACGATAGGTGGGTGTACGAACCAAGGTTTTCGTACCGTGAACTCATGGTTTCTATGTGACTATATTAATACATGAATAAATGTGTTGAATCATTGATGAATGACTTGTTGACAATTATTTTGGTATTGTAAACTCATGGTTTGCTGGTGACAATATTAATTCGTGAATCATGTGTAATTTGACAAGTTATCGACAAAAATATTGATATTGTGAACTCATGATTGGACAAGTGAATTGGATGATTGAATGAAAATAATGCTTGTCTGATAATCTTGTTGGTTGAAAATATATATCATTGATTAATCGAAATTATGTCGTATTATCGTGTTTTTCGATATTTGATTCGTTGATATTGTTATGCATGTTTTGAGATTGGGAATGCATTATACTGAGCTGTCATCTCACCCCAATTGACATTCCTTGCAGATTTATTGAAGTTGGAAGTGGAACTAAGAAGTTATCTTATTATTGATTGTATTGCATTCTTGTATTGCTTGAAATGTAATTTGAAATAATATGTTTGTTGAAAATGTTGTGAAAGATGATTAGTGAATTCATATGTTTAAACTCATGTTAGAAAGGCTAAATTACATTTGTTGTAATAAATAAATTAGAATAGTTACATGCATAAGTCTCTTCCCGACCCGTAATGCTTCGAGTTCGGATCTCCATATGGGTTTGACCCTGGTCCGGAACTCGGGGTGTTACAAGTTGGTATCAGATCTCTAGGATTTATATCTTGAATGAGACTGTAAATAAATTGTTTCGTATGTTACTATGCATGCTTGTCTGATTTGAGTGTTTTATTGTTTGCTTCATCATAGTAGTTGTATTATGACTTTGTGAAATTCATGTGAAATGCTAGTTGTGTGATGGGTTGAGTTATTTTTTTATTATTATTATTATTATTATTTTACGTGGAATCTTGAGATTATAGGTATAGTCTAAATTTCGGGATGAAATTTCTTTTAAGAGTGGTAGAATGTAATACCCTGCATTTTTATCTACTATTTTGGTTCAGGTTTGCCCGAGTTAGCTAACCATGTGGTTTAGGTTGTTTCATTGTCTTAGCCTAGCTGGATTGTTTGGACTAGAAAAGACTAGAAGTTGGCATGGAAATAGAGTCACTTAGTATATTTTATTAAGTAAATAAATGATTAAAAAAAATGAGAAAGACAATTAATATAAATAAAGAAAATTATCATTATTATTAGCATAAGTTTTATATTAGTTTTTTTGGGAGAGAGAATTGAGAGATTAGAAAATCAAAAGGCTAGATGTTTTTGGAGGAGAATGTAGTGTATCTAGTACAACTACAAGATGAATTGGGATAAAAATGGTAGCAAGCTACCTTCTCTTTGATAAACAGAGCCTAAACTTCAATTGAAGTAAATATGGGTTTTTCATTACACTCAGGAGAAAAGAATGATTGGTATTCAATAGACCAATCCTCACCAACTGTATCAACGGCTAGTAAAGCATCACATCCAAATACATGACTCGAGGACTGACTCTAGGATGAGTACACCCATACAATGGATAATTACACCCACCAGTAACTACTTAAAATTAAAGTGATGCATAATGAACTGTGGCACATGACACTACCCCTCCCATTTAGAGATCCTTGTCCTCAAGGATAAAATATGGGAACTGAGCTTGGATGTGAGCAGCATCTTCCCATGTTGAGTCAGCTGGATCTGAGTTGCACCGCTGCACCAAGACTTGTGGAATTTCAGATGTGCCTTTGACAGTAGTTTTAGTGTCCAAAACAGTAACTGGTTCAATCACAAACTGGCCTGCATGGTCTACCAATGGAAGTTGAGGGGAGAGGACAGCCTGTAATCCAATTTTCTTCTTCAATTGAGAGACATGAAATACTGGGTGAATTCTAGACCCCACAGGAAGCTTGAGTTTATAAGCAACAACTCCTATTTTTTGTAATACTTCAAAGGGACCAAAATATTTGGCAGAGAGCTTGTGGTTCTTTCTCACAACAACTGATGTTTGCCTGTAAGGCTGCAGCTTCAGAAAAACTAAGTCACCCACCTCAAAGTTTCTGTCAGACCTCTTTTTATCTGCAAAAAATTTCATTCTGCTTTGGGCCTTGGAGAGTTCTTCTTTCAACAATTGCAACATAAGGTCTCTTTCCTGCAAGTAGTTCTCCACAGTTGAAACAAAAGTAGAAGAATGAATTGGAAAAACTAGGTGAGGTGGAGCATATCCATACAAAGCTTGAAAGGGAGACATTTTTAGGCTGGAGTGGTAATTTGTATTAAACCACCACTCAGCTAAAGCTAACCATTGTAC
This sequence comes from Papaver somniferum, assembly GCF_003573695.1. Lineage (NCBI taxonomy): Eukaryota > Viridiplantae > Streptophyta > Magnoliopsida > Ranunculales > Papaveraceae > Papaver > Papaver somniferum. The sequence goes on along the minus strand of NC_039364.1, from coordinate 158,214,177 downwards.
CCACTGTTTAGGGTGAGAACTTATCATGCACCTCAAATATTTTTCAACACAGGCATTTGTTCTTTCAGTTTGCCCATCAGTTTGAGGGTGGTACGCAGAACTGAGCTTCAAGATGGTGCCTAAATATTTGAATAGTGCCTGCCAGAATTGGCTAATGAAGATCTTGTCCCTGTCACTCACAATTGAATTTGGTAGGCCATGAAGTTTGAATACATTAGAAAGAAACTCCTTAGCAACTGTGATGGCAATGAATGGATATTCAAGGGGAATGAAGTGACTATACTTGGTTAATCTATCCACAACTACTAGAATGACATTATTTTTAGAAGACATTGGAAGTCCTTCTATGAAGTCTACGGAGATGTGTTTCCAAGCAGTGTCAGGTATTGGAAGTGGTTGCAGTAACCCACCAGGAAGTGAGTTTTCTCCCTTGTTGCATTGGCACACATCACAAGTAGTGACAATTTGAATAATGCCAGTCTTCATATTAGGCCAAAAGAAGGAAGTTCTAGCCCTGTGATAAGTACCATTGATGCAAGAATGGCCTCCAACAACTGAGGCATGTAAGAAATGTAATATGGAGGATCTTAGCATAGTACCTGAGCCAATATAGAGTCTCCCTTTGAACCTTAAGATGCCTTGTGTATAAGAATAGCTGCCCTGATTTGGAGTCACAGTAAGTTGAGTAATAAGTTGTTGTGCTGTTGTGTCAGACTCATAGCTAGAATGGATGTCGTGCACCTACTGAGGTTGAGATACTTCTAATGATGAGAAAGAAGCAATAGGCAATATGGATAAGGCATCTGCAGCTGGATTGTCTAACCCTTTTTGTACTTAATGACATAGTCAAGACCCAGCAATTCGACTAACCATTTTTGTTGTAAGGCAGTAGAAAATTTCTGGTCCATAAGATACTTCAAACTCTAATGATCTGTATGGATGATGAATTGCTGACTGCATAGATAGTGCTTCCATTTTTGAACAGCCATGACAATGGCTAAAAATTCTTTCTCATAGGTAGACAAGGCCAATGATTTGGGACCCAATGGTTTGCTGAGGAAGACAATGGGTTTACTATTCTGCATAAGCACAACACCTATGCCTTTTGAACATGCATCAGTTTCTAAAGTAAATGGTTGAGAGAAATCAGGCAGGGCCAATACTGGAGCTGAAGTCATAGCAGTTTTGAGTGCAGAGAAAGCATCAGTAGAAACATCAGACCATGCAAAAGAATCTTTCTTGAGCATATCAGTTAGGGGCTTTCAAATATTGCCATAGTTTTTAAGGAATTTGCGGTAGTAACCTGTAATCCCCACGAATCCTCTGAGATGCTTTAGTGTTTGTGGTTGTGGACAAGTAACCATTGCTGCAACTTTGTCAGGGTCTGCAGCAACACCATTTGCAGTGATAATGTGGCCAAGGTACTCGAGTTGTGGTTGAGCAAATGCGCACTTGGAGAACTTGGTGAACAGAGAATGCTTCCTCAATAAGGTTAATGTAAGTTGTAAGTGCTCCATATGGGCTTCCATGGATGGACTGTAGACTAAGATATCATCAAAGAATACAAACACAAACTTACGCAGATATGGTTGAAACACTTCATTCATGAGAGCCTGGAATTTGGAAGGGGCATTAGTAATCCCAAATGGCATGACTCTGAATTCTTAGTGGCCATGATGAGTGCGAAAGGCAGTTTTGGGGATATCCGGTGCATAAACTCTGATCTGGTAATAACCTGAACAAAAATCTATCTTGGAAAACACCATGGAGCCATTCAACTCATCTAACAATTCTTCAATGAGAGGAATTGGAAATTTATCTTTGACAGTAATGTCATTGAGTTTACGATAATCGACACAGAAACGCCAAGTTTCATCCTTCTTCTTGACTAAGCATTTGACCAGTTGGAGAGACATGAAGGCCCAATTTAGATGTCAATGCAGCATCAATGAAACTATGGGTGTTGCCTGTATCAACAAGGACAACCACAGGATGTTTGTTGAGATGGCCAGAGATTCGAATAGTGTCATGAGCAATAGTTCCTGTCAAAGCATGCAAAGAAATATCAATTGCAGGATCATAATTTGAAGGAAAAGCATCAAAGAGTTCTTCAGTGGATAAGGATCCAGGTTCTTCTAGTTCTTCTTCAGCAATCAACATGAATAGTAGTTGATTTTTACATCTGTGTACTTGTTTGTAAAACTCGTCACAATTATAACAAAGCCCCTTATCTTTCCTAACCTGCATTTGTGCATGAGTGAGTCTCTTGACAGGAGGAAGAGAATTATCTGGTGAAGTTTTTGTGGGAGTAGTGGGGTGAGTTATAATGGGAGATGATGATGAGTTTTGGGTCTTAGAAAAGGTGGAAGAAGAAGTGAAAAAAGGTTTGATGGTAGATGGGGGATAGGATACAGAAAGTGGTGAGGGTGTAAATGGTCTAGAGAAGGATTTAGTGGGTTTAGGATGGTGATGTACAAAAGCCTGCTGCATTCTTGCCAAATAAAAAGTTGTAGCAGTGTTGTCAGGTTTGAACATTTGCACTACTGTGCGAATCTCTTCCTTTAATCCACTAATGAAACTCAGTGTATAGAAACTCTCAGGTAGATAAGGATTATTAGCTACCATAAAACTTTTATAATGTTCCCAAAGATCATAATAATCTTCTAAAGTGGTAGTTTGGGACAATTTATTGAAACTACAAAACATAATTATCCTGAGCTATATCTTCGAATCTAGCACATAAATCATGAACAAAGATATCCCATAGAATGAAATCTTTACCCTGCTGATAGTTTAAAAACCAAGGATCTACTGAAGAATCGAAATGAATTGCAGCCATATCAACACGCTCATCATCAGGAAATTTATGCAAATTGTAATATCTTTCGCATTTGAGAGCCCAACCACGGGGATTAGTACCATTAAATCGTGGAAAATCCACTTTGGGTGTACGAGAAAACTTACGAGATTCACTGTGAGAGAAATTATGCATCATCCGCTGAAATCCTGTCATGGAAGTATCTCAATTAGGTTCAGGGATCTCAGAAGAAGATGGATCTGGAGGTGAATTTGTGTTATGATTAGGGTCAAGTAAACTGATAAGAAGGTTCATCTTGGTACCCAACGACTGAATCTCATATTTAATCTTAGTGATTGAATCTCCGTGTTGAGCGACAACGGATGAAATTTCCTGAAGCTTTTCTTTAGTGGCCATGGTTACAGGTTACAGGATGGAGTCTGATACCAATTGTAGTGTATCTAGTACAACTACAAGATGAATTTGGGATAAAAATGGTAGCAAGCTACCTTCTCTCTGATAAACAGAGCCTAAACTTCAATTGAAGTAAATCTGGGTTTTTCATTACACTCATGAGAAAAGAATGATTGGTCTTTAATAGACCAATCCTCACCAACTGTATCAATGGCTAGTAAAGCATCACATCTAAATACAGGACTCGAGGACTGACTCTAGGATGAGTACACCCATACAATGGATAATTACACCCACCAGTAACTACTTAGAATTAAAGTGATGCATAATGAACTGTGGCACATGACAGAGAAAGCTATGGGGAGGAAGAAGATGAATTGGAGCTAGGGTTCTTAAGGAGAAATTTTAATTAGGAAAATCAGTGGAAGATCAATAGAATTGAGGTAGAATGCTAGACCCTTTCTCTTTTGGTGTTTTCCTTCATGTGTTTTCTTGTATGATTTTGTATTGTTAGGTTTCAGAAATTTATTCGCATAAATATGAATATTGGATTGATGATTAGGTTGGTTCTTATGATATACTAGAACACCGCTACCACGATGGGGAGGGCCGACCGAAAAAAAAAACCCAAAGACCATTTTAATGGGACTGTGAAAGAAAATTTGTGGTCACCGAACACAGATGCAACCAACTTTTTTTCTTTTCCTGCAAAATTTTTTGGAGAAAAAACATTTTAGAAAAGAAAATGAAACGCCCAGTAAAATACAAATGTTACCTGGAGCTCTAATATTCAAATGAGATCGAAATGACATTCGCCTTCAATAAGATCCCATTTAGAGATGTAACAAATATAAGTAGAATGTTGCGAGTATATGCTGAGCATAACAGAAAACCGGGTATATGTACACCTCTACTCTACTCTATTGCTTTCCACATGGTACATGTGAGCTAGGCCTGTCAATATTTGTTTGATATCCGGTATCCGTTTCCGAGTATTCGAGATCCTATAGGATTTTATCCGTTTTATCGGATATCAGATCGGATATTTTATTGGATATTTCTTCCTTAACATATCGGAAACGGATTAGACCCATCTGAAATGTTAATATCCGATATCTGATAGTATAGGAACTTATTTGTAATTTATCCTAATTTCGAGTCTAGTATCGGATATTGTCGGATAAATATCCCATAAGTGTCATTCTGAAAATGTTTTACAAGGGTTTTTAAGCTTTTTTGTTATAACCGGATACTATCGGATATTTATCGGATATCCGACGGCTTAGCCTATCGGAATCGATATCTGATTTTGATATCCTATAGGATATTATCGGATATCGAATATTCGGTAGTGCTTAACATGTCAGATATCGGATTTCTAAATATCCGACGGATATTCTTCCATTGACAGGCCTAATGTGCGCAACCAAATATATCTTTTGTTCTGAAAATTTAAAAAGCCAAATGTCATTACTTCAAGCCTCACACACACGTGTCACAGTTATCCCCTTCTTCCATTAAAATAGCTAAAATAACAGAACCATCCCTTTAACACTGCTTCAGAAAGAAATCTGTTTTAACACCGCCGCTACCACTAACAGATGGATTCCATTAAATCCATATTCCCACCTCACTCAGGATATCATGTTAAATTGTTAGACGAAGTAAACCGAAAACGTATTATGGGTTTTTGTCGGATTAGGAATTCATCGTGATATTATGATCTGAAATTAGGTTTTCACTTATTAGCGAATATAATTTCATCGGTGTTTAACTACTCGACTTTTTAAATTAGATTTTTAATTTGAGAATTTCTTTGTCATTGTGTTTAATCTCGAATTTGTATAAATTTTAATTTTCATGAAATTTGGGGGGAGTGGTGGTGGTGCTGGTTATGGTGGTCATGATGGTTGTGATGGCGTTGCTAGCGAAAAGAAAATGAAGGTGGTCCTGATGGTTGTGTTTAAGGTGGTGTTTGTGTTGATGGTGGAGGGGGTTATGGTGCTAGATATGACGCTATGGTGGTGCTTATCGATTGTGTTGCTCGTGGTGGGGGTGGTAGTGGAGGTTATGGTGTTGTTGTGTGGAAGTTGTTGAATTGTTGTATTGGTCGTGGTGGGTGAAGTCGTGAAAAAAATGTAATACGAGTGGTGAGGAACGAATGTACATGAGAATTAGGAAGGATATGGAAATGATTTTTAAGTATAAGGGTACGTTGGTCTTTAAGTCCCAAAGACTACCACCAAACTAATTCCAATATTTTTATTTAATTGCAAATTTGTGTTAGATCTCATTTGACAAAAAATTGGCCATAAAAGGGACTCCCTCCCTACGGGCTTTTTGGGCCCTCCGGTCGGTCGGTCCAATAACATGATTGGATTTTACTGGTTAAAATTTGAGAATAATCTACCGTAAATTCACCGTTGAATATTTCTTGTAAGTTGGATAATAGTTTCTAAAACCTAACAATACAAAATCATACAAGAAAACACATGAAGAAAAACACCAAAAGAGAAAGGGTCTAGCATTCTACCTCAATTCTATTGATCCTCCACTGATTTTCCTAATTAAAATTCGGGGTGTTACACTCGTAGCTGCTTAGAGCAAGTCAGAAATTGATATTTTGAAGAAACAATTGAGTTTGGAGTTTGATATGAAGGATTTGGGCCCGACTAAAAAGATTTTGGGTATGGAGATTACAAGATATGTCTTACTCAGAAATCATATCTTGAGAAGATTCTACATCGCTTTGGAATGCATAACTCCAAAGTTATTAGTGTTCCATTACCTCACACAGTTAGTTATCAAGTCAGTTGTGTCCTAATCTACAACTAAGGAGAAGGATTTTATGTCGAAGATTCCATATGCTAATGTGGTAGGGTCTTTGATGTATGCTACGGTTTATACTCATATAGATATTGCCCAAGTAATTGGTTTAGTTAGTCTTTGTATGGATAACTCTAGGAGAGTACATTGGTACGCGGTGAAGGGAATTTTGAGATATCTTAAAGGGACCTTGGATGTTGGTTTAGTGTATGAAAAAGAGCAGAGTTTGAAGGTCTATAGATTTTTTGGTTCAGATTATGCATGTGATAAAGATAAGTATCGTTCTACTTTGGAATATTGTTTTACATTTAGTGGGGAACCTATCAGTTGGAGGTCTATGTTACAATCAATTGTAGCTTTATCTACTATGGATAGGAAGAATAATATGATGTGACGAAAGCTATTAAAGAAGCATTATGGCTTCGTGGTTTAGTTGAAGACTTGGGGAATATACAAAGAAGTGTTATTGTGAACTGTGATAATCAAAGTACTATTCATCTAGCAAAGAACCAAGTTTTTCATGCATGCACCAAGCATATTGATGTCCACTATCATAAAGTTCCTTAAGTTGTTCATAGTGGAGTAGTTCTTATATTGAAGGTTGATACTGAAGATAATCCAGCAGATATGTTGACGAAGGTCGTTCTGAAGATCAGGTTTGAGAGGTGTTTCGTCAGCTTGATCAATACTGCTCGTTGTTGAGCCCTAGAGGTTTGAGGCTATGATTAACTTGTTTTGAAGATCATCTACGTTTAGTGGAAACATCAGAAATGTAGAGAATTGTTAGATATTGTCGATATCGATGTTTTAGAAAGGTTCAAGGATAGTCTAGAATCTTCTAAGGGTTTCCCTGTTTGGTTAAGTTATGGAGTTTCTTGATTTTGGCTAAGTTAGGAGTTCTGTTTTTCGGCTATGTTTGTGGTTAATTTTCTAGTACAGCTCATATAATTGGAAGCCAAGTTTGTAACCTATATAAATAGGTGTAGAATCCATAAGGGAAATACACAATCAAGAGCGAGTTTTCACAATTATTTTTAAGAGAGAATTTAGGGTAAAACTGTTTGTTCACAGAGAGTTATTTGAGAGAATGTAACAACACCTTGCTGGTCATAAGTTTGTGATTAATTTATCAATTTTTAAGTGTGTAATTCTATCTTCAGTGGTTCTATAATAAGAGTTGATCGTAGCCGTTTGTGGACTTAGGCAAATTATAGAACCACGTTAAATCTTGTGTCTTTCTATCTTGTTTCATTTAGTTTGCATTTACTTTCTGTTTTTCTTTAGTTCTACTCTGAATAACTAGTGTATTGTGGAATTAATTCGAAGGACTTAATCCCAACAGGTTATTGAAACAGATCTAGTAATTTGCTATTTCGGGTTACGATCTAAAGGAGTTGAGAGATTCAAGATAGTGGACTTAGTATTGGTGTTCAAATGCGTAAACCAGATTGGTTATAGCCACATAGATACTGAAGGAACTGAGTAACCAGAAGTAGTTTACTTTTTCTCAACTATACGAAGTTGCGGTAGTCAATTGTATATAACGAACTAATTCTGAGAGTATTCCTTCAATTCATGCCTCCTCTTTCAAATAACATGTTGTCATTGTTACAGGACCTACGTCCCATGGATGTGTGGTCCATTTAGCTTCCTAGGGTTGTATATAAAGGAAACTATGTAATGGTTCTATTTTAATCCCATAATAAGATTCTTCTTCTTCTTCCTCTTATCTCTCCATGTTTCACCTCTAATTCTCCTCAAACACATTATCGACATGATGCTTTAGCCTACCGATTTCTAATTCTATTTTTGGGCGATTTTCAATTCTCTTTTTGGGTTACCATTTTTCAAAGTACGATCCCTGGAATCGGTGCTGCACTTCAATTTTTCCTTCTTTGGTTTTAATCAGATACGTCCTTAAAGGTATGTCTAAACAGATCTATTTTCTTTTTCATATATTTTTGACCGATAATATAACCTGCTGTTTTTAGATTTAGATCAAAAATGAAAAAAAAAAAAAAGTAATTGCGTATTCTGTAAATCTATGATCTATTGTGAAGTATTATATAATATTATAATATTATGATCTACTGTCTTGTTTTGCCTTTGATTTTATGGGTCTAATACTACTTCTGTCAGATCTTTGATGTCTATGTTTAGCTATCTATCGCCTGTGATGTCTATGTGGCGATGTATTCTCACATGTTTGTCTAGTCTGGTATAATGTTAACTTGTTTTAAAATTAAAAAAAATAAAAATAAAAATAAAAAAATAAATGATTGATTGATGGCATGTGTACTAAATATATTATTTTATTAAATATATATAGAATTCAAATGTCGTCCTTGGATCTCTGTGTACTTTTTGTATCCCATTTTCTTTGTGGTTTGACCAAGATGTTATAAAATACTATGTACGCTGATGTACTTTTTGTTTTATAAGATATATATACATGTATATTTATGATGTATCATATTTAAATATTATTTGTTTTGTCATCATGTATATTTGTTTGTTTTTGTGATCTATATTATAATGAAGTACATGATCAGTTAATAGAATCTATGATCGTTATCTGTCTGTTCTCCCAAATATATTGTCTCCAATTTCCTTGTGAACTATCGGAGTGGGACATCTACCAATGGTGACCTTGCTGGTTTTGCTGCCAGCCCTCATCGCTTGAAGTCTATGCCCGATGGTGCTGAACGATTGATGTTGGATGTTGATCCTCTAGGGAGAGGTTCCAACAAGCGTGTGCGCTATACTAATGACCCATACTGGGATCGGGTTCCACTACTTGTTTGCGGACAGATTTTGCATGGTAGCTTCCCTCCTCCTCAGTTTCCTGCGGAGCCTTACTTATTCTGGGTGATTAATGATGACAGGGTATGTTGTTTTCTTTCCATTTTCTTCGATTCCTGCTGTGTCGGCTCAGGGTATTGATTACTTTTTTTTCGTAGGTTAAGCCTCAGGGCGAGCCTACCAAATCGTCTTCTATTTCCAAGAAGAGGAGCGCTGGCACAAGGGTCGAGGAAGACCAGGGGAAGGTAACAAACATATAGCTTTTAATCTAAGTACATGTACTTGCCCCTGTTTTTTGCCTTCATGTGTTCTGGCGCTGAAACTTGTGCAGAAAGTCCCTAGGCGCGAGGATGAAGATGTTGGAGGGTCTGATACTGTGGGTGATGAAGGTTTGGTTCCAAGGCATAATCCTCCTCGGGGGAAAGTGGCGGCGAAGGCAGTGATGCTGAAAAGTTCTGACATCGTGATCGACATCCTCGATCAAGATGATGAGGACGATATATTCGGGGATGAGCAGTTGTTTCATGAGGATGGTGGTGGGCAGAAAGAAGGGGAGATTCCCTTGGAGACTACTATTGTGACTCCTACCGTGCAGCCTGGGGCTCAGGGGCCGACCGAAACATCGTTCCAAAAGAGGGCCCCAATGCATGTTGGTTCTTCCTCGAGTATTCAGACATATTTTACCATATAGGTCCCTCTGTGTGATTCTCTTGGCGCCTTATACTCGGAGGAGTTCGGCTACTATACTGATGAGCAGATGATTGCTGCCGTGCCCCTGTATCCTGACATTGTGTCGGTCTTTGATAATCTGGTAAGTGGTTTGTCTGAACTCTTCGTTTTGATGTTTTCGGGCTTTGCTAATCTCGTCTTGGGGTGAAATTTGTAGGCGTTGAATCGGTCGAGGTTGGAGGCTGCACTCCTCCGACAAGAGATTAGGAAGTTGGAGGCTGCTTTTCAGCAGGAGAAGGAACGATCTCGTGACCTGGAGATCAAACTCGCCGATGCTCAAGGTATATTTTTTACATAGTTGTGTTGATTGAGTTCTTCGTACCAATATCCTGAGTCAATTATTGTTCTTCTAGCCGAAATATCTAGTATAGATCTAGATGCTTCTTCGGAGTATAGGCTTATGAAGAGAAAATGGGATATCGAGAAAGATCTTATGGAGAATCTTCGACAACGAATTTGCAACAATGATGGGAAGATAGACCGGCAGGAGGCCGAGATCCAACAACTTCAAGAAGAATTGGAAAGATATCGTCTGTTTGAGTATGTCCCCGAGGAGATAGATAACTTGCGGGCTCGCTTGGGGATGTTTCAGAGACTTGATGGTGATAAAACGTTACTAGCCGATAATCTGGAGAGTCAAAATGGTTCCCTTAGACTTCAAAATCGAGATCTTCATGAAGATCGGCGACGAATTTTGAGGGAAAAAGTTGTGGCCGAAAAGTCCAACCGAGATCTTCTTGAAAGGACCAAGGACTTCGATAAGATGTCCAGTGACCTAGAGTGGACCCAAGCCCAGTTATCGATGCTACAATTGTCCTATAATCGTCAGAGGGCCGAGTGGAGCGATCACAAGAAATATTGCCCTTCGAATGAATTCAATGAACAATACTACAATGAGTTAACTTTGAAGCTTTCTAAGGCCGAGGATGAGTTTTCCAAGTCCGTGGAGTCGTTAGAATCTGTGTTGTCAACCCTATCAAGTCTCTGGGGTGTATGCTGGGGTGGACTTAGATCGAGTTAATTTGTTGTTCTTATTATGCATTCTGCTATACTCCTTGTCTAACATGCTTGTGAGTCTCTGTTACAGCCGAACAGGGACGTGTTAAGGATCTGGAGCGAGATGTGCACAACCTCGGGAAAGAGGTGGAGCAGTGGAAGAAGGCTAAAGGTGGGACGAAGGTTAAGCTCCAAGCTGCCGAGTCGAGGTCTGAGAAGCTTTCTCAGCAGATTGTGGACGAGAGAAACGCTCATCAGAGCGAGCTAGCTGAGGCGATTAAGGCCGGTGTGAACGAGTACATCGCGCAAAAGCGTCGTGAGGTTGCTCAGAGGAAGGGAGGGGCCGGTGATGTTCCACCCAGGAGTTGATCACGCCTTTTGTAGTGTTACGCCACTAATTTTCCCTTTGTTGCGGGTTTTAATTCGTTTGAACACTTGTCCCATGCTTCTTTGAACAACTTCTTTTAAATGGGGTGCTGCGTCGCCAAGCTTGTTTTTTCTTTTCTATTTTCCTTGACAATTTCCGCCTTTTCTACTGTGTTGACAATTCTCTTGATAATTTCAGCCTTATCTTGTTGTTTATGTTACGCATCTGCATTTAATGTCACATGTATTGGTTATTAGTTCCTTTTCTGTCGAACACACTCAACAAGGAGGGTCATCGGGCCCGATGCCATGTCCCAGCCGAGGTATCTCATCATTATCTTTTAGATTCATTGGAAGGGTTATAGTCGCCCTAAGTCTAGGCCCGATAATCCCGAGTGGTTATCGACCAACCAACTCGGGTAAGTGGTCACGGCCACCTGCGATGGGGGTAACCTTTCAGATATAAGTAGGTTACCTGGCTGAGAAGAAATCGTATCTTAACAACCTTTGGTATCTGGCTTCAAACCACCAGTACCCTTAGGCTACCTCGGCACTTGCACACTGCCACTTCCCCGAGTATCGAATAGCCAGTCGACTGTATGTCACCTCGGCACTTCCACACTGGCTTTGCCCCGAGTACAAATGACCATTCGAGTGTAAGTCACCTCGGCACTTCCTCACTGGCGTTTCCCCGAGTACGAATGACCATTCGAGTGTAAGTCACCTTGGCACTTCCTCACTGGCTTTTCCCCGAGTACGAATGACCATTGGTCGCTCATGTCATATTTCTTACCTCTCGCGGTTTTAAAGAAATGAATGACAAGTATGTTTTCCTATTTCCCTCGAACCCCTCATGGGTAATAGAGTTTCATATGTTGTGCGTTCCACGGTTTTAGCTCGGGTGTGCCGTCTGGTTTGAGTAATCGATAAGCTCCCTCGCCCTCTTTAGACACGATTGTGTGTGGTCCTCCCCACCTTGCCGCTAGTTTACCTCCCCTTTTGTCACGTTCCCAATCGGCTAGATATTTCAACACTAACTGCCCCGGTTGAAACTTTCTTGGTCGAACTCGTTTGTTGTATTCTCGTTGTAATCTCCTTTGGTAATTCTCCATTTTTTGCAACGCCATCTCCTTTGTTTCCTCCAAGTCATCGAGCTTGGCCAATATTAGATCTGCCGATATGTTTCGGCTCCAGGATTTAGTTCTTGTGGTGGGTATCATTGCTTCAGTTGGTAGTATCGCTTCGGTTTCATAGGTCAGCATGAAAGGTGATATCCATGTTGCTTCCCTTCGAGTGGTTCGATAGGACCATAAAACATTGTAGAGTTCTTCGCACCAATTACCGTACTCTCTATCTAATTTTTTCTTCATATTATCGGCGATAGTTTTGTTTGTGATCTCGGCCAGCCCATTACTTTGAGGGTATATGGGGGTAGCCTTGCTTTTTCTGATGTTGTAGGTGTTAAATAGTAGGTCGATGTTTTGTCCCTGAAGTTGTTTTCCGTTATCCGAGACGATGTCCGCCGGTACTCCGAAACGACATATGATGTGCTCCCAAATAAACCTGAAGACGTCTTTGTCACTGATATGTCTTAGTGGTGCCGCCTCCACCCATTTAGTGAGGTAATCTGTTGCTACTATTAAGTATTTTCTCTGCCCCGATCCCACATGTAATGGCCCCACGATATCGATCCCCCACTTGGAAAAGGGCCAAGGGCTCACCACCGAGTTTAGAGTTACAGATGGCGCATGTATCTTCTTACCAAACCGCTGACATTCTTCGCAAGCTCGTGCCATTTGTTTTGCATCATCATTCATGTATGGCCAGAAGTATCCCATCGTTTTCGCTCTCGCTGACGAACTTCGTCCAGAGCTGTGATTTCCGGCTGCCCCATAGTGTAGTTCGTTCAGTATTGTCTGGCCTTCTTCCTTGCTCAAACATCTTAAGAGGGGCCCCAAGTACGATTTTCTGTACAAGATTCCATCTCCTAACTCATAAGCGGTCGATTTGCTTTTGATCTTGTTGATCTCGGGTTTCCCCTTGGGTAACTCGCTTGTCTCCAAGTACGAATGAATCGGCTTTCTCCAATCTCCGTCTGGATATCTATCGGCCGTATTGATATCCACGTCGAAAGATATCTCGGGTGTCTCTGGTATGGATGGGGCGAGGAGTCTCATGACACGAATTCCCTCCACACTTGGGTCTGCGAGCTGGGAGGCGATGTATGCCAGTGCGTCCGAGTGTCGATTGTCTTTTCTGCATATGTGGCGGAATTTGATGCTGGGGATCTGGTTGATATAGAATTGGGCGAGCTCCCAGTATTTCTGCAGAATTGGATCGTGAATTGCATATTTTCCCGTGATTTGTCGGATTACCAATTGTGAGTCGCTAGTTAGCCTTACATCTTGTAGGCCCATCTCGACGATTAATCTCAGGGCGTGAATCGCAGCTTCGTACTCGGTGACGTTGTTTGTCACCTTAAATTCCAATCTAAACGAATGGACCATTTTTCGTACCTTTGGTGTGGTAAAGACTATCCCAAGTCCCGATCCATCTTTGTTTGACGCTCCATCGACGAATACTTCCCAACGTGATGGGCTACTTTCATCGAGTAAGTCGGCCGAGTCTTCTCGATCTTCTTCCACTCCGGGTATATCCTCGACCTCATCTTCGTCTCTTAGTGGAAAATCTGCCACTACTTGTGCCTTCACTGTTGTCCTCATTTCGTAGAAAACGTTGAACTATTTTATTTGCGCCCCCCATTTGGAGATCCTTCCAGATCGGTCTGCATTGTCTAGTACCGCCTCAATAGGTGATTTTGTGAGCACGCGGATCCGATGGTCTTGAAAATATGTCCTTAGCTTCAAGGTGGCGAAAGATAGCGCTAGAATCATTTGTTCTATCCTTGTATAATTTTTCTCGGCCGGAATCAATGTCTTGCTAATGAAGTAAACGGGCTTTTCCTCGTTCCTTTCATTTCGAACTAAGACTGCACTGATAACATATGAAGTTGCTCCGAGGTATAATGTGAGGACCTCCGACGGCTCGGGTCTTTGTAATACTGGAAGACTTGCAAGATGTAGCTTAATATTCTGAAACGCCTCCTCACAGGTGTCCGTCCATTTGAATTTCTCTCCCTTTTTAAGAGTGCTAAAGAAATCCTTGCATTTGTCGGACGATCGAGATATGAATCGCCCCAATGCTGCTATACTTCCGCTCAGCTTTTGTACGTCTTTTATTATGGCTGGTGACGGCATCTCGAGGATGGCTCTGACTTTCTTGGGATCTGCTTCTATCCCCTTTAGAGTGATGATATATCCCAAAAATTTGCCCGATGTGACCCAAAAATCGCATTTGGTCGGGTTAACTTTCATTTTATATTCTCTCATCATTCGAAAAATTTCCCGCAGGTCTCGGATGTGATTCTTGGCTAGGTGAATTTTTACTAGCATATCGTCGACATAGACCTCAATGGTGTTGTGGATCTGGTCCTCAAGCATATCGCCCACCAACCTCTGATATGTGGCGCCTGCATTCTTCAGCCCAAACGGCATCTTGGCGTAGCAGTATAGGGCCCCTTGGTGTGAAGAAGGAGGTGTGTTCTTGATCCCCGGGAGACAACGAGATCTGGTTATACCCCACGTATCCGTCCATCAACGTCAGTGTCTCGTACCCCACTATAGATTCCACCAGTTGATCGATACTTGGGAGAGGGAAACTGTCCTTCGGACAAGCTTTGTTCAGGTCGCTGAAGTCGATACAGATTCTGACTCCTCCGTTTCTCTTTGGTACCACGACCATGTTAGATATCCACTGCGGGTAGTGCAATTTCTTAATTATTCCCGATTCTTGTAACTTCTTTAGCTCCTTCTCGACGGTCGCCTGTAATTCTGGTGCGATTCGCCTCATCTTTTGTCGGACTGGCTTGAAGCTTGGGTCGATCCTTAGATGGTGACAGCATACCTCTGGATCTATACCCTCCATATCGTGCATGTTCCATGCGAATGCGTCCATGTTTTCCTTTAGCACCGCCACGAGCTGGTTTACCTGTTCATCCGATAGTAAGGACCCGATCCTTACCACCCTTGGTTCCTCTTCAGTTCCCAAATTAATCTCTCGAGTAGGTTCCACGGCCGAGAAGTTTGGTCTTGATTCCTTCACCGGCGTCGTCTCATTTAATTGCTATGAAGGCTCGCTTCCTTGTGCTTCGTAAGCCATGACCGCTTGCGAAATAACCTTTTTCCAGTTCTTCTGCGACTTTGGCTTCTTTATCCTTTTTCTTCTCTCCCCTTTGTCGTGCTCGCCGCTCCTCATTTATCTGGGCGTCTGCCTGCATGCACTGTCGGGCTGCTTGTGGATCTCCTACGACTTCTACTATCCCCTTGTACGTTGGGAACCGTAATCTTTGATGATAGGCCGATGCCACTCCTTTGATTCCCGCGATCCATGGTCTTCCGATAATAGCTTCATAGGGCGAGGCGACATCAACCACACAGAATGTAGTTAAAGTATCCAGGTATCCACCTCCATCCGATACCCTTAGAGTTACTTCGCCCTTCGGGATGGCTACCATCCCATTAAAACCGTATATACGATATGTTGACAGGACGAGTATATCATCCGACAACTCCATCCTTTTGAACGTATCGTAGAAGAGTACTTCGACGGAGCTCCCACTATCTACTAGTATCCTTCTTACCCCCCATTCCTCGATTAGCAGGGTAATAACCAAAGGATCACTGTGAGCTTGGCCGTTCTTCGGGACATCCTGGGCCGAGAAAAAGATAGGTCGCACCATCCATGGTTCCATAGGCAAATCTTTTGCTACACTAAAAATTTCCTTCCCACTATGATCTCTCTTTTGGATTCTAGACACTATTCCGGGATTCAGATTGTACGCTTGAGTGGCGGAATGCGAAATCGTGTTGACAAACTGCGTGGATCTGTCGATCTGAACCTGATGGACTGGTGCATTAGGCGCTGCGATCGTCTGGGCTGGATATCGGACAAACTGTCTCAGATAACCATCTCTAATAAGGTGTTGCACGATGTCTTTCACTTCTCGACAGTTGTTTGTATAGTGACCTCGATACTGATGATAATGGGAATATTCCGGGTGATCCTTGGTCTCTTCAAACTGTATCCCTCTTGAAGTTGGGTATATGATGTCGCTTCTTTTTTCGAATTCTTTGAAGATTTCTTCCAGTGGAGCATTCAAAGGGGTGTACGTTCTCGCCTCGTGCCTTGGCCTCTTCCTTTAGATATCCATTCCTTCTTCCCATTTCCTCGCACGGACGGACTCGGTCTCTTCTCGGGCCGTCTTTGAGTATCGTCCGACGTTGACTCGGGCGCTGCACTAGCTTCTTGGACTCCTCTATCTCTTGACTCTTCCTGGATTTCTTCTAGGGCGATGAAATGCTCTTGCATTTTCCTCATTTCTTTCAACGTTTGTGGTTTCTCAGTGAACATGGCTACCCAGATGGGATCCGATCTCCCAAGTGCGTTTTCAAACCCGAATATTTGTTGGTCGACGGGTACTTTCCCAATCTCTGTACACAAATTTCTCCATCTATCGGTCAATGATCTGAGAGGTTCTCTGAACCGTCGGGCCAAGGTGAATAGCCTGTTGACCCTGGGCCGAGGTTTGCTGTTGTGCATGTATGTCTCAAGGAAGACTTCGACTAGAGTCTCATAATTGTTGACTGTTCCTGGTGCGAGGTTGTAGAACTATTTCCTTGCCTCTCCTTCCAAGCTTGCAGGGAAGAATTTGCACATTACCACCTCGTGGTTTTTCCATTGTATTAGGGACATTGTGTACATCTTCAAATGCTCAACTGCGTCTCCCGTGTCGTCGAACCTCGATGGGAAGGTGGGGAGCGTGCACTTAGGTGGGAAAACCCTTAGTTCTAGCTCTTGGGTGAAAGGGGTCCTCTCGGCCTCGCTTATAAACTCGGCGAGTTTTTCTTCTTCGCCGGTTCCTGAAAGCTTCCTTATCTTCTCCTCCAACTCTCTCAGCTTGGCTTCAGTCGCATTATCGGACCTTGTGTTTCTCTGCTGGTTGTTCCTCTCTCGCCTTTCGTCGTATGTTGATGAATCCTCGGGTGGTCCGTATCCCCTGACAGGTGGTGTCGGGGGTGGTCCCGATCGACCGGAATTGCTAGGTCCCACTGCAGGTGGTGCTTGCCCGGTTCGGCCTTGGTGACTCGATGTTCCTTGACTTGAGGATCCTCTCGACCTCGGCCTTAAGTTCCGTTATTGATAGTTCTCGAACTCTAGAGCCATATTCCTCTGCTGAAGATCTCTTAAAGCCGCCTCTTGCCTTCTTTGGCTTTCTAGAATCGCGAGCAGTGTTGGATCTGTGCTCTCATGGCTGGAATGACCATTTGGATGGCCTAGATGGGAAGGAGGTGGTGCCGTCGTCATAGGTGGTGGAGGTGGTACTGCGGGGGGTATCTGGGTCGATGTCGCCGGACCAATTCCGATAGTTGTTTCTCGGCCTAGTTGTACTCGCCTTAGTCGTTCTTGCTCTCGCTCGATGGCTTCTTGATACTCAGCTTGTCGTCTGATGTTTCGTCTCCGAGCATGCAGGATCAATGCTGCCTCATCATCTTCCGTGTCTGACGCAATAAGTCCATATATTTGATCATCCCTCTTTGGTGGCGAGGCGATTCGCTCCAGAGGCGATGGGTCACCGTCTCGTCCCAGATCGATCTTCTCGTCCACAGTCGGCATACCCCTTGCAGCAGCTCGTGATTCCTCTGGTGGTGGATTCCCGTTACTCCCTCGCCTCGTCCCAGTTACTCCTCCTTGCATGCTGTTATCGGAGATCGTATGGTTCCTCAGAGTTCTTCCCATCCCTGACGTTCTAGCCATCAGACACAGTGTGATGTTAGTCCGAGAGTCGTCCCTACCTACGTCAGCGAAAACAGACAACACCTTACTTTGACCTATTTTTGAAAAGTTTCTATAGTACGTACGGTTTTTAGAAGAAAAAGGTGACTGACACTAAAACTGAGTTTTAAAAGTACGATTCCCTCTGCTCTGTCATGATGACCTCGCCAGTTTGCCTTGTTCAGACTCTAAGTGTCTCTTTTAGACGGGTATCATGCTACGTCGCTTTCAAGGGCACGACGTCGCTTTCAGTACCACGACTCTGCACTAACTACAATTTTTCCTACATTCCCTAGACTCCAAATCATTAACACCTAGTTCTTTGTGGGTAAAAGGTCCCAATTCGTACTTTTATGAGGTCAGCATGCCATGGCAAAAACTGGACTAAGACTTATGCACTTCCTTGGAACTGCAAAGGGATGTCTTCCCTTGATTCCTTGGATTCTTTCACCAGCGATGTATGATTCGTCGTGTTTTTGTTTCGGCACTTTCCCAAGCCAACATGAACCTCAAACAACTTCCTCCATACATCAAATATGTTACTTGGGAGTTTATGAGTTTTCCGCTGTCGGACTCACAAGACAATAACTAAGATCAAAATATGAAGAGAAGTACGAAAGATGCTACGAAAAAGAAAATTGAGACCTGAAAACAGACTCGGCTAGAGACAAGACTAGTCTGCTGTTCAGATTCAACCTAGCTGAAAATGTTTGCTAACAACTCAATTTTCTCAACAAAAACTTAACTATACCAGCAGAACTTAAACCAAACGATTATAAACAGACTTTTGTCGAGCAGAGTTCATCCCCTAGCATCAACTAACACGCAAAGTGTTTTTAGGAGCTTTTGGATCGTCTCTGCCGGTACATGCAGTCAAGGTATCCGGAGAACATAGACGTTCCCCTTAGTCGGTGCCAGAATGTAGTGGCATAAAACCGCACACTACATCCAACGAAGTATAAGATGATTTAACACAAAGTGAAGATACACAAGCAAATGTAGACACAAGGATATACGTGGTTCGGTATGATTACCTACGTCCACGGGGTGAAAGGATGAATGTTCTTATTTCTCTTCTTTGGTTACAAGTTGTTCTCTCCTTCCCAAATGGTGAAGCTCTCACAACTCAAGTATAATGCCTTGTTCTTTTCTCTCCTTACAACCTACCTCTCTCTCTCGACATGCCCTTATATTTATAGGCCAAAGTCGACATACAAAAGAATTACAATGTTGGTCATATTACATCATTTTAGTTGTTCTCTATCGGACCTTCACTGATCGCCCGACTTCTTGGTTTGACCGATAGTTCTTCACCAGAGGTCGAGTCTGTATCGCCTGGTTAGCACGATGTCGCCCTTCTTTCTTCTCGCTCCTTTTTTTGACCATCTTCCTTCGTCTGACCGAGTGCTTTCTGATTGTTCACCCGACCTGTCAGAGGGTAAGGGTCACATCACATCCGACACCTATTGGGCCATCACGTCCGACCCACGTGATACCATGCTCTTTGCGCCGCTTGGTTTTATCCTGTGCTTCGCCGCTCTTTTCTCTTTGGTGTATCATAGCTTAGGATCTTGCCACCTAGCCTTGTGGATTATCTACACCTACAATCATAAAATCATAATCAATGGTCCAATTATGCTTAAAGAAAGAAACTGGGAATGCATCAGGCCCGACGATTTTTCTAGTTTCTGTGTCTTTACTACTTCCCATATTTTTTCAGCGGTAGGAAAGAACATTAACCTGTAATTGTCCTAAGCAGACATCCGTTTAGAATAATGAAAAAATATACTAGAACTGTCTGCAGTAGATGTAATCGAAAACATATCTACAAAGTAATCATGTAGGATGAAGGCAATTTCAGTTTTTTGAAATTTGACTTCTCACTCCAAGTTAAGGAGACAATCAACATTATTTCTTTTCCTTCTTTTCATATGAAAATATTTTGTGTTTCTTTTTCCTAAATTCCATGCATTGTCCCTAGAAAGTTGTTTAGCGATCGCATCCTCAGTATCATAAAAGTTTTCTGGCTGAAACAACTTTTCAGTAGCTCTTTCTTGACTTCTGGAGTTATTATGGGGTTCATTAAGTTTGTGAATATCTTGATTATTCTTTATTGGCATTCATAAGGCCAAGCACTATGGTCCCCCTTTTCCCTACCTTATCCCTCGTATGTAGGGAAAACCCTAAAAATCCATCCACTATGATCTCCCATATCCCTACATGAGTAGGAATATCCCTTCCCTACAAGGCAAAGTGGATCAGATCTGATCCACCTTGTAGGGAAGGGAAATCACACGGAAACTCAGTTTCCGTGGTTTTTAAAGTTTTACCTTAAAACTTTCCTTTTTTCACTCTTTTTTGTTTTTACTAAAACTCTTTTTTTACCTATTATATCTCCTTTTTACCTATTATATATCTTTTTATTACTCTAAAATATTTTTTTTACCTATACAAATATATTCCTTTATTGAAAAAAAAAATTGGGAAAAAAATACGGAAACTCAGTAGCCGTATAGCACTATTCATACGGCTGCTGAGTTTCCGTATCGTGTAGGAAAGGAGAAAAAGGACACCACAGTGAGGTTGTCTTCCTTGTGATATCCCTTCCCTTTATTTGAGGGATAGGAAAGAAATGCCCTGCACCATAATACTTGGCATAAGGAGTTCAAATTACTTATTGAAGAACCGGCAAAATTAGAACTATAAGAGCTCCAACGATTTTTTGTTAAATCTAAACAACATTACTCCTTTAGCCAACTATCATAAGATTTAAAACTTAAGACTCTAATGTGCTATTCTTATTACCTAAGGGTAGAAGCAAAGGGCAATGATCTAATCCTGTTGGAGCCAAAACCTTAAGTTCTGGATCAAGAAATTGATTGAACCATTTTACTATGGCCATTGTTTTGTCCAGTCTTTCATGAATATCTACACTTCCATTCCTATGATTAGTCCAAGTAAAATCGTATCCCAAATAATTGAGTATGCATAATTCTTTTTAAAGGAACAACCTCACTTCTACAAAAGCTAACCCTCTTTTCTTTTCAAAAATGGAAAAAGTAATTGATTAAAATCTCCAAGAACTATCCCAGACATTTTACTGAAATCGACTTTTCTAGAAACTTCTTCAGAAAAATTTCAGGGGCAGGATCCATTGACATGGTTAGAATGACATTATCTTGACAATTTGACGTCATTTTTATCATAAAACTTAACCGGCAATGAATTTAAAGCTAATTTTTTGTTGACATGTTCTTCTTATAACACTCTACGCTCCAACCAAAAATGAGTGCATTCGGAGATGCATAAGACCACCATCTACCATTTTGTATATCAACCGTTGAAATTAAAATCTGTAGACGGGGAAGTTTCGTACTTCGAAATACTCTCATTTTTGGTAGTAATAGAGAGCTTTGTAAGAGTAATATGTCATCAAAAAATTAGCTTCAAATTCATCGTTGTTTAGATTTATAAGAAAAAATGGCGCACCATATTATATTATGATAATATCGTTCCAACCATGTTATCGAATCCTTCCCTTACGTGGAAAAAGTAACTAAAAAATTGAAAAGTAGAAGCTTGACTAATGTGAGTCTACGATGGTCAACAAGTTTGACCAATAACGGGATTCAAACAAGAAAACCCTCTCATCATGTGGATTCCATTGTCCTTGCATGAGACGTGTCTTACCTGCACTTGTGTTTTCATGGGGTCTTTTTCTAATGGCCTGCAAATTCAAATAAACTAATAATGTTAACAATAATTCAGTAATTTCTTATTTTCTAAGTATTCCAATAAGCTTCCAAATTAGCATCACTTTATCTCTTTTTTGTTAGCTTAACAAACAACCTAATTAACCAACTACCTTCTTCTCATCGCCTCACCTCCCGTTCCTCTCTCTTTTGTTAATTCAGTTGGTATTACAGTTGTTTACATATATACTGAAGAAGTTTGAATTTTTCTTTGTTTAGTCAATGTTTAGAAACTCTAATCCTCTCCGAAGAATGGTGATGACAACAAGAGTTTCATCAGCATGGATTACAATATTTCCATTAGGAATTCTGATTATTACAGGAAGTTTGGTCGTGCTTGGAGCATTCTGGAATTCGTTTATCTGTCATGGGTTTGCCGGTGCAGCCGAGGATTTTGGTTATGTGAATAAAATTCCGTTGAAAGGTGACGGTTTACCGCCCGTTTTTGCATATTTGATTTCTGGCTCCAATGGAGATAAGGAAAGGATTCTTAGATTGCTTAAATCTGTATATCATCCACGAAACAGATATCTTTTATACCTCGATGCGGGTTCGTCGAATTACGAGAGGGAATATTTGGCCTTTTTGGTTCAATCTGAAAGAACTTTCAGAGCTTTCCAAAATGTCGATGTTATCGGTAGAAGTTACGCGGTCAATAAAATGGGATCCTCGGCTGTAGCTTCAGTTCTTCATGCAGCTGCAATATTTTTGATGTCTAATAATGATTGGGACTGGTTTATCGCATTAAGTGCTTCGGATTATCCTATTATGACTCAAGACGGTAAGCTAATAACATGACAATTAATTCCTCATTTTTGTCTATCAAGATTATGATCCTCTTGTCTAAAAGTTTATTAAGTTCTAAATTTTGTTGCCAGATCTTCTCCATGCTTTCACTTTCATTCCCAAAGATCTGAACTTCATACATTACAGCAATAACACAAACTGGAAGCAGTAAGGACTAATGCGCATGATCTTTCCAAATGCTATGTTTCATTTACTGAAGTTGCCAAAACTTCTAATACTCATAAAATTGTTCTTAATGCAGGCGACGGCAAGTTAATCAAATTGTAACAGATGCGAACCTCATTTTTCAAGAGAACACTCAAATTGCAGAAAGTTCAGATACTCGAGCAACCCCAGACGCTTTCAAGATCTTCGAGGGTAAAGCATCTCCTAGTTTTACTTTACAGGGAGTTGGTAGAAAGAAATTTCTGAATTTGACATAAATGGGTCTTCTTTTTTCTGTATGCATGAACAGGCTCTCCATGGATGATTCTTACAAGAGATTTCATGGAGTATTGTGTGCATGGATGGGATAATCTGCCCAGAACACTACTTATGTATTTCGCTAATTCAGCTTCCCCTATTGAATCCTACTTTCACACAGTACTCTGCAACTCTGATGAGTTTCAAAACACTACTGTAAACATTAATTTGAGGTATACTATGATGAACCCTGAACAGCAAGAACCAGATGAACTCAATGTATCACATTTTAAGACGATTTCAGAAAGTGGGCTGGCCTTCGCAGGGAGCTTCACGGAAGCAAATCCTGTGCTCCAGAAACTCGACAAATATATACTGAATCGCCCATCAAATAAATTAGTACCCGGGAAATGGTGTTCCAATACAGTGGAAAATCAAAGTGTAGGAAGTTCAAGTTCAAATACAAAATTTTATAACTGCTCAAGTTGGGGTAGCATTAATATTGTGCAGCCAGGTGATCGTGGGATCAAACTGAGAGAATTTTTGTCGAAGCTTGTTGCAGCAGAGGGTCTGAGATCCGATCAATGCAGCTAGAAGATGTCGTTTTGATTTTAGATGGGTCGTAGAGTTTAGCAAGTGAGAGATTTGAAAAGACTACCCTCTGCAGGCAATTGCCTAGGGACCGACCACTTGAAAGAATGCAAATTCGAACAAGATGAAAAGCTTGTGAAATCCCAGATTTAAGTAATAGCAGAAGAGATATTATGAATGCAGACAGGAGTTCGGTCCAGGAGAAGACTATAAAACTAAACAAAATAAAGCTCTACCGGAATGGAGCAGAAGAAGATCCACACTTACTCCTAAAGATCCTATTTCACACGCAATAAGGAGACCAAAGCACGGAAAGATTATGCATTTGCATATTGTTTGGAATATGGTAATTGGTTGTGATTCTTTTCACTGACTTAGACGTAAGGATAGATTATTGGGAGTTTTTAGTGTAGATACTTTTCTTCCTTTATCTAAGATGTTTATGCTTCGGTGCTAAGACATCACTATGATGAAGGGATCTTCAGTTAACATTCACTATCCTCTGTACATACATCTTACATATTTCTGAACACATCATTGCAATAACTAAACTATTTGTATTCAAAACAGAGAGACAGCTCTTAAATTTTCAGTTCTCGAATCAACACCAAGTACATGAACAATGGTAATTAGATCAAGATATATAGTGTGACTGCTGTGTTGTCTGCATTTTTTACACAAAAAATCTTTCCCTCGTCATCTCGAGAAACTAAGAATTCAAATATAAGAGCTCCATTCCATTATATGGTGAAGTCCCCTATGTTCATAATAAGGAAGACTGAGAGGATGGGTTAGAAAAACATCAATCTCTTATAAACTGTAAGCTATTACAAGCAAGAACTTTTTTTTCCTAACAAAGCAGTTACAGGCAATAAAAGTGAAGGTTGAATTTTTTTTTTTCCTCCTAGTAATTTAAAAGCATTACAGTGGGGATTATCATCACAATTCTAAACTCACCAGTCACCAACCATATTTGGCCTGTGTTTCTGCTTTTGTAAGAAATCCCTTTGAACGTCGCTCTGAGAGGGCCATCTCATTCTGTTTCATGTCAAAGTATAATGCCCCAATCTGATGTTTCCTCTTGTGCAGCTTAGAAGGATTCCCCTTACTTGAAACAGTCTGCAAAACAGAACCCCCTTCAGTTAACTCATATAGCAAAAATATAGGAAAACGAATATATATGATATGAGTAATAATATGACACAGTCAGTATTTGGAAAATAAAATAATACTCCTATGATCTTTCTACGGGTAACAGTTACGAGAAAAAGAAAATAAAATAAAAATAAGAATACAAAGTCTCCAAACATTACTGTGTATTTGGATCGGGGTTATGTCTTATCAGTAAAAGTTGAAAACAAGAAGAAGATTATGTCATATTATTGCTAAGAAAAGCAACTTCCTAACAGTGCGCCAGCTAGAAAGAATAGAACATACTTTAATAGGGCTAAAAGTCAGAACAACAATATTTACTTTGCTAAGGACATTGGTTTCATCTAAATTCATACCCAGTCATAGGGAAATACAGTTGGCAGAAGGTTATACCTAAGCAGATGATGACACACAGAAACCTTTTTATTCTGCGCAAAGAAAAATCCTTAGTGTGTGTGGCACATGGGGCCAGTTGTTAAACCCCCAAATGATCATGCTGTATATAGGTTAAACTGGGAAGTAGAGAGCCTAAACATTGTCTGTCATGGGCATGGAAGGGTTTAATAGTGTAACCACTCCTCCACAAAATTCTGAAAAATAAGCCCATGTTTCCAACTACACTAAATTTCAGATGGTTGACAAATATTGACTATCTGGAGCTTCTAAAATGAGATTTCGATAGGCGCCTCATTAAAGTAACCATTCTTGACAGATATCCTACCTTCAGCTTCTCAAGTATCTTCTATATTCTCCATTACTGAACGACGGTTTTCATTAGTATCACTAATGCGAACTAAATACGAAGTATATACATCGTTCAAAAGTAATAAGGTCGCTTTTATCCCGAATCTTCACCCCCTGGACTCAAAGTACATCTCTAACCTTAACTATAAAAACATCAACTCATAACACCTTAAACTCTAATTGCATGTGTAGTGATTTTCCTGAACTAGAATTTGCTCCACACTACTACACCATTACGCATAAAAATATTAAACGAAACTGAAACACTACATTGATTTACCAGAGAACATCCCTCTACAGCACAACACTTAATTCTTTCCCCACCAATTATTCCATCATATAACTAACCCGATACAAGGAGTATCATAATTCCAATTCATCATATAACACAATGACTAAAAAATGATAATCAACATAGTCGAAACATTGAAATTTCAATCCCAATATAGCTTAACAAAACAACTAAAGTGAAAAATCAGTGTTGTGATGATACATACCTGATAAGCTGGTCCAAAAGCGATCCCAGTGGTTTTAGTTTGATCCTCCCTCGGTCTATTCTTCGTTAAATCATCCTGCTTCACCTCAATTATCTCAGGCATCTCATTCCTCCCTCTCTTACCCCGTCCCATATTTCTAAAAACATCCGGTATCTCTGGCCCTGGAGCAACTGGCATTGGCATTGGCGCCATTGTAGCTGCTTCATCATAATGCCCATAACCACTTTCAGAATTCACATTGTTCCCCACATAATTTCCCTCGTAATTCCCATAACTCTGATAATTTTCATAACCCTCATTGTTCTGATACCAATTCGAACTAGAATCATCCCCAGATACAAAACTGGATGCCCCATTAACCAAATTCACCTCCCCATAATTCTGTTCAAACCCCCTGATCTCATTCTGTTCAGCCCTAATTTCGTTCTTCTCAACCTTCGAAACTGATTCAGATTGACCTACACTTGTATCAATCGTCGATCTTCTACCACTACCACCACCTAAAGACTGACCAGAACCTAACCCTAGAGAATTTTTAGGAGCAGGAAGACTAGAAAAGAATGATTGCAAAGAAGAAGTAGTTTCAGTTTGTGGTTTCTTTTTAGGTTTTTTCTCTTCATCATCAGAATCATCATCTAAAGGTAAAGATGGGTTTGATGGGAGTTTAACTTGAACAACTTTTTTGGGTTTTTGAGGGATTTTTGATGAGTTTTTAGGTGGTGGAAGAGAAGAGATCGATGAGGATTTGGGTTTTGGTAGAGATGAGAATAAGGATGAAGTTTTTGGGGGTTCTGAGAGATTTGAAGATGTGGGTTTTGTTAGGTTTTGAGATTGTGATGTGTAGGATGAGGAATTTCGTCGTTGGTGGCGGGGTGGTTGTTCTTCGTCGTCTGAAGAAGAAGAATAGGCTGCCAGAAGAGACTCCATTATCGAGCGAGAGAGGTGAGAGAGAGGATTATGTGAATTCGAACCAAAATATTTTAATAAGGTTCTAATCTTTCTGCGTTTAAGATGTGACTGGATAAAGCGTCACGCGGCACGGCACGGCAGGGCAGGGTTGCCAAAGTATTTGAACTCGAGCAAAATATATTACCAAAGTCCAAAGAACTTTTTTTTTGTAGGCGCACCACGAGAAACATAAAGAGCAGACCTAGATAGCTATTATCTGTGGATATTTTATACTCACATAGTCATTTAATAGAATTTGGTTGAGAAAGTGTGGAACTGTCTGGTCACAAATTGTTGTTGATAAATTTCCTATTTGGTTTCCGTCTGCAGCAAAGTTTGCCACGCAATCTGTTGGTTGATTCCCCTCTCTATAATTGTGTTGATAGCACAAAGAGGAATTTGTCGCATTCTTTGTTTTATTTTGGTAACCATTTTTACAATATACCACGGAGCTTCAACCTCCGTTTTTATGAAGCGCGACAGATTTTTTGAATCCGTCTCAAAGATAACTTTTGATCATTGTCCATCCGTTGTTGTTCTTGATGCCAATAGAGTTTTCCACTTTTCGGCTATTAGCGTGGTAGATATTCCTACCAGCTGAGTGAGAGCCATCACATTTTGAGCGTTTGAATCCCTAACAGCACCATCCATGTTCATTTTTTATCCAATTCGGTTCCGGTCTGGTCCAGCCTGCTAATATTGTTGTTGTTGCCTTGATATTTGTTAAAGTGGCCCTTGATGGTGGGTCCTCGGGTAAAACCGAGGGGAAAACTCTTTTTTCCCATTCGAATTCCTGTTGTTTCTTCAATGTCTGTGCCAGGATGTTAGGGGTGTATAGTGTTGTTTAAAAACTAATACATTTATGGATATCCAGAGGTTCAAAAAAAGAAAACAGAAAGCTGATATAGAGGTGGTATGGCTAGCGTCTAACAAAATTTGTGGAATGTTTGTTAGATTGTTTATAGTGATATGAGAGTTGAGGTTGGTTTGGTTTGTCGATAGACGAGATAACATGTTGTTCCAGGTGGCTGACGCTATTAGGAATTGAATAAGCGTGTGCTCCGATATTTTTGGTTTGGCGTTGCAGCGGGGGCATTAGTTGGAATTAGTGAGGTTGATGCGGTGTAAGATAGAAAAGGTCGGAAGACCTTCGCTGATAGCTTTCCACAAGAATTGCTGATTTTTTGGTGGACATGGTAAGTTCCACAAGAATTTGGTGGGTGGGCGGGGGTTTGAGTGGTAATGGTTGTCTTGTTGAATTCGACAATTGTAGACGGTAGCATTGGTGTATTTTCCTGACTTCGAGTGTGGACATATGATGTTATCTGGAGTCATGTATGGGGGAATGTGAATGTTTATTATGTGTTTTACAGCAGCAGGCGGGAGGTGATTCAGTTATTCATGATTCTAGTTATTGTTGAGAGGGTCAATGAGATCAACTACTGATTGGATTGGGTAGTATTGGGCCGGGTCAAGGTTTTGAGATTGAGGTATCCAATTTGCTTGGATATGTGTGTCTAAAATGTTTCTGATGCGATGAAAGATAAGTTGTTGTAGGGTAGGTATGAGGGAGGCCATTTGTTTCCGTTGTGGGATGGAGGAGGAAGGAATGGGTATGTTTTCCTGAAAGATTGATTGATTTTGCAGATATTTCTCATTAAATAATCGGGTGCAAATGAAATTAGGTTGGTCGTGTATGTTCCAGATTCGTTTCATGAGCAAGACTTTATTGTGATTACTAATTTTTCTTATGTCGAGACCCGCTATTGTTATCGGTTTGTTTAGTTTGGCCCATCTTAATGGGTGGAGTTTTTTAACTG
The DNA here is from genome assembly GCF_003573695.1 of Papaver somniferum. Classification (NCBI taxonomy): domain Eukaryota; kingdom Viridiplantae; phylum Streptophyta; class Magnoliopsida; order Ranunculales; family Papaveraceae; genus Papaver; species Papaver somniferum. The sequence continues at coordinate 158,185,643 of NC_039364.1, read as the reverse complement.
ATGAGGCCCCATAAAAAATTCCTAGCGATTCGATCTATCTATTTGTGAACATGGGTGGGAAATAATTGTGTTTGCATAAGGTAGTTTGAGGTAGGTATTAAGGAGGTTTTATTGAGTACCAACTTCCTGCTTGAGTAAGGAATTTTGCCATCAATCCTTGAGCCTTTCTCGGCAATCGTTGAAGCAGTAGATCGAAAATGTAACTAGAATATCTCCCGTTTTTGAAATATACACCTAGGTATATTGGTGGGATTGACAACGTTGGCATGTCAAAAAAAAAATCGTCCAACTGATGTTGTTGCAGTCTTGGATGGTGGATTATCTTTGATTTTGTTGTATTGATTTCCTGGCCCGCTGAAGAGCCGTGGGATTGAAGAAGTCTCTTGAGGTGGTCATTGCTTTCATGCGATCCCTTGTTAGTAATTAGGAGGTCGTCCGCATACACTAGATACAAAATATGTGGAGTTTTTTGAGATATATTTAGCCCATTTACAAGATTTTGGACTTCCATATTTCCCCAGTTGGTCGAAAGGATTCTCACACATATCATGAAAATATAGGAAGATAGAGGATCTCCCTGTCAAATGCCTCTTGTAGAGGTGACGTATCCGTGAGGGGTACCATTAATGTTAATTGAGTAGGGAACAGTTTTGATGCACAACATAATGTAATCTACAAATATGGGTGGAAATCCCATTTTTGTGAATGTTGTTTTAATTAAGCCCCAATCTAAGCTATCATAAGCTTTCTTAAGGGCTATTTTTGGATTTTTGGTGAGGGTTGATGTTTTAATGTGATGAAATAATTCTCCAGCAATTGTTATGTTACCATGTATTAATATTTGGGGGACGAAAGCGCTCTGATATGGACTAATTATAAATGGTAGGAGAGGGCGTATGCGATTTACCAGGATTTTTTATATCACTTTATATACTATGTTGCAAAGGCTGATCGGTCTGAATTGTTGTGATTTATGAGTGGGTGAATTACAAAGCAGGACATATTTGGGGGTACAATTTAATTTGATCACGTTGGGGAAAATCCAACAAAAATGCGGAAATAGTCAAATTTTTGTGGCTTGTTTGGGGTCTATGGAATTTATTTGGGCCTATCACTAGAAGAAAAAATATGATTATTTTGAACTAAACTCAAAACTCTTAACCAACTATTTTCTTTAATGGTTAATTTCCGCATGATTAACTAGTGTTAACTCTGTCGATTAATTGATATTTGATCTTGTTAACCCAGAAATCAGCCAATGTTAATTGATCACAAAAACATTAAAAAAAATATTAAGAACATCAACCAAGAATCGGTGGATATTTTTTTTCTCGTAGACCGATTCTGGGTTGATGTTCTTCACTTACGAAAAACACAGAAAATATGTAAATATTACTTACTAAATAGACCTTTTTAGAGAATCGAGGGTTATATACGTACATGCAAATATTTGATTTTTTAAAAAATTTTGAATTTTGGCGGAATCATATAAGATCATCGAACAAGAATCTATGGACACAACACATATATCAATTCTAGGTTGATGTTCTTCATTAAACAATCGGTGGATGTGGGTGTCCATAAAATGCCAAATGTTTATAAAAGAGGAATACCCAGCTAAATTATATACAAAACAACTGGATACTTACACAAATGTGTTTATGTCCGGCCATAGTATAATACAAAATAGAAGGGGTTTTTAAGATTTGAACGGTCGGATAACATTTTGAGAGACAAATGTTGCATCTGACCATCCCAGTCTCATCCCAACTAAAGACATCAAATGGTTCATGAAGTTGTCGAAATCATCATCTAAAGGTAAAGATGGATTAAATGAGAGGTTAACTTGAATAAATGTTTTAGGCTTTCAAAGCGTTTTTCGATTTATTTTTTAGAGGTTGATGAAGATTTTAGGTATTGGTAGCTAGAAATGGAAATAAAGATGAATCATTTAGGAATTCTTACAAATTTGAAGTTGTTGGTTTTGTTAGGGTTTGATATTTAAATATGTAGAATGAGGAGTTTCGTTGGTGGTGGTGGTGGGATTGTTCTTCGTCATCTGATGAAAGAGATGTGAACTGGAAAACTAACATATTTTTTACCGGTTTTTCTAACTTTATTTAGCCCCAAGGAAAACCAAAATATGGGTTTGTTACTTTTATTGGTATGAGAATAGATAAAGCGTCACTCCATAATGATAAAAAGAACCGTGTTTTTGGGGTTGATACATTTTATTTTTCTTGGGAAAACTTGATAAGGATATATAAGCAAATTGTTAAATTTGTTGAATCACGTCGATTAGCAAGCGTGATTTTGTATATATTCATGCAAAAGACCGTCGGCTATAAGGTGACCTCCAAAGGCTATGTTTTATTCCCGTTGTAAAAGTTCATACCTATCTCTCAATTGTCTTTTAGCCCAGTTCAACATCTACTATAATAGGTCCTAGTTTGAAAATTAATAAGGATACCAATATGGTGTTGGATGTGTTGATGCATGAGTATAAACCATTAATCCATATGTTTTTATTTTTAGATAAGTAAAAAACAGAGACTACCTCTGTACATGTTGCAATTATATAAAGGGAAAGAATTTCAACCAAGAAAAGTATTTACAGAAAGATAGACTAATCGGTTTTGAAAAGAATACCACAACAATATGATGTAAGATTATTTTCTTCCTGACAACGAACAGAGATCCTTAATGTTTCATATAAACAATTTTATGATCTAGTGAGGTATCTTTAAGAGCATTTAAACTACCAGAACATGGTAATAAAGGAGTCATAACTATCATATTTCGTTGTTTCTTCAGTTTCTACCACAAGTCACGACAAACATGTTTATTAATTTTTCACTTTATACAACTATATATACAAACTAAATAGATAGCGTATTAATAAGAAAATAAAAACATCTTAAGTTCAAAACAAGAGACGGGAGTAGAATTGCGAAGTTCATGACTCCTAATTAAGTTAAAAGACTTGTGTCTCATCTGAATCAAACAACAAGACTAATGAACTTTTGGGTCCAACAAAAAAGTTATTCACCCTATATGAGACATGATTCACATCAAATATCATATATATATATATATATATATATATATATCCTTTGGGTTAGTTCATATCTATTTAAAAATGAATTACCTCCTGTTAGAGCACTTCTCAGTCGAACTCGCATGCGTTGCTATCTCAAGCATGTTTGTCAATGTTAGTGATCAAAACTATAAGTCTTGATTTCTAGTCTACTTATAGATGTCTCAGACTATGACATAGATTGTGTAGTTGAGCCTTAGGCTTCACGGTGTTCATCATTTGAAGACGAAGAGATACTAAGGAGAGCTTGTGGAACTTCATCAACAAAAGGTATGTGGAGACTGAAACTCATCTATCACTTGGAAAGTCTATTTCTACTTTATCTCCTATATTGAGACATAAGTCGTGTTACGATATAGTTTTCTATTATACACATTTGAGATTTCGAGCTGAGTTTAACTCGCTTACATATTTCTCGGAATATGTGTTGGCAAGCTTTCGCTTCGACCAAGTTCATCTTATATGCTTGAAACAAGTCAAAAGATAATCATGTGAAAATTGTCGAGTAACATCTTACATGGTTTGTGTGATATAATCATTTGGTGTAGACTTGGAATGTTTCGTTATGATTATTTCAATAACTTGAAAATTACTTTGATGCTAAAGTGTGTGAAAATGGCTATTGTCATCCTCTAAGAAAGTTTCAATGATTGAAATAAGAGTTTAAAACACTTAACCATTATTGGATATGAAATGTTGTTACTCTTGCACATATGTAATCTATATCCGGGATCCATAGTATGCGTACCTGTTGGCTTGAGAAATCTGGGAACCTAAGTACGTATTGGCGTAAGGTTCATGTCCGAATATTTCTGCTGGGATCGGATGTACGCGTACCCGTTTGCGTACTAGCGAAACCCAATCTTGGTCTCTTATTTCAAGTATGCATACCCGTTTCCATACTTGAAGGTTAAAGTTCTAAAATCGGTTGTACATGAACTTAAACATTTATATAATAAGGAATACAATCTTTGCAAACCGTGGCTATAATGTTCATGAATTGATTCGAGTGAATCAAACCGATTTTGCTTCAATTGTGTTCTTGTATACTTTATGAGAATATAACAATTGAACAACTCTTTAACTAGTTTCATTTGAACTAGTTATGGTTAAGATGAATAAGGTTGATATGAGAGTTTTCATATGGCTAACTTCGGCTAACTATTATTGAGTCAACATGGTGTACACTTTTAGGTACGGTTACATAAACCTAAATGAGGGTAAATTTCATTTGAGTGTAACAAGCTAAGTTCGATCTAACGGTTGAAAGATATTAACTTGGTTGAATCAGGTTTTTCATCTAACGGTGAATATTGAATGCTTTGTTACCAAGGTAACTTAGATTGAAAACCCTGATTTGAAAACTATATAAAGGAGAACTCTAGCAACTGGGAAACCTAATCCCCCACACTTCTGTGTGTTAATAGTTGCATAGCTAGAGTCGATTCTCCTTTAACCTTAGGTTTCTCACGAGACCCTGTAGGCTAACGACTTGAATACTTTATTGGGATTATGAAGCCAGACCCAACTATCTTCTCTTTAGTTGTGTGTTCTGATCTTGCCCGATTCTATCGTCTGAGTACTATCTTATCTTAGATTTGCTCGAGATTTAATCTCTGATAGGCAAGATAAAAAATAATCACAAACACCTTCGTCTCATCATTTGTGATTCCACAATATCTAGTTTCGCTTCCATGTGATTTAGATTATTGTGAGATGATTGATAATACTAGGCCGTTCTTCGGGAATATAAGACCGGTTTATCAATTGGTTCATGTTCACCTTGATTTATCAAAATACGGAACAAAACTCATAGGTATTTCTGTGAGAGACAGATTTATCTATTCCAATAGACTTTTCTATATGAGACATATTTGTTTATCAAGTCTTCGACTCTGGGTCGTAGCAACTCTTGGTTGTGGGTGAGATCGGCTAAGGGAATCAAGTGTGTAGTATCCTGCTGGGATCAGAGACGTAAGGAGCGCAACTGTACCTTGAATCAGTGTGAGACTGATTAGGGTTCAACTACAGTCCAGACCGAAGTTAGTTTGTAGTAGGATAGTGTCTGTAGCGGCTTAATACAGTATGGTGTTCAAATTGGACTAGGTCCCAGGGTTTTTCTGCATTTGCGGTTTTCCTCGTTAACAAAATTCCGGTGTCTGTGTTATTTCTTTTCCGCATTATATTTTGTTATATAATTGAAATATCACACGTTGTGTGTTGAATCGATCAATTAGGAAATCTAACCTTTGTTTGTTTATTGAAATTGATTTACCCTTGAACATTGGTCTTTGGTACCGTTCAAATTACTACTCCGATATTCAATCGGGCTCGCAAATTTCTATTTGATGATTGTAGATTGAATTGAGAGATAGAGATATAAACTCTTTGATATACTTTTCTAAAGATTGAGTCTGACTGTATAGTTGAGTCTCTTTAAAGTGTATTGGAGTAAGTCCTCTCATATTGCCAAGCGAATTGTTGGGTGTGGTTGTTGTACCCCCGCATTTTCACCTCCAAACTATCACCATCATATGTATTCTCATTAAAACTCTTTTATACGCGCTCAAAAATCACTATGGCGACACTTATACGAGCAATGAAAGTTAGAGATTCATGCAACTTATAATTTTCAAAACAGAAAATTCAGACTTGATATTTACAACAAACTGTCATAATGATATATCCAAATTTGTGGGAGTTTGTGATCATACCGACTTTGGGACCAAAATATCTTAAAATCTCTCTTCGGAGAGCTACTACAGTCAGCATGGTCGATTTCCTATGAACCATGTCAAATTTATAGACCAAAATACACAAATTATATATCTCAAATAATGATACGTTCACCATAGTCGAAACCATGCCGACTTTAGAGTTGTAGACACTTTTTTCTTGTCTCGGTTGTGTTGCCATAACTTCTTCATTTGAACTCGTAATGACCTCATTCTTTTAGTGTTTGAATCGTCTTATTGTTCTCTACATGGTACAAGATCATAGATTTGAATGTCCGTTTTATTATTTATGGTCGTTCTAGTGTTTTCGATATTCTTGTTATTATTGTTACATTTCTTACACTTTTTTATTATCTCTGGACACTTAGACACTTGGAGTAGTTCACTTTTTAGTTCATTGATAACGATTTTCACACTTCTTGTGATGATTCACCTAATAAACTCAAACTAAAACAAAAGTAGTAAAACTATTAGTGTGGATACTAAAAACCCGTAAGTTAAGCATTTATTAACGAACCAAAATAAAGATCAAAAGACATAATCTAACTCATCTGGAAACAATCCGCATCAGTTTTATTCCTCTATCACTCTTTCTAGTAAAGTAAAAGAATGGCTGAATATGGATATTAATATTAACATGTGACATCAGTCAGGCTAAAAGGCAAAACCAACAACTGAACAAAGTCTTCCAAGACAAGGTATAATATATTAACGCAGCCTTAACGATGTACTAGATCATGAGGGTTTGTATCCATGATCCCTATAAATACTAACCCTTCGTACCCTCAGAGCTAACATGCTACATCTTATGCTTGATATAATACATTGTTATATGTATTACCATTTACCATTTATGCTTCGATATCTTGAATTATATATATTATAACATCTGCGATCCCTTTGTTAGGAGTTGCATAAGATGGAACAACGTGGTTGAATTAGTTGTGAACTACACTTTGGGCCATTTTTATTGAACTATAGTTCTTGTAACCAATAATAGCCCCCAAGTTTTCTTCATGAGTGTATTAGTCATCCCAGCAGTAGTGTTATATAATACCTTTAATAATTTTCCTAATGCATTTTTGTAAAATGCACCTACACCAGCAGGTCATGGGTGTTTCTTAGTTGAGGCTTCCATGTTTATCTTGATCTAATCTTCCTTGTATGACGCCTCGCACCCTATGAAGATGATTATGATCGCAAGTGTTGGTAATACTAAAAGACTCCCTTTTTTATTTTAGGATTTTGTATGGGGTGGGATTTAGTAAGAACACAACTAAGTACAGTTGGGAATTTTTTTCGTACATATATTAAGGAAACTACTTGGAAAATTTGTTGTTGTGTTTAGGCAGATATCTTGTAGATTTTGGTTTTTCAATGGAGAATAACGACGACTACTATCAGATGACTGGGGATATTATTTTCGATACCCAGCGGTCAAGATCTCTTTGTTTTATATGGGTTGGTAACCTCGAAATTGTTGGTATTATCACAACCCATATGGAATGCTTACAACAAAAAAAGGGCTACCAAATTCGAATTCCAATGGTCAATCATGGTTGTCAGTTTCAGAAAACCGAAAGACTTCGGATCACAACCATTCACCTAGAACGGATTTGAATGAAATTATAACCATTCATCTCTTATAATGTAATCACAACCATTAAGTTTGGGAGTTTCATTAGAATAATTACCTCGAAGGTTCGAACATATAGCTTCTTTCTTATCTATTTTCCTTCTTCTTCGGTTCTCCTCTTCTAAGTTCCTTATTCTTCCGTAGTTCTTCTCAAATAAAACCACCACATAATATAACTATTGTTAACCTTCATCAAACTCATTTCTATGATCTTCTTGGCTTATGGTTGTATTTCTTTTTGGTTGTGAGTAGGGTTGTCAATGAGTTTGGGTCCATCCGTGTACTACTGTACCCGTAATCGCATCCTATTATAAAAGTCGGGTCCGGTTTCTAACGGTTCCAGGTCCAGTTCCTAAATTAGTGGACATGAAACCGGACCCGATAATAACATCGGTACCCATCGGTTCGTTGGGTATTTAAAAAATTGTAGAAAAAAATGCAAAAACTTAAGATCTTTCTCTTTTGGCTTGAATCCAAATTATTTTTATAAAAATTATTAATATTATTCTATTAATAAATTCATACAAAATTTTGGTTGGTAACCTAGCAACAAGCTGGACTCCAACACCTTTTTATTAATGTTTTTAAATAAAGATTAAATGTAAGGAAAAAAATGAAAAAAAAAATCAAACTCAAACCTACCAAAATACTTAGATTTTTGCTAAAATGATGAATTTAACAATGAATAACCGGGTACCCAATACTGCGAGTACCCGACAACTATTACCAGTTTTGACCCGTTAAGATTTATGGTCCAATCGGATAATATCGGTTGGGTATAAAGTGTTTTAAGGGTACAATTTTAGGACCCAAAATTGGACTGAATCCACCGGGTCCGGTTTGGATTCGGCATGATGGGTACCCATTGACAACCCTGGTTGTAACTCTCGTATGGCTTGGACTATTGATCTTTCTCACTTCGTTGTTAGTACCTTCTTCCAATTCCCAATTTTTCGCATTAGTTGCTTTTGTTAGTCTATTTTTCAGATTTCAATTTGTTTAAGTGGTTTCATGGTGTGATATGCTTTTTTAATTTCTATAATTTGATGATTGATTTATTTGAATTAGGATGGTCCTAACAATTTTCAAATGCGTAAATCGATAAAGTATGGTTCCTAATTTCAGAACTGGGGTTTCTTATGTTAATATTTTTGGATTTCTCTCAAATAGGTTTTGCTTACAATAGGTTTTTACTATGTAAGCTTCCTTCATATCGATTTTTTTCTTAACGTTTTCACTTATATACATATGGACCATGATGCAAAAAGGGTTCATCTGGTATTGTAAGGCATCAAGTTTTTGATATTTCCATATTAAGGAGAGTTAACCAGGCTACATACTTTCTTAGTTCTCACAACTGATGCTAGAGAAAGTGCATGTAGGAATTTAAAGACGATCGTTGAGTGCCTTGCTAATGAGCTCATCAGTGTAGCTAAGGGTTCTTCTAATATGGATGCAATTGTTTTATTTTTTCTGTTTTTTCTTGTAAGTCAAATCATTTTTAGTTTTCCATGTACATCGAATCCAAATAATGTTAAGTATCAGCTTAACATGCTTTTGTTTCACGTTTAGTGGTGTGTATCAAGGGTCTCCATTTCTATTTTAGTATTGTGTACATTTCTTCAAGATGCTAACTAATGTGTAATTATCTTTATTCACAATTATTCAATTAAGATAAAGGATGAGACAGGGCGTGTTTCCAAGGCCAATCGTTGATCTACAAATTGATTATATTATCATCTGAATTGGGTTTTAGAATCTGCAAGAGGATTTTACGTCCCTGAATTATAAGATGAAACATCAAATTTCCTTACTTACTGAAGTTTGAGAAGTTCAACTAATTGTGGTTCTTCACACATTGCATCAAACAAATATCAGGTATTGTATTATTGAATTTGATGACTCATAAATTTTTGGAGCTTCATTAAACAAAAGTGGGAACAATAATGATAAGACCATGTTTTATCGACAGTGTCAACGTTGTTGACCTGATACGTCGGTTAAGCATTTGGTTTCATTAGTCCAATATTTGGTTTTATTAGTGACTGTGGAACGTGATAACATGGATTTTATTAAGAACTTAATATTTAGTATTAGATTTATTACGAGTTTATTATCAACTAAAATAAGTATTTTATTAATCATTAGGATTTATCATAGGATCTGTTTTAGAGTTTGTTTTCTGATTTTCCAAGTAATGTAGCTTATTTATAGGCCTTATCGTTTCATTAAGAGCAATCAGAAAATTATTAAATAAATTGATACCCTTTGGTTTATTGATTTCTTTGAATCATGACCATTTTAGCTTGAATCGTCACCATTATCGCTTCAATCCATCTTCATTCATCAACCGTATCCAATTAAAGAGATTTTTTTTTTGTTCAAGGTCGTCTTCGTATTGTGATTCAAAATATCTCAGTGTTTATATTGGTGTTCTTCAAGTCATTGGGTTCTATGTTGCTACATGTGAATATAAATCATCAAGGTCGTCATCTGTTTCTACAAATCATCATCTGATCAACTATTTTGGTAAACAAATAAGGAAGAAAATAATTGCTTGAGTGGTCATCAACGTGTTTAGTGGTTCACTATTGGTTAGGCAAGATCAATTCCCTTCAGATGCATAATTTTTTTACCTTGTCTAAACCCTAGGTAGCAAGCAACGAGAACTACCCTATGCCCCTTCTACACTTTCTGATTTTCTTTATTTGTTAGGCCAGGCCCAGCAAAGAAAAGAAAATCATGTTTACCCAACATCTAAGTCGTTACCCATTATTCCATTCAAGTATTTCTACAACCGTACACGGTAACCATTTTATTCGACAATTATTTTTCTGGTACGCATAAATTTAGTCTGGAACTTCTGTTTGAATATGTCTTGGTACAATAAATACCGTAACAAAAATCCCTCTCCCCTTCTTCCAAATTTCAATGGCACTAATGCAGTTGAATTGTTATTTGACGTGGAATCATATTTTGAGTCTAATAATATTATACCACATGGGAAATCTGCAATAGTCGTTGCACATCTCGAAGGGAATGCACTTAAAAACGGTACAAATGGGAAACTCTTTATATGCGATCTTGGTATAATTTATTGAGTAGCATATTGTCTAAGTTTGGAGAGATGACTTACGAGAAGTGTCAAGCGGATAAAGTAGCTAAATATGACCCAATTGAAGCAGTTCATGATTGCAATCCTATATGGGCACACATGTTTATCGAGGTTGTTGAAGATGTTTGTTCCACTGATACTACATAAGTAACATGCACCGAGTTGAATAAAGTAGAACTAGTTTTCTCAACTATTGTTGATTGTCCCACTATTGTCAAAAAAAAAAAAAAACAAGTTATAGTTATATCAAGACCACGTTCGGAGCCTATGTGTTCATATAAGGTGAACTTCGAGGGAAAAGTCTCATTTAAGGAGGGTGGAATGATAAGACCATGTTTTATCGACGGTGTCAGCGTTTTATAGAGAACTTAATATTTAATATTAGATTTATTACGAGTTTATTATTAACTAAAATAAGTATTTTATTATCATTAGGATTTATCATAGGATATGTTTTAGGGTTTGTTTTCTTATTTTCCAAGTGATGTAGCCTATAAATAGGCCTTTTCCATTCAATGATAATTAACAAGAAAAATATTAAGCAAATTGTTGCCCTTTGGTTTATTGATTTCTTTCTATCATAACCTTTTGAGCTTGTTTCTGCTGGTCGTTGAATTAGAAACAAATCGTTTCTTATCAATTGGTATCAGATCAAGCTTGTTTCTATCCCAACTTCTGCTACCCTATCATCATATCTATTTTCGCTTCAATCCATATTTACCATCTAACCAAAAAAAAATCGTGGAAATACTGGCTTGCAACGATGTACGACAACAACACAAGGGCTTTATCATACCGGTTGGGTAAAGCAACACCAAAGATATTCAAGTTACGACTACAAAGATTCATCGTTACAGGTCGGGGTCTGGTGTTTCGAGAAGCTAATATTAAAGAAACCAATCGCACCTCATCAGCGTGTTAGTGTTTTGTGGTTCTGCGTTGATAGGTAAGATTAATTTCGTTAGCATAAGTCTTTTCGCATTACTTGTCGAACCATATGTAGCAAAGCAAATTAGATGCACCTTACACGTGTATAAACCATCCTTTCATATTCGTTCCTAAAAATATACACCATGCTGGCGCTAGCGACAACCAATTTCAGGTATCATCTGTTAGGGAAACTTCTATGGTGTGGATGTAAAAACATCCATAACTTAATGATTATATGTGGACCCTCGGAAATTTGTGGAGTCAAAACCTATTATGGAAAAATCAAATTGAGTCTTCATCCGATTATTTACTGTCTGGATACTCCATCCGGTTATTTAGTCCCCCGTCGACATAAAACACTGAATTTTAAGGCCTAAATAGTTAGTAATCCTCGGTAGAGTTTGATATACATCTGAACTCTATGATACTTGTGATTGTGAAACTCTATAATTAATCTTAGAATATTTTATATGCATTGTTTGAAAACGAGTCATTATTAAAGATCTGTAATCCCAAACAAAACCAAATTGTATATATACGCACTTACCGATTTTTCTATCAGTATTGAGTCTCACATTTTGGTTCTTCTTGCTTCTCTTTGTTTAGGTTTGTGTTTATATTCTTAATCGATTGATTTTTCTTAATAATATCCTCACCGTTCTATTTACTTTGATAATCTTGAGATCTTTTTTTTTAGTTATCTTGATTTTAAATGGGTCTTTTCTTTTTACAAATTTTACATGCTCATTCGGTCATCAAGGGACCAGATTGATAGAGCAACATTACTGCATCCCGTCACTAAGTGATCGGATAAGAAAAAAAGAAGAAAAAAAAAACTTCTCCATAGCAAACCCCTCAAATATGTGGAGTACCATCCGGGCTTCAGAGAGATGTAGACCTAAATCTTAACCATAATGGCATTTTTATGCATAAAATGTGGACCATCGCAAAGATACGAATGAATTTTTACTCCATAGGAGTTTCCCTTGGTACCACATGTTAGAGCATAGATCGGTCAACCTCGCATGCGTTGCTATATCAAGCATGTTTGTCAATGTTAGTGATCAAAACTATGAGTCTTGATTTCTAGCCCATTATAGCTAAGTCTCGGACTAGGATAGGAAAGTGTAGTAAGCTCAAGGACTTCATGGCAATTCATCATACAACGATGAAGATCTACATCAAGGAACCGTGGAACTTTATCAACAAAAAGGTATGTGGAGACTTGAACTTATCTATCACTCAAAAGTCTATCTATTCTATCTCCTACTTCTTATGAGACAAAAGTCGTATGCTATATAGACTGGATCATACACACTTGACATTTCGAGCTGAGTATTCAATGCTTATCTTGTTTCTCGAAATCGTGTGTTGGTAAAGCGTTTCGCTTTGATCAGGTTTATCTTCACCTAGTGACGAAAGTCATGATAAGTTTCAATCACTTTGAAAATTGCTTTGACGATAAATAGTGTAACAACTATATAACGTCCTCTAAGAATGTTTCAATGCTTGGAATGAGAGTTTAGATTACATAACCATGTATTCCTTGAACCAAAGTTTTCGAACTTTGTTCATCAAGAGAAATCGGAAGGATTGTGGAATTGGCTTGCCAAGTCCGCGAACTGACGGAAGTTCTTGTACCGAGAATTTCTGCTGGGATTTCCAAAAACTCGTTTGTGTGCTAAGTCCGTGAACTCAGTCCGCAAACCTAGTCCGCGAACTGGCGGAAGTTCTCGACTCAAAAATTTCTGCTGAGTTTGGAAAACTCTGCCGGTTTATCTTAAGTCCGCGAACTTGTTTGTGAGCTTAAGAGGTTATAATATAAAGATGTGCTCTGAACATGAAACTTAAATTACTAAGGAATGCTTTATGCAAACCGTGGGTAAAGTTCATGAACCGATTCAATCGAATCGAATCATCTTTGTTTCAATTGTGTCTTGTGTAGTTACATGAGATCTCATAGCAATTGAACAACTCTCTAACTAGTTCATTTGAAGTCAATTGAACTGGTTATGGTGAAGATGAACAAGGTTAATATGAAATGCTCATATGGTTAACCTTTTGGGGTTACTATGTCGAACCAACATACACGTATACGTTTGGGCATGGTTTTCACGAACCCAGTAAACGTTTACCATAAGTGTGTGTGACAAGCTAATTTTTCGATCTAACGGTTTAGAAATATTAGCTTGAATCTAAATCAGGTTTTCATCTAACGGTGAATAAGGATTTCTTTGTAACTAAGGCAAAACCCTGGTTTGAAGACTATATATAGGAGACATCTAGCTTTGGGAAAACTAATACCCACACGTCCGTGTGCTACTAGTTCTCTTGCTAGAGTCTATCTCCATTAACCTTTGATTTTCTTCTCTAAAATCAGATTAACGACTTAAAGACTTCATTGGGATTGTGAAGCCAGACCGATACTACTTTTATTGTAGTTGTGTGATATGATCTTGCATCTTCTATCGTACGAGTACAATCTTTGATTGGCTTGAGATCGTGAGATTTCTCCGATAGGCAAACTTGTTTTGGCCGTAATTTCTTCGTCCGAACTCGGAATGACCTCATTCTTTTTGCATTCTCTTCCTCTTTGATTTTTCTTCAAAATGGAGATGAGAATTTTTGAATTTGGATGAGTTAAGATTGGTATTTGTCCTGTCTCTTGTTTTTGAGTGTTTTGCTCCATGTCGTTGCATTTGTTCCACTTCTCTTGGACTTTGGCACTTGTATTCTTGGAGTACTACTCTTCTAAGCTCATTGTAGATTTTACAAGAATGTTGATGGTGAATCACAAAGAAGGAAGTTCAAGAATTGGCAGTAGTACGCATCACTGTGGGATTCTTGAATGTTCACAATCATTTTATGTGAACTATGGTACATGGTCCTTAATGACTTTGTATGTTCTTCTTTGTTAAGAAAATCTTTTTAAACGCCTTTGGTAGCTATTCTTGGTGTAAATCCGGGCGAAAAAGATTGATTCTACCCTCTAAGGACAAATCATCTAATATGTGCATTACGAGTTTATCTTGATTCCTAGGAAACTTCTGATGAGAATTTATTCTTGTTTTTTTAAGAAGGATTACTAGAGTTTGGAATAGACATTATTGTGTTTACACATAGCTATGTTCAACGTTTTCATTTTCATACTTTTTAGGTTTATTTGTTTTAAATTCTAAAAATATTTGGAGGATGATATTATTGCAGTATTAATCTGTTTTGAAGTATTGCAATATTTTTATGGGATATGTATGGTTTGCGTCCATGAACTTGAAGGTCTCATACTTTGTCAAAAGTAAATTCGTTCATAAATTGATATTCGTATTGATGAAAGGATAAATGGACTTTTGACAAATACAAAAGTTATGCCTATGCAGTCATTTATTTGATGGAAAATAGGATGAAATATTTTGTAAGACAAGGATAACGTCTATTATGTCGTTATGCATATAGTGATGGAAAATAGAATAGATCTTTGTATGTTACCCACGGTATTGATCTTCGTTGATCCATTTTATTATGTATTACCGTGAAGGCTCCATTGTGTGTCTCATGTTGAGCACGATATAACTAAGTCGATTAATCTTGGCTTTTTTGGTTGTTCCGTGAGATGCTATATGTTGAGCATTCTTGAACTAAACTAATCATCTTGATTAGTTATTTAGTTATTTGCTCCGAAAGTCTTCTTTTGTCGAGCAAATCATTTGACAATTAAATTGATTACTTCGGTGATTAGTTTTGTTGTGTATTCCAATTAGATTAATTATAGGTTCTCTTGTAATTAATCTAGTTGAGTTTTCATATATTCCACAAGTTCTTGTGTTGATTATATGAACGGATATACTAATCATGTTCTATTGGTTAATGTAGTCGTATATTCCGTACGGTTTTCCTTATGTTGAGTATTTGAACGGTTAAGTTAGTCATCTCCGTATGATTGGCTTAGACGTAGCTCCGTAAGTTTACTTATGTTGAGCACAATCAATTAAATTGATCACTTTTGTGGTTTGATTTAGTTGTGTATTCCAATTAAATTAATTATGGGTTTACTTGTGATTAATTTGGTTGAATTTTGGATACAAAAAATCATTCCCATGGTTTTTGGTGTCCAATTAAAAATCCTTCTTTTCTTTCGAAATTAAGGTCGCTCTTGTTGTTCTTTCGGGAATGACATCAAATGGGGGAGAGTTCTTTTGAACTTGTGCTTAATGGTAATATCTTGCGGGGTGTGCGGCTGTGGAATTTTAGAGGGGTTATCTTGTATCTTTAAACTCCTTGATGAATGCATTTAGCTTCGGCTTTATGATTGCATCTAAATTAAGTTGGTATGTATTTTTTTCTTTTAGTCTATGAAATGTCTCTTGTGGAAATTTTATTATGATCCCGTTCTTTTACCTTTGCCAATCTTATTGACAAAAAGGGGGAGAAATATTGCAGTTCACACTACATATACATATGGTTTTCGGATCATTGTGTAAGGGGGAGTGGTTTCCATGATCGAGATGGAGTATTGACTAAGGAGGAGTGATACATATCACCATAGTATTGTTTTTAAATTCGTGATGCAATTGGACTTTGATGTTACATAATAATATTATGTCACTGTATAATAATGATTGAGAATCTCGATTTCCCTCATTGTTATAGCTACCGATCTTCAACAACGGTGGTGCTAAACTTACAACCTTTGGGATCATTGGAGTATTTGGAAGGAAGAAGATTTCAAGGAACGTTGAAGATTAGACTATGGAATAGGAGCCACTAAAGTTTATCTTTTTTGTATTCCATATGCATTAATAGTTTTGTCACTAAAATTGAAAAGGAGGAGAGTGTTAAATCATAGCTCGGTCAACCTCCCATGCGTTGTTATATCAAGCATGTTTGTCAATGTTAGTGATCAAAACTATGAGTCTTGATTTCTAGCTTATTATAGCTAAGTCTCAGACTAGGATAGGAAAGTGTAGTAAGCTCAAGGACTTCATGGCAATTCATCATACAACAACGAAGATCTACACCAAGGAACCGTGGAACTTCATCAACAAAAAGGTATGTGGAGGCTTGAACTTATCTATCACTCAAAAGTCTATCTATTCTATCTCCTACTTCTTATGAGACAAAAGTCGTATGCTATATAGACTGGATCATACACACTTGACATTTCGAGCTGAGTATTCAATTCTTATCTTGTTTCTCGAAATCGTGTGTTGGTAAAGCGTTTCGCTTTGATCAGGTTTATCTTCACCTAGTGACGAAAGTCATGATAAGTTTCAATCACTTTGAAAATTGCTTTGACGAGAAATAGTGTAACAACTACATAACGCCCTCTAAGAATGTTTCAATGGTTGGAATGAGAGTTTAGATTACATAACCATGTATTCCTTGAACCAAAGTTTTCGAACTTTGTTGATCAATAGAAATCGGAAGGATTATGGAATTGGCTTGCCAAAGTCCGCGAACCAAGTCCGCAAACCCAGTCCGCGAACTCAGTCCGCGAACTGACGGAAGTTCTTGTACTGAGAATTTCTGTTGGGATTTCCAAAAACTCGTTTGTGTGCTAAGTCCGCGAACTGGCGAAAGTTCTCGACCCGAGAATTTCTGCTGAGTTTGGAAAACTCTTCCGGTTTATCTTAAGTCCGCGAACTTGTTTGTGAGCTTAAGAGGTTATAATCTAAAGATGTGCTCTGAACATGAAACTTAAATTACTAAGGAATGCTTTATGCAAACCGTGGGTAAAGTTCATGAGCCGATTCAATCGAATCGAATCATCTTTGTTTCAATTGTGTCTTGTGTAGTTACATGAGATCTCATAGCAATTGAACAACTCTCTAACTAGTTCATTTGAAGTCAATTGAACTAGTTATGGTGAAGATGAACAAGGTTAATATGAAATGCTCATATGGTTAACCTTTTTAGGTTACTATGTTGAACCAACATACACGTATACGTTTGGGCATGGTTTTCACGAACCCAGTAAATGTTTACCACAATTGTGTGTGACAAGCTAAGTTTTCGATCTAACGGTTGAGAAATATTAGCTTGAATCTAAATCAGGTTTTCATCTAACGGTGAATAAGGATTGCTTTGTAACTAAGGCGAAACCCTGGTTTGAAGACTATATATAGGAGACATCTAGCTTTGGGAAAACTAATCCCCACACGTCTGTGTGCTACTAGTTCTCTTGTTAGAGTCTATCTCCATTAACCTTTGATTTTCTTCTCTAAAATCAGGTTAACGACTTAAAGACTTCATTGGGATTGTGAAGCCAGACCGATACTACTTTTATTGTAGTTGTGTGATCTGATCTTGCATCTTCTATCGTACGAGTACAATCTTTGATTGGCTTGATATCGTGAGAGTTCTCCGATAGGCAAGATAAAGAAGTCACAAACATCTTTGTCTCACTGTTTGTGATTCCTTGACAAACCGCCTGTGTATTCGGGAAGGATTGTTGAGAGGTGATTGATTAATCTAGGCTGTTCTTAGGGAATATAAGACCGGATTATCAATTGGTTCCTGTTCACCTTGATTTCATATCATAAGACGGAACAAAACCTAGGGTTTATCTGTGGGAGACAGATTTATCCTTTAATAGACTTTTCTGTGTGAGACATATTTGTTTATTGTTTAAGCCTGCGATTTTGGGTCGTAGCAACTCTTAGTTGTGGGTAAGATCAGCTAAGGGAATCAAGTGCGCAGTATCTTGTTGGGATCAGAGGCGTAGGGAGTGCAACTGTACCTTGTTCAGTGGGAGATTGGTAGGGGTTCAACTATGGTCCAATCCGAAGTTAATTGCTAGTAGGCTAATGTTTGTAGCGGCTTAATACAGTGTGCATTCAAACTGGACTAGGTCCCGGAGTTTTTCTGCATTTGCAGTTTCCTCGTTAACGAAATTTCTGGTGTTTGTGTTATTTCTTTTCCGCATTATATTTTATAAAATTGAAATAATACAAGTTGTGCGTTAAGATCATCAATTGGAAATCCAACCTTTGGTTGTTGATTGATATTGATTGATCCTTGAACATTGGTCTTTGGTACCGTCCAAGTTATTCCTTGTGTTTGATTAAAGACTCGCTATTTTTTTAGCTTGAGTAAATCAAAACAAGTGAGAGATATTAACTTCTTGAGATACTTTAATCTAGATTGAGTCTGACTGTCTAGTTGATTCTCTAACAAAGTATTTCGGAGTTAGTCCATACAGATTGCTAAGCGAAATATTGGGTGGTGTTGTTAGACCCCAGCTTTTTCACCACCATAGTGTTTTCTTTCATATTTGTAGTTCAGGCCCATTAATCCCAAAACAGAAGCCCAACAACAAGCCCATTTTATCTGATATGTATGCTGGTATGTCGTGGTCCAGTAAATACCGAAATAAAATTTCATCTCCGGTCCTCCCAATTTTTAATGGTACTGATGCAGTAGAATGGTTATTTGAAGTGGAGTCATATTTTGACTCTAATAATATTGCATCACATGGGAAAACTGCAATATCCCTTGCACATCTCGAAAGGAATGCATTAAAATGGTACAAGTGAGAAACTCTTTATATGAGATCTTGGTATAATTTCATATGTGGCATGTTGTCTAAATTTGGGGAGATGACTTACGAGAAGTATAAGCGGCTAAGGTAACTAAATATGAGCAAATTGAAGCAATTCACGATTCTAAATCCACATCATCCGTAGAGGTTGTGGAAGATGTTTTTTCCGCTGATATTAACGAAGTAACATGCACCAAGTCGAAGACGGAAGAAAAACAAGTTATAGCTCTGTCGAGATCAGACTTTGAGGGCAAAGTCCTATCTAAGGAGGGTGAAATGATAAGACCATGTCTTATTAGCTATGTCAACATTGTTGACCCGATACGTTGGTTATTATACGTGTGCAAAATTACGGAAACCACCTTGGCTAGTGACTCCGGAGCTTAAGAATGTGGATTCTATAGAAGACTTAATATTTAATGTTAGATTTATTATGAATTTAATTATTAATTAAGATAAGTATTTTATTATTATTATAGGATTTATGGTAGGATTTGCTTCCTTATTTTCTAAGTGATGTGTAGCTTATAAATAGGCCTTTTTTGGTCAATGTTAATTTAACAAGAAAATATTAAGCAAATTGCTACCTTTTGGTTTATTGATTTCTTTAAATCATGACCTTTTGAACTTGTTTTTGTTGGTCGTTGAATTATTTGCTCAAGGGATGATTTGTTGAAATTATACCAAGATCACATATGCGACAATGGAGATGATAATGGTGATGATGTGGTAGTCACGGAAGTGGGATATGAACGAACTTGCTCAGATACCAATTGATAAGAGATGTTTTTTTTCTTTCTTATTCAACGGCCAGCAGATTCAAGCTCAAACAGTCATGATTCAAAGAAATCAATAAACCAAAGGGTAGTAATTTGCTTAATAATTTTCTGATTGCTCTTAGTGAAACGATAAGGCCTATAAATAGGCTACATTACTTGGTAAATCAGAAAACAAACCCTAAAGCAGATCCTATGATAAATACTAATGATATAAAATACTTATTTTAGTTAATAATAAACTCGTAATAAATCTAATATTAAATATTAAGTTCTCTGTAAAATCCATGTTCTCACGCTCCACAGTTTCTAGCCAAGGCGGCTTCCATAATTTTACTGGACTTGACCCGTATAGTGGACTAAGAAAACTAAATATGCTTAACCGACACATCGGGTCAACAACGTTGACACCGTCGATAAAACATGGTCTTATCAAATTATGCCTAAAAGAAACTTGGAGGACAACTGGACTTTTAGCATGTCATCCCGAGCATTTTAATAGTAGCCTTCAGATTTGAGAAATTCTTTCTCGATCAGGTTATAAATCCGAAAATCAGTGCGAGTAATTTCATATATATATATATATATATATATTAAAGTACCAGGATGTACTTTTTTAGGCTCTGGTGTAGTCTGACTAATTATGTATTCAAAGGATAATACTTGAGAATTGTATTATTATGTACGGGAAGTTGGAACATTCGATGTATTTGAAATTTAATATAAAATTTGACAGATCCAGAAAATTTTTCCTCTCAATTTTGTGAAACCGACAGAAATAGAAATGAAAAAAAATCTCTGACTTTGCCAACCAACCAAAACTAAACCGGATCGTTTCGGTACGAAACCAAGCTGAATAAACCAAATGGTTATATCGGCTCTCCAACCATACTAACTAAAAGTTCCCGGTTCAGAATGTGCTTGGCAAAATAACCATACCGAACCGAACCGTGTACATCCTATAAATTATCGGCACCAAGTAAAAACACAAAAAGGGTTTTGTTTGATTTTTCTTCTTCGTTACCTCGATTACCTTCTCCACCACCGGGATGGAGTATTTTTCTTTCTTTTATGAAAAACTTGTCTCTCGCACGTGGCAAAGATAAGTTCGACTAATCGAGTAATACTTTGGCCAATATACTGGAGTACGATCATTCCTAAAAATGGCTATCAAATTTAGGGATTTGATTCCTTCGGAGTTGAGGCTTTGTTTCAATTCGTTTGATTCTCCAGTCCTGGTTCTAGCTATATGGCGGCTCTTCTTCCCCCTGATGATCCAGCAGCTTCACTCCCACCACAACATCCCACAAGGTAATCATTGTCTACATGCTTCATTTTCGGATTCTCGAAGATTTATTACACTAAGTTAATGTAATGAGTATCTGTACTAGGTTTTTCTTTTTAGTTCTGAGCTTCCATTTGTGAATGACATTTTCATGATTTAGGCTTTAAAATTTTATGTTTCATGTTAATTTGATGAGTCTGACTGACATTTTCATAAATCTCGTTTTTAGGGATGAAATGTATTGTTCTGGGGCTGTGAGTCTCATTCCTAATTCTCTCATGGAGGAAATATTTTTGCGAACTACTGCGAAATCCTTACTAAGCTTAAAGTGTGTGTGTAAGTCATGGTACCATGTAATCAAGGATCCCAATTTTGTTCGGAAACGATTTCGTGATTCACAGTCTATGGGATGTACTGTTTTATCTAGTACTATTACTACTACTACAGATGGTTATCTAGGTAAGAAGATTTACTTGGGATCGTTTCACGAAGGGTGGAAAATTGAGAATGCTGATGGCGGTAATGGTAAATGGGAAACCAACTTTTGGAGCTTACCTGTATCGAAAGACATTTGCAAAGAACTGTGGATGGCAGCATGCAATGGTTTAATCTGTATTTATGGGAACTACTGTAAGACTACTATGGATATGTGGAACCAAACTGAAGGGGTACTAAGTGAAATACCTAAAAGACATGTTGAAAAGTATTCCATGGTATATATATGTAACCCCACGACACACGAAATTATAGATCTTCCAAGGCCTAGGAAAGAATTCGAGAAAGGCTCATGTGGGTTTGCATTTGATGCGAAAAGAAATCAATATAAAGTTGTTCATTTGTTTTATGACTCTCAGCACGAGGCGTGGACATTTGAGATTTTTACTTTGGGTACAATGTCATGGAAAATGATGGCAGATGAGGCTAAAGAGGAGGAACCAAACATCTCTTGGTATAAGTTGCATGGGGCAAAACCAAGTAATCCTATTTATGTGAATGGTTTTCTTTGTTGGCTTATCAAGTTTTACAGTGGGACATGCGATGCGTGCGTTCTATGTTTTAAAGTTGAAGACAAATTCCGACCCAAGTTGATTAAGATGCCAGAAGACATCAATGAAGATTACTTTCTGGAAGCTATTCAAGCACAGCAAAATGTAACTTTCTTGGTAAAACTGAATGGAAGTTGCTTAATATATGGATGCTAAAGGAAGAAAGGTGTCTTGATGAGAAGGAGAATGTGTGGATCAAGAAATATTGCATTAAACTGGATTTCGATTTAAATTTCTGCCGAAGCATAATTCCTGTTCGCATTCAAAACAAAGATATTTTGTTCGTGTCTTCAAATACAGGGGAATTGTTTTCTTATGACACGGAAAGTAAAAATTGTGCAACTATTTTCAAACCTGAAGGTTTGTTCACTGAACCTTTGGAAGAACCGTCACAAATCGTAACTTATATGGAAAGCTTGATTTCTGTCCGTGATATAATTGCCATGAAGCGAGAATGACAGTTTAGGACAGGTAAGTATCCTAACACATTTTGTTATTACATGACTTTGAATGAAATTTTTTGAACAGGGTAGGATGAAATGAATACCACAGGGACAAATACAGTTAGAGGTTTGATATGGTTGATAATGGGTGTTACTTCAATCACTTAACAAAGTATCTAATTTATGCAGAACATGAACATGGTGGTATTTAAACGCTAGAAATCCTGTAGACTCAGTCTACTTTTGTAATATTTAACATTGCCATGTGAAATTCTGATGTTTTCTCTATGTCTTTGTGTTTATCTGTTAGTCCTCTAAATCAACTCTACCATTAGTCAGAATTTTGTTGCTGAAATTGCCGCAACAACTTTTGATTATATATGTGTTTGGAAACACTGTGGTTTTAACTGATTTATGAGTGTGTATTAACAATTGTGGGATGAAACTGGATTTTTTTTGAAGCATACTGTTTTTTGTCTGGATTGCATTCAGTAGTAAGCTCAAAACCAAGATTAACAGTCTTTTGCAACCATCATGGATGTGTAAGGTCGTATAATATCCACATGAAGGCGGTATATTTTGGATCTTTTGTGCCCTTATGCGACCTTGAACCTCTGCAATGGTTGAAGAGAACTGCTGCTCTCGCTTTTGAGCCTGCAGCTGGCCACTTTAAAAAGTCTGAACGGAAGAAACTAAGTACTGCATATATAGAGGCTGTATTTTCATAAGTAAAGTAAAAATAATATTTTGAAGTTTTCCGTTGAAAACTGGTTGTTGCATATCCAGTCCCAGTATTCCTGTGACATATTTTTGAATGGTTCCTTTTTGCCTCTCCAAGATTGGGAATATTCTAAAATGGGCTTTCATTTTAGATATATGGTTGATATTATATTCTATCACCCTACACTCATTTGCAAGCTTGGTTCCATTCTTGCATATCGGTTTCCGTATATCTGTGAATATAATATCCAGTTTTCCTTGGTTACCAGTCATCAATTGATCAAGTCAGTTGGAGTTAGTCCTTCGAGTTCCTTAATTATAAGCAATTTTTTCTTTTTCAATGTTTACGAGTCCTACAGAACTGTACCCTGTTATATCTGGATACCCCATTGTTTAGGTAGTCAAGCTTTTTAGGTAATTTTTGCCTTAATTGTAGGAATTCATATATGTAAGTTGTGCAACTTCTCAGTGTATATACTGTGCGGTGAATGAATGAAGGAAACATAAAATCATTAGCAATGTACCTCATTTTAATAGTCCTACATGGTTTATCGGCCTATCATGCAAAACTGTTTACAATTACCATTGCTTGTTATCTGCAATTTGTGTTCAACAAGCTGAAACACACAAGAGATTAGTTCTAAATTCAAAGATTATATACTTATATAATCGTAGGTCAAATTCTGGGATATAACATACAGACCAAGTACATAAAGAATAACTGCTGGTAGAAGCAGCATTTGGAAATTTTTTGTAAATGCATTAGAGGAAACGTAGTTGGTAACAAGAAGGAAAAAGGCCTACGCAACAGGCGGCCTAAGGACATGATCTTGTGAAGTATCCAAAGATGCTGGTGGCATCCATTTCCACATAGCTATGGGCGGCTGCGAGTAATTTATCTGATATGGAACAGCCTTGCCTGCGGTAGAAAAAGCAGCAGGTGTATGGAATGCAGCAGGATGCAATAGGAAAGGAGATGGCATCGCCATTCCATTCAAAGTCTTGTCCATCTTCTCTTTCTCTGCTTTAAGTCTCACTTTCTCCTCTCGAAGTTCTGATTTCTCTGCCTGTTCAACATCCAATTAGACAATCTAAGAAACCACACATTCATTATTTTCCATATTCAGAGTTGCCTAATGTTGTCGGAATGTCTCAAATCTTAAATTCTGGTTTCTGTTACGCATAAAACATAAGAAAGTGTGCAACAAAATTCTGGTACCTTAAGGGACTTTATCCTCTCTTGAATTGCTTCATTTGATTCTTTCAGTCTTTTGGTTTCAAGAAACAGTTGTTTCAGAACACGAGTTGCGTCATTCAGAAGAATGATCTTGTCTGTTGTTGGAGGTCTTCCTGGCTCCAAAATTGAACATAACTCTATGAACCTAAATACATGAGAGTCATGTCAAAAAATCTGTTTAGAGGAGACAACTGTCATCACCATATGCAAGAGGATGGACCAATGATCAATCATACATGTCATTAAGCTTGTCTTGCCGGATCTTTTCCCGACAAGCTTTGCTCTTCAGTCCACAACACGGCTCCGCACAATCCTATTTTTGATTGCGAAATCTAAACTCTGCTACTGTGGTATTTGTTGGATAGATAGATATAAACCCGACAAAGGAGTTTATTGTATTAAACAGAAGAGCCTTTGTCTAACTCATATCACTGAGATTGAATAGAGTTGTTACCGAACAGATTTGTTGTTCTTTACTGTTTGGAATACGAACCAAATGAATTGTTCCAGTGCGTGCACTTATTGAATGTCGGAAGCGCAGGGATACTGAAGAAACTAGGTGAACTGTAGGTTTAGTTGCTTGGTCTCAACTATACGAAGTTAGTGTGATTTTGTATAGCGGCTTAATTCTGAGAGTATTCAATTCTGTACTAGGTCCCGGGGGTTTTCTGCATTTGCGGTTTCCTCGTTAACAAAATCTTGTTGTGTCATTTATTTTTGTTTTCCGCAATTATAATTGTTGTTATTATAATTTAAAGTAAATTACACAAACGTTAATTCCGTATTACTTGATAGTGATCCTATAGAGTTTGGTTAAGTCCGAACCTTTATCAAGTAATCACACTTTGATTGTTGTATTGTCTCGATCTCGTATCCATAGACGATCACACAAAGTGTGAATACCAATTCGTTGTATTGTCTCGATTCAGTCCATAGACAATCACTTTCGGTAAGAGGACTTATAGGTGGAAAAGTTTAAGATTGTGGTATATTTGGGTACCCTCGTCTTTTCAGTTACTCGAGGAACTGAAGTTGACACTTCTAGTGGTGCTGCTATTGATAAAGGCAAATCTGTAGTTGAGGAGGAGAAGAGTGAAAAGAAGAAGTATGCACCAAAAGAAACGACAAGATAAATCATTGATGCTATGGTGCTGTTACCTCCCAAGAAGAATGGGAGACCTTGGGGTGAGCCAAAAGATAGATCCGTCTTGTTTGGTTACCAGTCATCATGGGATGCTAGGGTTTGTGCCACAAAGGTAATAAATCAAACTTAATATATGTTATTTTCATTTTATTATGGATATTTAATTGTAACAACCAACATTTTATATTCTATGTAGTTTCCCGATAAAGCGGTCCCTAAACTAAAGCACCAACAAGGAAGGTTTTGGCCGTTGGAGAAAGAGCATCTGGTAGCTTTGGTATAAGCTTCGGGGTTATGGTCTAGAATCGAGGCTTTGCAGAAGACCTATGATAGACGCATTTATATGTCTAATTTGTCCTCAATGTTTCATATTGTTAGTACTTGTTTTCGTCCTTATTATGGTGTTTTGTATGTTTGTAGGTATTTTTTGGAAATAAATATTGATCGAAAATTAGGCTCAAAAAGTTGTTAAAGGCACCCCGGAGGACATATGTTATTCGGACTCCAGCAACGGATAAGGGGCGACCACTGGATAAGGGGTGACCTTCTTTAACAAATTCAAAATTTTGTTTTGGCGGGAAAATGGTGAAGAGAACTGGTAGATTTTCAATCGGATATTTGGACGTGATTTAGTGAGATTCAATCCCTGAAACTCTTTGGGATGACGTGATTTGGCTTATCAGGCTTGGTAAAGGCCTTTGGTTCGATCCAAATTGGCTGGATATTCCGCGAGAAGCAAAACAAGGAGCACGTCATTGAATGGAGATATTCACGGGATTTGCATGAGTTGGAATGAGTTTGCGTATGCTAGGATGACTCTAACATCCATCTGGAGTGTGAAGGAGATAAATATGGTAATTTGGCAGCTTCAGAACTCGTGGAGAAATCAAATATCTAAATTATTTCCTAAACAGACAGTGAAGAATAATGTCGAGTAATGAAAGATTATATGAAGTTATGGCGAGACATTTTGGTCTTGTTGAGTATATATAGGGTGCTGGGAACTCAGAGAGGGAGGACGGAGAGTTTGGGAGAGGAATAGAACACCACAGAGTCGAAAAATCAAGCTGCAGAAACTCCATTTCTGCTGCTGCAAAGCTGAAAAACACGAAGAACAGACTTACCAGGACAGTCGTTTTCCAACAGTGACAGCGACACAAGGACGACAGACTTATTTTCTACAGCGTTTGCGACAGAGAGTCGTGGGTCTTAGAGCAACAGTAACAGTGACACATCCTCTGTATCGTTTTTTTTGGTTTGTAACAAATATAATTGTTACAAACCCGGTTTTGAATTATTTCTCCATTTTCATCATTTTTAAACACCCTTTGAGCAATAATAATGATTTTTGAGCGTGTTTCCAACAACATGATGAAAGGCTAAATTCTCGCGTAACCAAGGCAATGGATGAAGCTATTCACACATGAATAATGGGTAACTATTTCATTTTCTCTAATATCTAATTATAATTCACTCAATCACTGCTTTTGCAGAGTTCTTAAAAGTTTACATAATTTTCTTCATTAGTTGTGATTCAATTAGATAGGTTATGCTTTGTTTAGATAATCTATGCTTAGGAGATACAATTAATATTTGAGAGTATGTTTGATTATTTGTGAATTAAGAAATAAAGGATTAAAAGGCTAATTAGAGTTATGAAATATTTGACATCATTCATTCATGTGTAATAGTGGATTCTAGTGTCTTGGTTATTCCCAATATCTTGATATCACTTTATTTGAGTTTGCTATATTTTTAGTTTAAAAATTAAATCTAGAATCTTTTGCTTTCACAAGTCTTACGAACCTTTTTACTACAATATTATTGAATCACATCAATTTTTGGCGCCGCCGACGCGGACTTATATTTAGGCTAGAGTTTTTAGATTTTTTTTTTTAGGTTTTTTTTTTACTTTGTTTTATTTTACTTTTCTTTGGTATTTGTCTTTTCATTACAGATTTTTGGAATTTGGAGCGAAAGAAAAAGAAGTTGCCAAAGCTGTTGGTGATTACTTAAAGATTTGGAATCAAAAGAAGAAGCGAAAAGAACAATAAAAAAAGAGAGAGAGAGAATTTTATTAGATTATATTAGGAATCTTTTATTTTTGTAATTTTCTTTTTCTTTTGCACTTTATTTTTGGACTTTCTTTTGGACCTTGTACAAATGGACTTTCTTTTATTTTTTTTAACCCTAAGGAAGGGTAGTATTTCAAATATTAAACTGTTTGCAGAGAAGGACGACGATTACGATATCGCCTCGTCCCCTCGGGTTCGCACATGACATAGGAGTCGTGGCCCGAGTCGACTTCAACGGTTCATCCCCCGTCTGGAACGGGACGTAAGCTTGTCGAAACACTCGTGAATCCCCTGCTAGCGAGTTACTGTATTCCTTCGTTTGCATATATGTCGAGGAACTGAATACGGATGCTTTAATTTCCTAGTAAAGGAAAAAGACTGGCCATACAAGATAAGGGTTCGGATTTCATCACCGTTCTCTTCTTGCCCGCCTTAGGAAAACGATACTTAACGCGAACCTAAGCTTTAAAATTTGGAATAGAACGAGACCTATAGGGTAACGATCTTAGTAAGAAAGTCGTTCGAAAAATATTGGTTACTCTTTTAAGCATACTTCGAAGTTCATGATGGTTTCTGTGAGTTGAACGCGTGACTGCGCCGCCTTGTAATGCGGTAAGGCCTTGGGTATCAAAGCTCCACGCAGCTTCCCTCGCCTCTATTCAACTTACTTTGACTCGGATTGATTCCAGAGGGGTTTGCTTAAATTGTAACGAATTCCCTTTCGAAGGATTATAAGCTGGTCTAGAAACAATCTAAGTGGAGTCATCATGCTTTTTGTTTGCTAGAAATCAGTAGGTTTGTTGTGGTGAAGTCAGCCTTGTTTGTGTTTGCATAGAACTTCCCTTCCTTTTTAGGACTTTTCTTTTTAATTTTGTTTTTCTAGTGTATGCCCGAGGTTAGGAGCCGTGCTTGGAAAAGATACACTCTAGGTCGTTTGATTAGTGACAAGACTAGTAGTTCTTCTAGTGAAGGCGGGGAGCTCGAAGACTCTTCTTTTGAGAGCCATGTCTTTGGAGATTTCAGCTTTGAAAATTTGATAATTGGTGAAGAAAGTACTCCTAGTCCTTTGGTAGTGCCAGAAATGGCAACTTTGAAAGCTTTGTTAAACCCAACTAGGACCTCTCGTCCGTCTTGTATCAAGTTAGCTGAAACCGAGGCAAATTATGAACTGAAACCTGGGAATTTACAGATGCTCCCAATGTTTTTAGGAAAAGAGAATGAGAACCCCTATTTTCATGTTAGGGAATTTGAGGAAGTTTGTAGCACTCTTAAAATTAAAAACCTAAGTGATGATGCGTTGAAACTTAGGTGACTCCCCTTTTCCTTAAAAGATAAAGCCAAATCTTGGTTTTATAGTTTGGCCTCTGAGTCAATTGAAACCTATGACCAACTTACTTCTGCCTTTATACATAAGTTTTTCCCAAGGCATAAAACATCGTTTATTAGGACACAAATCTGTACTTTTGCCCAACAAGAGGGAGAATCTTTATATAGGTACTTAGAAAGGTTCAATGACTTGATATCTCAATGTCCTCATCATGGTTTGGAGAAGGTTAGGTTAGTTCAGATCCTCTACGAGGGTTTAGATTATTCAACAACAACCATGGTTGAGTCCTTATGCACATGTGGGTTTGAGAATAAAACTGTTGATGAAGCGATGACATTTTTGAATGAAATCGCCGATAAGACCCAACAATGGGAAAATAGTAGGGAACCACAGAAAAAAATTCTTTTAAGTAGAGGAAATGTTAATAGGGTAGAAGGAACTTATGAGTCAGATGCCAAAATAGCAGCTATAGCCAAAAGGTTAGAAGCCTTAGAATTAGGTCATTCTAGTGGTAGTAGTGGAAGAAATGAGACTTTTTGGGAAGGCCTTGTTGTTGAAGAGCAAGCCAATGCTCTTTATAACAACACTAGGTTTGATAACCGACAGAAGTTTGACCCATATTCAGAAACCTATAACCCTGGATGGAGAAACCATCCAAACCTTTCTTGGTCCAAGGGCCAGAATCAAGGTCAGTCTAGTAATGCTCAGGTTCCCCAAGGTTTTGGATATACTAAGAATCCTTCAGCTTCGGCACAGTTTCAGAACCCTTCGGATAAGAAGATTATGAGTTTAGAAGAGTCTCTTGCTTTGTTAACTCGTAATACTGTGCAGTTTCAACAATCTGTTGCTCAAGGTTTAGAAGAAAATAAGAGAATAGGTCATGCTAACTCTCAGGCTATTCCCGAGTTGAAAAACCAGGTTAGTCAGATAAATGAGTCTTTAAGAGAAAGAGGTAAATTTCCTAGTCAGACTCAACCCAACCCTAGAGGAATTAATGAAATAGGTGAAAGACCATATGATCATGTGAATTCTGTTACAACCCTTAGGAGTGGGAAGAAAGTTGAAAATAAGGTCACCATGCCTGAAAGTGAACATGTTGTAGTTCACCCTTATGAGCCAGAAAATGAGGAGACTGATAGAGTCTCTAAAGAGCCAATGAGGGTCCTGTTGAGCCCGGCTTTGTTCCCAGAACCCCGTTCCCCCAGCTGCTAGTTCCAACTAAGAGGGAGTCCAACTTTAATGATATATTGGAGGTTTTTAAGGAGGTAACTATCAACCTATCATTGTTGGATGAGATTAAGCAGATTCCCGCTTATGCCAAGTTTCTTAAGGACTTGTGTACACGAAAGCGTAAGCTTAGTGTACAAAAGAAAGCCTTCCTAGCTAGTCACGTGAGTTCCATTATTCAGAATACCACTACTCCTAAGTATAAAGACCCAGGGTTCCCTACCATTTCTTACACAATAGGTAAATACCGTGTTGAGAAAGCTTTGCTTGACTTAGGAGCCAGTGTGAATTTACTTCCATACCATGTGCACCTCAAGCTAGGACTTGGTGATATGAAACCTACCCAGATGACACTTCAGTTAGCTGATAGGTCTGTTAAAATTCCTCGTGGTGTGATCAAGGGTGTTCTTATTGAGGTCGAAAAGTTTATTTATCCAGTGGATTTTGTTATCCTAGATACCCAACCTGTCCCTGACCCAGAGAACCAGATACCAGTGATTTTAGGTCGCCCATTTTTAGCAACATCCAATGCGATCATTAATTGTCGAACTGGCATTATGAATTTTTCTTTTGGTAATATGACTATTGAGCTGAACGTCTTTCATATTAGTAAGCTACCCTCTGAACTAGATGACTCGAGCATAGAAGAGGTAAACATGATAGGAACATTAGTCGAGGAGTCATTACCAAACACTTTGTTAGAAGATCCGTTAGAGAAATTCCTAGCTCACTTTGGGATTGATTTCGATGACGATAATGTGATTAATGAGGTGAATGCTTTGTTAGATTCAACCCCTTTGTTAGACACTAGTAACGGATGGAAACCTAAGTTCGAACCACTACCAGTTTCTAAGTCTACCCTAGTTCCTTCGTTATAAGAGCCTCCTAAGTTGGACCTAAAACCATTGCCAGATACCATGAAGTATGTGTTTTTAGGCCCGTCTGAGACTTTACCTGTGATTGTTGCTTCCGACTTGGATAGTGATCAGGAAAGTAGGCTAGTGACCGTCCTTCAAAACAACAAGGAAGCTTTAGAGTGGACCATAGCAGACATTAAGGGTATAAGTCCTACTGTTTGTATGCATCAGATCTATTTAGAGGAAGATATGAAACCTTATAGGGAGATGCAACGAAAACTAAACCCTAATATGAAATAAGTAGTTCGAACCGAGGTTCTTAAGCTGTTAGATGCAGGAATTATCTACCCAATTTCAGACAGTAAGTGGGTCAGCCCCGTTCAGGTTGTTCCCAAGAAATCCGGTATTACTGTAGTCCAGAATGATAACAATAAGTTAATCCCGACCCGAGTGACCACGGGTTGGCGTGTTTGTATTGACTATAGGAAATTGAACAAGGTCACTAGGAAGGACCACTTTCCCCTTCCCTTTATCGACCAAATGCTAGAGAGATTAGCTGGACATAGTCATTACTGTTTTCTAGATGGCTACTCAGGCTACAATAAGATCGTTATTGCCCCAGGAGACCAAGAAAAAACTACTTTTACCTGTCCCTTTGGTACCTTTGCGTATAGACGCATGCCTTTCGGGCTATGTAACTCCCCTGCGACTTTTCAGCGTTGCATGATGAGCATATTTTCCGATATGGTAGAAAATTTTTTAGAGGTCTTTATGGATGATTTTTCAGTGTTTGGTTCGTCTTTCGATGAGTGCTTGCATCATTTGTCATTAGTGTTGACTAGGTGTAAGGAAAAAAAGCTAGTGCTTAATTGGGAGAAATGTCATTTCATGGTTCGATCAGAAATTTTTTTAGGGTATATCGTATCTTCTAAGGATATAGAGGTAGATAAAGCCAAGGTTGACCTTATCAAGACTTTACAGGTCCCAAAAACCGTAAGAGATATTAGGTCATTCTTAGGGCATGCAGGTTTTTATCGTCGATTCATTAAGGATTTTAGTATGATTTCTAGACCTCTTTGCAATTTGCTTGCAAAAGATGTTAAGTTTGTCTTTGATGATGCTTGTCTAGAGGCTTTTGAGAAGCTCAAGACTTTACTCACTACCGCCCCCATAGTCCAGGCACCCAACTGGAACCTACCCTTTGAGATCATGTGTGATGCTTCAGATTATGCTATTGGTGTTGTGCTAGGTCAGCGAGAAAACAAATTACTTCATATGATTTACTATGCTAACAAAACTCTGAATGATGCCCAGTTAAACTATACCACTATCGAGAAGGAACTGTTAGACATTGTGTTTGCCTTAGACAAGTTTAGACCCTATCTCTTAGGTTCTAAGATCGTCATATATACTTATCATGCCGCTTTGAAATATCTTCTGTCTAAAAATGATACGAAACCTAGATTGATTAGGTGGATCCTTTTGTTGCAAGAGTTTTCTCCAGACATTAGAGACAAAAAGGGAGCCAAAACTGTAGTAGCAGACCACTTGTCCAGGCTAGTTGTTGATTCCCCTGATGATTCCCTTCCTATAAGGGATAGCTTTCCTGATGAACAACTGTTCTTTGTTACCCAAACGCCTTGGTATGCGAATATAGTGAATTATCTTGTTACTGGTCGAATACCCCAACATTGGGGTAAACAAGATCGTTCTAGGTTTTTAGCCGAGGTTAAGCACTTCTTTTGGGATGATCCTTATTTATTTAAGTATTACCCAGACCAGATTATTAGGAGATGTATACCTGAGAGTGACCAGTCCAGTATTATTTCCTTTTGTCATGATCATGCTTGTGGAGGTCACTTTAGTGCTAAGAAGACTGCTGCTAAGATATTGCAGTGTGGATTCTATTGACCTTCGTTGTTTAAAGACTCCCACAGTTACTGTGTTACTTGTGAGCGTTGCCAGAAATAAGGAACCATTTCCCGTAGGAACATGATGCCCTTGAACCCTATTTTAGTTGTTGAGGTCTTTGATGTGTGGGGTATTGACTTTATGGGTCCGTTTCCTAATTCTTTTGGTAACCTATACATCCTTGTCGCCGTAGACTATGTCTCTAAGTGGATTGAGGCGGTTGCGTGTAAAACCAATGACCATAGGGTTGTGATTGAGTTCTTGAAAAATAATATACTTACACGTTTTGGTACACCGCGACCTATAATTAGTGATGGAGGGTCGCACTTTTGTAATGGACCTTTTAGGCTTTTGACGAAGAAATATGGTATTACACATAAGGTAGCTACCCCGTATCATCCACAGACTAGTGTGATTGGTTGGTAGACCGACTTTGTTTTACCGCAAGTGCACGGTGTCAAAAATAGCACACAAAAACAAGCACGGTTCGTTCCCTCAAGGAGTGCGAAAACTACTAATTATATCAAAACCTAACTAATCAAGATGCAATATTTCAGAGATTGTTGTACTAAGAAAATAATCAAACTAGCCATATAAAACAAATTTATAAAGATTGTAATCGAGAATAAGGGAGTATTAGGGCTACGAAATCCGTTGTAAGCTATAATTACTTATGTTCTATCACAAGGTCTCGAATTTACTGGAAGATATTTCGTTTAGGATTTATAGACAAGAGTTATCATAAAAGATTGTTTGTTCTCAACCTAGAAGGTAGACATCCCTAGTACTAAGCATACATGGCATACATAGTCTTGGAAATGATCATAAAGCAATTGTTATCAAGGTTATATGGACTAATGTTCCAGAATCCAACTATGTAGTATACAAGGCATAAAACATGAAAAACTCATAAAACAATCAGCCTCTTTTGAGAAACACAAACATGGAATTTAATATCTTATTTTTGAAACCATTGTTTAAGAACACAAGCACTTTAACCTACAAGTTCATCCTTCACCCTAATGAGTAGCTTAGCTAGACATGGTTTCATTCAAAGCCATAAAAAATGATATAGAGATTGTTAAACTAAGCATATGATAGCAGAAAGCAAAATGGCTAAAACCTAGTTTTCTTCCCTGTATCCGGCCTCCCTTTTCTTCTCCTCATTCCTGCCTTATATAGCACTCTAGTTCTTTTCTTGTATTGGTGACAACAACGACCAAAGTCCAGCCGGGCCACGAACACCAATTGCCAATCCAGGCCCTCTCCAAGGTCCGGCCACAGTAAGCAACTCCATATTTTGTCTGCCTGGGTACCACTTCTTAATCTCTGCCCCAACTATCATTTCCTGATCATCTACTTAAGCTTCATCCAACCACGACAGCCCATCTTCTGTGCTTCTAAATCTCCACTTCCTTGTTAAACTGACCCCAGCATCATAAGCACATTGCTTGCAGCCAATTCATTCTTTATTGCATCTCCAGACCAACTCCAAATTTTGGCAAAAACCCAAACAATCATCACCAGCACAAATTCAAATCAGCCAACATATAGACATAGCACAGTTCCTCTTCTCCCTTCTACCAGCAACACCAATTCAACCATCCACCAGCTTCATGGCTGCAACACTACTTACTCCAGCAATCACCCAAGACACCACAGAAAACCCCCAACTCCATCGTTGTTGTTTCAGTTCGATTCCATCTCCATTCTCGGCTACAATTGTACATTGCCACCACTGACTGCAATTCTTTAGTTTAATCAGCTCCGAACCGAGCTCCATACAGCCATGAATCGATGGCAGTAAACAGTTTCTGTGCAATAGCCCACGAACTGTTTAGCCCAAATCTGTTCTCATTCACATCTGTAGACAACCACCACCATCCGCTTGTAATGAATAGGTCTTCTACTTATTCTGATTCAATTGATACCAGCAGCCTAAATACATCACCATCATATAGCATTCCAGACAAAACCCACATGAGAACTCCCAACTTGAATTGATGCGAAGAACCCCCAATCTGATCTTTAAACAATAGCCAGTTCACAGCTGATTTCAACTGCGGTACCCTTCTCTCAATCTTTCGCATACAGTGAACATTTCATGGCAGCAACACTAATTTTCAGAACACATTAGCACCCTACAGATCCATCACTAAAACCCTAGCTTAGATTTTATGGCAGACTTCAAATCAGTCTTCATTACTTCTTTGATGCTCGCAATTAACCACCGACACTAAACCCATTGCAACCAGTCACTGACTAACTCGTTTTCACCTGAATTTCGGCTCAACAGAGCCTCAATATATTAATGTTGTTGTTGATGGTGAGAGAAAATTTGAGCTCAGTTGAGATTGAGAAGTGTTGAAATCATGAACATCTTCATCAGCAGCAAACCCATCTACTCGCTATTCAACACCTATTTTAGGTCAAAACAATCGACCCCAAAACACCACAGATCCACTCTCGTTGTTGTAGGAACTCGAAGTAATTAGCACATGCATCTCCTGGCTCTTCTCGCTGATTACTTGGCTTAAATCCAGTCCACACCTTTCGATAAATCGAACCCATTTCTCTGCTGAGCAATCGAACTCTAGATGCAGAGATCTCGCAATACAGAATCACATCGAAACCAAGGTTGTAATAAATGATGACGACGGAAATGAAAATGAAAATTCCTTTCTCTTTTACACAGGACAGAAAATGTGGAGCAAGTGATGCCACGTTCACTATCTTCTCAGCCCCCATAAGTGTGGTTCACACGCACGGCAAAGAAAATGATTTCTTTGTTCACCCTCCTGGCCATCGGATGGTTTGAGTGGTGTGGCCCATAAGCTCTGACCTTTGGCAATGCAAGTTGCAGGCACAAATTTAGCTTCTAAGCCATTTATTCTCCAGGTGAATAGAATTTCTTGTATCTCATGTAAAAGCTCTGAAATATAATAATTAATGAGATATCGAGACCTAGTTAGTATAAATGTAGGTATAAAAGTGTCGCACGTGCGTGCTTATCAGATTCCCCCACACTTACATTTTCCTAGTCCCGAGCAAAACAAGAAATAAACCCGCTCCACAAATGATCATATACGACACTTCAAGACCCGCTCAACAACTGGTCATCATGATTTATTTATTTTTCTTTACAGACCCGCTCCACAGCTGGCCATAATATGATAAGAAAACAAAAAAAATAGACCCGCTCCACAGCTGGTCATGAAATGCAATTTTTTTTTTTTAACAAAAATTCATAACAAAATTGAATGCCTACCACAAATCTATATATACTTAACCACTCCCCCACACTTAAACATTATATTGTCCTCAATGTAATTGAGTCATTCAACGTAGAGTTAAGGTGGGATATTCTAAAATGCGATATGCAAGAGGCAAACAAAAATAGAAGATAGAGTAAAGGGAACAAAACTGATGGGTTGACTCCCACAAAGAGAATGATGTATGTTCCCTGCTTGCGCGCAGCAAGTAATCTCAAACGAAGTGAATAATGATGCATAACAGCAATCTGCCAACATATATGTAAAGCCTGAAAAGCTGGGGATCAACCCAACACACAAGTTCAGCTGCAACTATGAACCTGCAAACACTATAAACACCCAAAAAGACATGTGAATCCATAAATAACTCACTCCCATAAACAATAAGTTCAGAATGTTTACCAATTTTGATTCCCAATGGAGACTCCCAATTGGTTTTAGATTATGAGGGGCAATGCACTAACAATGTCAATAAGCACAAGATCACATGACTTGGCAAAAGGAGCTAAGCAAACAATTATTGGTTCTAATTTCTTATTGTGAGTTAACTGACCAGTATCCATATGTTTCACACTTATATAAGCATCTTAATAACTACTACTAGTCTCACGAAAAACTAGTTCATCAGGCTTGGCAAAACAAGATGAGAAAATATCTGATGATTCAGTTTTTGTTAACTCCTTACAACCTGCAAAGTTTTCAGACATGTTTTCGAGATTCTCATTATAGCAGTGAGTATAATCATTCACACCATTAACCACGCATACATGTTCACAAGTTTCAGAAATCGCAGACGAATTTGAAAGGCTAAATACATTTATCTCCATTTTCATATTTCCAAAAGTAAGCTCCATGATTCCATTGCGACAGTTGATAACCGCATTCGAGGTAGCCAAAAAAGGTCTACCTAAGATGACAGGAATCTTCCCACTAGGATTAGAAACAGGTTGAGTATCTAAAACAATAAAATCAACGGGATAAACAAAACTTTCAACCTGTATAAGAATATCCTCTACCACTCCCCTAGGAATTTTAATTGACCTATCAGCCAATTGGAGAGTGACATTAGTGGGTTTCAAATCACCAAGTTCTAATTGCACATACACAGAATATGGCAAGAGATTCACACTGGCCCCTAAGACAATGCATGTTCAATCTTATGTTCACCTATAGTGCAAGCAATCGTAGGACAACCTGGATCTTTAAATTTGGGTGGAGTTTTCTGTGTAATAATCGAGATCACCTGTTCAGTAAGGAAAGCTTTCTTATGCACATTCAATTTTCGTTTCACAGTGCACATATCTCTTAGAAACTTAACATAAGAAGGAATTTGTTTAATGGCATCTAAGACTGGAATGTTGACGTTAACTTGTTTAAACACTTCTAAGATGTCATTAGAACTGACTTCTTTTTTACGAGGTAGTAATGCTTGAGGAAAAGGAGCGCGAGGAACATAAGAAATTTCAGAATCACCTTTTTCGGTTTCATCGGTTTCTTTTTGTGTTGAAGGTGTAACCTGTGTAATAGTAGGCAGGTTCCTATCTTGCACATTCTCCTCAGCATCACTAACATGATTATCAATGACTCGTCTACTTCTGAGAGTAGTGACGTCCTGGACATGATGAGTTGGCTTAGCACCAGATGTGCTTACCTCAAAAGAACCTTTAGGGTGAGGCTGTATTTGACTCTGGAACTGACCCTTGTCTCGCTCATTCAGTTGGTTGGCTAGCTCATTTATCTGTTGCTGTAAGTTCGCCATAGATCTTTGAGCAGCCTGCATAAACAAACTCATACTTTCTTCCAAACTAGGAATTCTTTGATTAGTACAATCACTAGGAATAGAAGATGCATGTGTAATACACTCAACAGGCTTTACTTTAGCATTTCTTTCTAACGACTCAAGTCTTCATGTCGAAATGGAAAACTTGGCCTCATAGTCGAATTCATTATCAACTCTGTGAACCCCTTCACTACTATCTACTGATCTTATGGGTTCTCTAGCCTCCCACTCTTGGATTTTTCCAGCTATTTTATGCAAAAATTTGTAACCTTCTTCGGTACTCTTA
Organism: Papaver somniferum; assembly: GCF_003573695.1. Taxonomy (NCBI): domain Eukaryota; kingdom Viridiplantae; phylum Streptophyta; class Magnoliopsida; order Ranunculales; family Papaveraceae; genus Papaver; species Papaver somniferum. The sequence continues at coordinate 158,147,207 of NC_039364.1, read as the reverse complement.
TCAAGGAAATTCCCACTACAAAGTGATTCACCGTAGTCAGTGTTTTGTAATCTAATCCCTCATAAAGGATCTATATGAGCCTAGGAGTATCCAATCCATGGTGTGGACATTGTAACAAGAGATCATGAAACCTCTCTAAATAATCATAAAGACATTCTCCTTCTTGTTGCGAAAAACTATATATTTTTTGACGAATGGCAGTAGTTTTATGCCTAGGAAAGAATTTATGCAAGAATATATTAATCATGTCATTCCAAGTACTAATTGATGAAGGAGATAATGCATTCAACCAAGATTTTGCCTTATCCTTCAAAGACAAAGAAAACAACCTAAAAGTGTCGCACTTGCGTGCTTATCATAGTGGTCAGGTAGAAGTTTCCAATAGGGAGATAAAACGTATATTAGAGAAAACAGTTAATCCTAACCGGAAAGACTGGTCGTCTAGGCTTACTGATGCCTTATGGGCTTACCGTACTGCGTTTAAGACCCCTATTGGAATGTCTCCTTATCGGCTTGTTTATGGCAAGGCATGTCACTTACCTGTTGAGTTAGAACATAGAGCTTATTGGGCTGCTAAGCAGCTAAATTTTTCACTCGTCAAGGCAGGACCCCGTAGGAAACTCCAGCTCAATGAGTTGGACGAGATTCGTATAGATGCTTACGATAGTGCGAAGGAGTATAAGAACAAAATGAAACTTGTGCATGATAGAAATATTTTACGGAAGTCATTTTCTCCAGGTCAAAAAGTTCTTTTGTATGATACCCGCTTGCATCTTTTCCCTGGGAAGTTACGTTCTCGGTGGACGTGTCCTTTTATTGTTCGCACTGTCTTTCCTCATGGAGCTGTTGAAATTGAGACACCGGATGGTAGTAGTTCTTCGAAGGTTAACGGTCAGAGATTGAAACCCTTTTTAGAGCCCTTTCCTATAGGTGATGTTCAGGAGGTCCCTCTGGAGGACCCTGTTTACCCTTGATTGACCATCGAGGCGATTATATGTTGTATATTAGTCTTTGATTTCTCTATTCACCCAGGTACTATCTTTCCGACTTCTCTCTTTACTGATTCCTCATGTTACTTTACTTTTTTGTATTGCTCTTTGATTAGAAACATTAAGTTTGGGGGTGGGAAAGAAACTTTTTAGCTTTTAGTTGCAATTAGTAAACTCCAGAGCCTAGAAATTTATGCTTATTAAGGTTGGCACTAACCAATATAAGTGGATGGGAACATCTTGGTTGTAGGAGTTGAGGAACCAATCTGATTAGATGGAAACATCTAAAGAGTCTATTCATAAAAGCACAGAGCTCAGGTGTTATAATTAAAAAAAAACATGGTATTTTTGCCATATCTCGTCGAATCCCAATCCTTCTTTTTTTATTTTTTAAGTGATTTGGTGGGGCACACGATTCAAGTTGTTACCTTTGCTAGGGTGAAATAGGGTGATTGAGATACCAAAAAAAAAAAAAAAAAAAAAAAAAAAAAAGAAAGACCAGACCATCAGACCAACCGGAATAAATTCAATAAAGTCGACCACTGGTGATCGACCACTGGTCCCCTTGTATATGCCAGTTGTGTTGATATTAGTCAGACCGGTATCTCAGTCAATTAGGATAGGTTCATCTTGGCAGAGGCCTTCAGACAGATATGGGAAACACCGTTCACTTTAAACCATCGATTTTTTCTCTTTATCCATCTTCTTAATCTTTCCATGTGATTGGTTGACTCCGGTTTATGATGTCCAGAAACTATCTGAGTAGAGCTCTGACACTTTATATGAATTTTAGTATGCTTGAGCGCAAACTCGTGTATAGCAATTGGAATTTCGCATCAGGGTACTTCCTCCTGTAGTCAGTGATTGTATGCCAACCAAGGAGATTCTTTAGTGCCTTCCAAGGTTCTGCGTAGATAGCTAGGGTCTGGAGTAATGGTTTTGTGGGTACACCTCTGGTAAACCCTCCCGAGATTAACTCAGTTTTATTTTTATTATTTATTTTTGCTCGAGGACTAGCAAATAATAAGTTTGGGGGTATTTGATAGACGCATTTATGTGTCTAATTTGTCCTCAATGTTTCGTAGTTAGTACTTATTTTCGTCCTTATTATGGTGTTTTGTGTGTTTGTAGGTATTTTTTGGAAATAAAGCAACGGATAAGGGGCGACCACTGGATAAGGGGTGACCTTCTTTAACAAATTCAAAATTTTGTTTTGGCGGGAAAATGGTGAAGAGAACTGGCAGATTTCCAATCGGATGTTTGGACGTGATTTAGTGAGATTCAATCCCTGAAACTCTTTGGGATGACGTGATTGGGCTTATCAGGCTTGGTAAAGGCCTTTGGTTCGATCCAAATTGGCTGGATATTCCGCGAGAAGTAAAACAAGGAGCACGTCATTGAATGGAGATATTCACGGGATTTGCATGAGTTGGAATGAGTTTGTGTATGCTAGGATGACCCTAACAACCATCTGGAGTGTGAAGGAGATAAATATGGTAATTTGGCAGCTTCAGAACTCGTGGAGAAATCAAATATCTAAATTATTTCCTAAACAGACAGTGAAGAATAATGCCGAGTAATGGAAGATTATATGAAGTTATGGCGAGACATTTTGGTCCTGTTGAGTATATATAGGGTGCTGGGAACTCAGAGAGGGAGGACGGAGAGTTTGGGAGAGGAATAGAACACCACAGAGTCGAAAAATCAAGCTGCAGAAACTCCATTTCTGCTGCTGCAAAGCTGAAGAACACGAAGAACAGACTTACCAGGACAGTCGTTTTCCAACAGTGACAGCGACACAAGGACGACAGACTTATTTTCTACAGCGTTTGCGACAGAGAGTCGTGGGTCTTAGAGCAACAGTAACAGTGGCACATCCTCTGTATCGTTTTTTTTTTGGTTTGTAACAAATATAATTGTTACAAACCCGGTTTTGAATTATTTCTCCATTTTCATCATTTTTAAACACCCTTTGAGCAATAATAATGATTTTTTAGCGTGTTTCCAACAACATGATGAGAGGCTAAATTCTCGCGTAACCAAGGCAATGGATGAAGCTATTCACACATGAATAATGGGTAACTATTTCATTTTCTCTAATATTTAATTATAATTCACTCAATCACTGCTTTTGCAGAGTTCTTAAAAGTTTACATAATTTTCTTCATTAGTTGTGATTCAATTAGATACGTTATGCTTTGTTTAGATAATCTATGCTTAGGGGATACAATTTGTATTTGAGAATATGTTTGATTATTTGTGAATTAAGAAATAAAGGATTAAAAGGATAATTAGAGTTATGAAATATTTGACATCATTCATTCATGTGTAATAGTGGATTCTAGTGTCTTGGTTATTCCCAATATCTTGATATCACTTTATTTGAGTTTGCTATATTTTTAGTTTAAAAATTAAATCTAGAATCTTTTGCTTTCACAAGTCTTACGAACCTTTTTACTACAACATTATTGAATCACATCAACCTATGATGTTGTGACAGTTTGTGGTTTTAGATAAAGGTTCTGGCTCGAAATCATGACTTTTCTACTCCCGTTCGGCGAAATGACTATCACTCGGGATGATGCAAAGCAAATCACTGGTCTTGCTTTGGAAGGAAAGGTTGTGTTTGAGGGTTTGAACAATTCTATTCCTTTTGATGAGCTTTATGTCTCGGCAAAAGACTGTCTTGAGTGGAGCAAAGTTGAAGCGGAAGAAGAGTTTGAGATAGGGTATGGAGCCTCGCCTAGAGCTAAAAGGGAATTTAGTCAACCGGGTGAACTTCGTGAAACAGTTAATATGGCAAGGAAGATTAATATGATTCATCTGAGGGAGAAGTTTGAGGATTCTGGCCGCAAGACTGCTAGTGGAGTGGTGGTGATGGACGCAGAAAGAGCTAGACATACAGCTATAGCTTACTTGTTGCACGCTCTTGGGACCGTCTTTTTTCCCGATTTCTCAGTAAATAAGGTAAATGCTTGTTATTTGCAGTGGTTGAAGACTCTCAGTCTCGATCCGGAAACAAACGAGGTACCTAGGTACTCGTGGGTCACCACCCTCCTTACTGGTGTGATGGACAATCTTTGCAAAGCTTTTAGGTGGAACGAAACACAAATTACGGGATGTGTTGCTCTTATCCAGGTATCTTTTTGTTTTAATATAACAAATGTTTATTTTTTTTACTTTTATATATTGGTTTGTGTGTAATATCTCATTTATAATTTTTTTTTCTTTTTTTTTTCCGTAGTCATGGGCTTACGACCATTTTAAATACTTGAGGCCTTCTCGGGATACAAAATGGCCTCTAGAGAAACATACAGGAGGAAGATACCCCTTTGGAGGGACCCAACATAAGGATAAAGAGACAAATGGTCGTAATGAGGAAAAAGTTGGATGCTTTGACAATTGATAATGTGGTTTTTGATCCATATTTGAAACTTGATGAGGATGGAGAAGATGAAGTTGGTGAAAGAGTATTTTCTAATGTAGCGACCTATGTGGGACCTTTTTTTCATTCAACTGGGTTCGTCATTTTAGATCCTCGTAGAACGCTCCGCCAAATTGTTATTGTCCAGAAAATTGTACCTGAAGACTCTCGTTTTAAACTGAGCGTAGCCAACTCCCAATTTAAGGACAAAGATGTCAGATTGACCTATGAACCAACACCGTCAATCGAGCATTGGAATGCTCGTTCCCAAGAAGTAAACCAAATGAGTAGAAGAGCGCCTGAAGCTTCTCATGGGACTTCCGAAGCAGATGCGAATTACATAGAATGGTATCAATAGTAGGCTCATCCTTATGTGGAATTGGATCCGAAAGCACAGAGACACTTCAAGAAGGTAGAGAGTTCAAAATGAAGGACATCAATGAATGAAGAAGATGATTAGAAGAAGATGGGGTACATATACTACTATTTTTGTTTGTATATGTTGTTTTTTTTAATTATCTATCAATAATTACAGTATGTGTATTTGATATGAAAAAATAGGTTGAACGAGTTAGTTGGGTGGTCAAGGACATGACCCGTATGATTAATTCGTGTGAGAAGTTAACGGTCCCTGAACAAGGATTACTGCGGAATCGAGTTAAAGGCATAATAATCCCTGAGAAAGGAGGTCTATATGCTTATGAAGAGGACCGACCAAGGAGAGGTAAAAGGGATAGGTGTGACGGACCAGAGAATCTGGACTTCCAAGGAACCGGGTTTCGGCCCGCTTGACAAGGTCCGACTCTCTGATACGCCACTCAAGAAACTGGACTTTCAAATTTTTGGAGCCAATTTGAATTTAACCTGCAAAATGTTCATTCAATTATCCCAAGAACAACAAACTTGGGATTCTGCTAAACAAAAATCTTATTGGTCTCAAGATTGGGATTCTATGAGCATATGTCCCATACCATAATACTCATAAAATTCACCGAGGGTTCCAATTTCCAAAAAAATAAAAAAAATATAAGAGTCGGCCAATTGCCTAAAATAAATCCAATTCTAAGAATTTCATGGCCAGTTGCCACTTCCAAGATTTCCATGGCCAGTTGCCACTTCCAAGATAGTTCCCATTTCTACTAGTTCCATGGCCAGTTGCCACTTTCAAGATTTCCATGGCCAGTTGCCACTTCCAAGATTTCCATGGTCAGTTGCCATTTCTACTATTTCCATGGCCAGTTGCCACTTCCAATAATTTATACGGCCAGTTGCTGATTGTCAAGGTTGCAATCATCTCCGAATAGATGGTATGAACTGTTAAACAACAACCAACATTTTCAGATGATATGAACACCCTTGTAGAGTTGTGTTGAACCGCATAGCGGCTGCCTACGTACCCTCTCCATTGCTCGAAGGGATCAAGCACGACCGTAGTTCGTCAGTATTGATTTAGATAATATGAACCACCCTCTATGGTAGCAATTATCTCTTATGACAGATATTATGAACTACTTAGATAGTATGAACTGCTCACCCTAGCAGTAACTATCTCTAGCTTTAAATAGTATGAATTGGCCAGCAACAACTATTCCTATGCAAACTTGTGTGACCTGCATGTCATAAAGGAGTCGACATATCCCATATAATCTTATTTACCAATCAAAATTACGTGTGAATAATTTGTACGGTACACTTATCATCAAAACTCCTCAAAATGTTATCTATGTACGAGCAGATTATACCTGATTACTAATAATGGGATGGTCTTCATTTATACAATCCTTGAAACCAAACAGATACACAAGCATTTCCCAATTGATGACAATAATGGAGAGAAAAATGAAACAAAAAGCACTAAGACGATAAAGTTCATCACAACTTTGGCAGCACAGGCAGGTGTAATTCTGCAACCTATCGAATTATAATTATTTCTCTTGAAGGAAATGTGGCAGTAATACATACCGGACTTTCAACAGTTAGCACCAGGACCACAAATTAATATTTCTCTCATGCTAAATAAGGTACAGTTCGTGGTATTTTTCGCACAGTAATTCATTCCTATGTACGACCAACACGCCTCGGTCTTCTTTGAAAATGTGTAGACATATTATTTAAAATTACTTAAACAAATGATTGTAAGTTTTTTACCAAGTTCAAGTAATAAAAGACAACAGTACTAAATGAAGTCGTTAAAGCAATGTGTTCCGCCAAAACGCAAAGTTATTCCTCTTTTGGGACCAGGGGGCAATACCAAAACTAGGCTCCTTAAGGAAACATTAACATAACAGTTTCAAGATGGTTAATAGAGTTCACAGTGAAGAGAACAATGGCAACTAAAAACATCGAAATGCACTAGAAGGGTCAAACATACCAAAAGAAGAAAAGTCCTTTCCATTCACTTTAACAAGTTCATTTCTGCGTGTCCGTCTGTCCGTATTCAACGCTTTCTACAAACTCCGTTAGAAGATAGACGATACACAAAAGTTCCATGAGTCAAATGGTCAATAAATATCTACTTGATTATTGATAGCAGTACAAATGGTTTCATAAGTACAAAGTAAAGAGTTAAACCCCATGTGACTGTTCAACTTCCATTTACTTAATTTCACCAAATAGTATGAATGGAGGTCTTTGTTTTCACAACATCCTTGATATACTCGAAACTAGAAAATCAGTTGGGCATTATCTTAACATTGTTAGTAAATCCAATGATTAGGAATCAAATAGCTACCATTTTCCTTGTATCCGGCTAACAATCTAAGGTGTCATGAACAGTGCTCCCATTATATCACCACCAAGATTAACCTACTAATACAAATAAATTAACAAGAACCAACCTCACCCTTACCAGTAACCAGTTGTGAAAGCAACTACCACTATATAAGAACAATTATATTGTAACACCATTCAGTACACAGCACACAACCCAAGTTCGCATAGAAATTGAGTACCCATAGTAATTTAGATAACAGTACTTCCGTCAAAAATTTTGAAAGAAGAATATCAAACTTAGAGAGAGTTGCTGGCTTAATTTTAAAGATTAATCTATTATTTTTATCCTGACTTACCATTTCATTTCTGTGCACTTCAACTCATTATTAGGACAATTTTAGTTACCATTTCATTTTTATACCGGCAGCACAACCATTCATCCATTGGAACTAACCAATCCTAGTTACCAACATAAGAGAAAGGGTCCTGCCCACTACGAGTCTGTACTTCAAAACACTAGTGGTTAAGTACCATTATGTACCTTACAGATAGTCCTCCACCTAACTAAATTAGTAACTCAAGACCCAAATGCTAGACTTTCATTTTCCAAGCTTGTAACACTTGAGGAGAAATTACGGCACACGTGAATTCAAACATTTCACATACAGATGAGCTTATATAGTTTAACTTACGAGGGCTTGCTTTACAATCCCAACTTACGTGAGTAGGTACCTTAAAATGAAGTCGTGGACAACCACATAATGCACTTATAAATGTACAACGCAAAAATATATAGCATGCCGTAGAGGCTGCTGTGCATACTGAATTTTACAAAAGGTTTATAAAAATATAAACAGTGACTTCATTTGCTAGAAGATAATACCCATGTATTAGTTTCTTCAAATCACAAGGCATTTAGTTGGGGCATTTCGTCAAACACACAATGTACACACCGTCTTATCTCAATTTCAACAAACAATAGCATTTCCAGTTAATACTCCATTTGACAGAAATACCTCAGGCAAATGATAGGATCAAAAACTATAAATCTAATCTTCCAATATTCACATCCCTATCAAGTGGTATACAATTTAAATCAATAAATATAGCCACCAGTAGATCAGTAACAATAAATTAAGTCATTTGTTGTAAATAAGGTAAGTACCATGAACTGCAAATGTAAAAATCTCAAGAAATCTACATACAAAATTAATCATGAATTCATCATCGTATGTACTGGACTACTATTTAATTTCCATGAATTTCAAACCCATTATCAGAACAATCTTATGTACACTAGCTAGTGAATATTAATATACGATTCCAAAGAACAGTAGTATCAAAAATTTTACCTTCGAGTATGATTGCAAACGGACAATCCTACTTCCTTCTCTATTCATTTGTTTTCGAAACTTTACCAAATCATCTTATCATTTTCCACATCGAAAAATAGGAAGAAGAATTTCTCCGCAATGTCTTACAAAACAGGGACCATTAATAGCATCAGTAACTCAACGCAATCCATATATCACAAGAGCTCTCTCTCGAGCATAATCTCAGTTCAGTTTTCCTTGGATTTTCATATCACAGGTTGTTCAAGAAAAAGAAGAAAAATGATTTAGAGGAAGAAGGAGCTCCCCCCTTTTTCTTTTTCCATCTTTCTTTGTTTTTAACACCAAAAGGAAATTTACTCTAACACCCTTGACACCCTCTCTTTATCGACGTGTGTCAAGCATGCTACAAAACTCTAAAGGCACCCAAAGGTTTTAAATAAGGCAAACATTTTATTGAGGTACTAGCGACTATGATTCAGGCACCCTAAAAGCCTAAAAGACAACTAGTGTTTAAGCTTTAGGCATTCTAAGCGCAAAAATCGACTAACGGGTACACATAAACCGGAGAAAATTTACCGAGTATGACAACAAGTCTCCTTCTTCTAGCGACGACTCGCATACTCTCTCCGATGAGCAAGTTCAATCAAAGCAAGGAGAAGGTGGTCGAGACGGCCGAGGCGGTCGAGGTGGAGGTAAAAAAGGTGAAAAAGGTGGTCGTGGTCGAGGTGAAAAAGGTGGCCGTGCTGGAACAAGCGCGCGAGGTGGAGTGGTGGAGGTGAAAAGACTCCAATTCAAGATGGCAGTGGAAGAGGTAAAAAATCTAGAGTTGTAGAATAAGTTGTGGAATAGGAGAAAGATGACGATTTGGATTCGTTTTTGCGCTCCTCTTCGGAGGAGGAATCAAGTGAATGACCATTACTCGCTTTTTATTATCTAAGATTTTATCTATTTACTATTTTCGTTGTTTGGTTATGGATTTGGATGGATGAATTTTTATAACTTTGCAAGTATGAATGAATGTTAGTCTTTCCATTTGACTAATCTAAGAAGACTAAGGAAAAAAATCAACATTATTGAATTTTTTGTTCACTTTCGGCTAGGTCGATGCTTCACATAACCTAGCCGAAAATGCATACTCCACCCGTCCTAGTTTAGATGTCAAAATAGGATTTTGCACAAAGATTAAGAAACACAAAGAGAATATTTTTTTCCACAATTACCCTAGGTTAGTATTTAATGTTCCCAGTTTTTAGATGTCTAGGTTTTTGTTGTTTAGTTGGAAAAATTCAAATTAGGGGAAATATATAGAGAAAAGTATTTAAGAGTGTGTCTTGAAAATTGAAATACATAATTCTCCATGTTATGGCATGATTCCAAGTTAGGGGCAAATCAGGATAAAAGGTGGAAAAATATGAAGTATAACAAGTATTCTAGGACAAAAAAAAATCCCCAATTTTGGTATCTAAACTAGGTCGGAGGGAATATAATTCTTGTCAAATAAACTTGCACAGTTTTTTGGTTAGAAACTCCCGACCGTTAAACAGAAAATGGTTAGAAAAAGCATCCGCAAAATGTTTACGGTTAGGAAATACCTAGCCGTATATTACTCTGATAACTCAAAAAGAAAATGGACCATGGTTATGACTACATATCCAGGCCGTGTATCATTTTTACGGTTACGACTCCAAACCGTAATTTTGACATAAATTTGCAACTCTTGTTTACGGCTTGCTCGACTTTCTAGTTCCTGACCGTAATGTCAGAACGGTTAGGAACCCCGTCCGTAATCTTTTTACGGTTGGAAATTACCTAGCCGTATATTACCCTGATAACCCAAAAAGAAAATGGCTCCTAGTTACGGCTACATATCCAGGCCGTAATTCTGACAGAAAGTAACAACTCTTATTTACGGCCACATATACTAGCCGTAAATCTGACACACCACAAACTCGGCAGATTTATACATAATTACGGCTGGGTCGTCCATTTTATTTTCTAGCCGTAAACAGCTATAATTTCCTTTTTTACCACATCATATCGGCTAGTTTTTTGAATTTTGAAAAATAGATCCGTTTGAAGACTGATCTATAGAAGGTTCTAGATGTTCAACCACTTATATAAACTTGAAATAACTCCACCTCCATATAACCACCCATTCCGAATCAAAATTACACCTTCTATATCAATAATCTCCACCAAAACTCCTACAAACTCAATGCAATGTACTCAAAGGATAAACCCAACTTTACTTTGGAAGAAGACTTATCTCTTTGCAAAAATTTTATACTATGCTATCCAAAGAGGGGAGAAGAACGAAAGAAACGTGGTTTACCAAGTCAATCGTATTGGAGTAAGAATTCTAAATTTTTTTTTGTAGTGAAACAGGTAACACTAACAACCGCGATGGGTTTGAATTGTATCTTCGATTTTCAGACATACGCAAAAAAGTGGAAGAATATATGGCTTTACTTCGTATGTGCAAGAAACTTCGACTTAGAGGTGAGACTGATGGAGAAGTCGTAGCTCAAGCTAAGAAGGAATGGAGAAAATGGAAAGGTTATAATTTCAACTTCGAACCTCAATTCGCCATCATCAAAGACTTCTTGATGCATCGAAAGGGATGTTATTAAAACCAACTTTGTAATCGGGATCTATTAAGTATGCAATTGGTTTTATTGTGGTCTAATTAATGAAAGTATTACTAATTTTCAATCGTAGTATGTATTCATGTTGAAACTCAGAATTTCTCAACTTACATATTCGTTTACGTACGGGAAAAATATGTTGACCCAGACGTAATACAAACTCAGATGACTCTGGGAACAATAACAGCCAGAAACTCTTCACTTCCCATCCGTTTTTACTGTTCACGGCTGGGAGTTCCTCATATCCCAACCGTAACTATGTAATTACGGCAGGTTCGACACATTTTTCCAGCCGTAACAGCTAAAATTTTCAGATTTTGCTCTGATTTTTAACGGATTTGAATCGATAAAATTGATGTTGGGAGTTGATTATAAGGTTATCCCGAGATTTGTGACGAAGGGTTTCATCATTTTTGGTGAAATCTTTTCAAAAAAATTCACCAAAATCATCATTTTTCCTTTTTCAAAAACAAATCAAGGAAAATCAAGTTTTGATTTCCAAAAGTTTAATCATTTGATTAGTCTAATCCATTCACTAATATCGATTAGTTAGCTTAATAAATTTAATTAGCACCCATCATATTAAGAGTAGATTATGTATTACACTAGGTCTCAACCTGTGTCATAACGGCACGGGTAAGGATATGTGTTTCAAATATATCCGTCGATTCATACATGTTGTAATCGTCTGAATAGAATCGAACCGATCTATCCAGGGCTAAATGTTTTGAGGAGTTGGTTAATAAACATGTCCTTATCCTCGAATCTTTTAATATTGTGTATGTAAGTCATACAACCCTTTGGGACAAACATATTTAATCGTTAGAGAAAATCCTATGGTTAGTAGAACATTACTTCGTTCAATACTTCAAAAAATATCATCAAAGGTCATTCACCACACTTGTAACAAAACTAAAAACACCTAAAATTACTTTAAAATCAATTAGATTAATCTTGCAAAATCTGTTAGCATTAGAATTTAATTTTTCTTTGATATAAATTGTTGGGTTCCCAATTTACATAGATTTGTGTTTATTCATTTTCCTAAAATTTATAATAATATTTAATTCTTGATCCATTTCTTTTCTTGTCTCTTTACCTATTATCATGAACTATTTCTCAAGCATGCATAATTATACGAAGTTGGGAAGAAATGACAAAAATAGAAATCATGAAAAAAATGGGAAATAAAGAGATATGTGAGAAACTGAATCGATTACAATTAATTCACGTGTAGCCTTGCAGAATCCCATGAAGTAGGGGAGAAATAATGACAGAAACAGAAACCATGACAAAAAAGGGGAATAAAGAGAGATGTGGGAAACTTAACCGATTACAATTAATTCGCGTGTAGCCTTGTGTTTGGTCAATTTTTTATACGTTTCATTTTTCTTCCTGCCCCTACTCAGCAAATCTTAAAATCACAACATCTTCTTTTTTTGCAAAAATCTGGCCTTTAAAAATTGTTTTAATTTTAAAAAATAATAAAAAAAAGTCATTTGAAAACTAAAATCAAATCAAATTAAAACAAAACAAATAAAAATTAACCAATGGTGACTAAATAATTTACCTATCTTAGGACACTTTTTCTCACCCTACTACTACTACTTCTTCCACCGCCACATTATCGTCACCACTCCATCAGTATCACCAATACTCACCACCATTATCCCCACCGCCGATCCACCACTACCTCTCACCATCAAAACCACCATTAGTGCTTAATTTACCTATCTTAAGACTCCTTTTCTCACCCTACTACCACTTCTTCTTCCACCACTACATTATCGTCACCACTACACCAGTCTCACCAATACCCGCTAATATTTCCACCAGGGACGGATGCAGTAAGAGACAAATGGGGTCCGTATATCCCACTCGTTTTTCAAATTTGGTTAGGTTAGGCTTGTGCTTTGGGGAAATATTGTGTCTTGTGGGGGAAACAATGATGGATAAAATTGAGATTCTATGGCTAATGGGGTCAAACTAATTAAGGATAAAATGATATATTCCCTTAAATCTGTAGAGAATATGTGGAATGGATCTCATACTTCCTCAACAAACTCCATGAGGCCATAATAAGAGCATCATAACTGACCCATGTCAACCGATGTGTTTGCGATGCGAATTAACCATATGTATATCCATCAACACTTCACCAATTTAATTTACATTATGGAATATATAAACATACTGTTAGAAGGTTGATTGAGTATATTTGTCTCCATAATTTTTCGCCTTAGGCTTTGGAAGTATTGGTAGTGTTTGTGGGTGAAAACCGTTTCTGTTGATTTCAGTAATTTTGTGTGAGTGCGGGTGAGAAACAAATCTAAACCCAAAATAATGTACTGCACGGGAGTACTTTTGATTCGAGAGATCAATCTGTACAATCCTGGCCTAAACCAAGAAATGGTCGTTCCAGGCTTGCTTTGGTCACAAAGTGAAGGAGAAGGATTGGTGTTAGGGAGGGAAGCGAAGAAAGTGTTGAGGCCAGAATAGTTGATTCTGGAAGTGTGGGTGTTTTGCGACTTGTATCCGAAAGTTGAACTGGCGACCTGAATGGAAAGCTACCAGGTGATTTCTAAATGTGTATTGTTCTCCTGACCAGAAACTTGTCGTTTGGTGGAAATAGGTGAAACCTATTTATACAAGTCGTAATAAAATGTACCCTGGCCTCGTAAGAAGTGGAAGCGGTTGAGTGGTGGAAAAGTGGTAACGGGTAACGCCTGGAATTGATGTTTCCATAATGAAGATGCGTTTCACCACTTATTTCTTGCCATTACTAACCGCCTCACTCTTATGACACTTTCTTGTAACGGGCGTATTGCACGCCGCACGCTGTAAACCGCCAGACCAATACCCTGATGAGCATCCCCCAGTTTGTGACATGTTTTGATGTCTCAAGTGTTTTCATTGGAAAACGTGTAGCATGTTACTATGTGCGACAAGTTAAGATAGAGAGGCTTTCCGGTTCAGTGACGACCTTCGACGACCGAGATTTTGCATCTCAGGAGGAAGGGTAGCCATTGATCGCGGCTACCTTCCGTTTGGCGGCCAGTGGCGTGGCCGTATTGCTGGCATGGCTTGCGCATGCCTTTGGCGTGGCCAAATTAGGGTTTGAAACAAACCGTGGCATTTGGAATTGCGGCCAAAAGTTTCCACAGGCTTGGTGGCGAACTTGTACGGCTGAGATCCGCACCTCAGGAGGAAGGGTAGCCATTGATTATGGCTACCTTCCGTTGATGGCAAGAGGCGTGGCGGCGTGGCTGGCATGCGCGTCTGGGAAGCGCGTATTGCATGTGCGTCTGTCATGCGTGTTAAGCGCGTCTGGCATGTGCGGCATACGCGTGCGGCATGCTGGCATTTTTTGGGAAGCTAGCGCGTTTTTGGGAAGCTGGCGTGTTTTGGGAAGCCAACTTAGTATGACGACCTTTTTGAGGCCGTGGCAAGTTTTGGAGCAACCCGATTGGTTGAAGGGAAGTGGGGCTAGCATGCTAGGGCGTGGCCATACTTCCAACGCGCGGTGGCGGATTTGAAGCGACCTGATTGGTAGACAGAAAGAGGGTCGGCATGCTAGAGCGCGGCCGCACTTTTAGTGCGTTGTGGCGGATTCGGTTGCCTAGATTGTTTAAGCATGGTTTCGACCAACGGGGTCCGGTATACTACGCGTGGCGCGAAACCTAATTTTCAAATTAGTTGGATTTATGAGTTCTTTGCGAGTTATCACAATAATTAGCTGGATTTTGTATGCTGCCATACAAAAATCTTTATCTACAGAATGCAGTGTGCTTTCTGTCTGAGCATTTCGTGCAATGGCATTAACTTTGGTACTTGGAGGTTCATGCTACTCCGCTGCGAGTGAACATAAATCCGTCATGCCATACCGATTAAGGGTTCTGCTGGGGAACATAGCACAGGAAAGTACTCAGTGAGTCTCGTATTGGCGAGGTGCCGAAATTTACAGAGTGTTATGGATGAAAGTGTATTGAGCGGCTCAATAAATGTGTCGGTGGAGAGGTTAGTACTCGCAGCACCGTTTCCTTGCAGAGTGACGTCACATATGATACAAGGTTTTACGATTTTAACCCTAAGTTAAAAACCACCATCAACATTAAGTCCCCTGCTTAGCACGTAACAGTGACATTGTTGCAGGGTAAGCATGAGATGGTGACATGCGAGAGTAAAATCGAGAGAGAAATACATGAAGAGATCGCCAAGGAAATTCAACTAACCTTTAGTGGAAGGCATAAGAAATCTGTGATACTTGTGCTGGAGGATTTTGCATAGATTTGTCTTGGCGTTGGCACCGGTGCTAGCTTGACTTGGATGCGACTTGGCTTGGCTTGGGCGTGACTCGCTTGGTTGGCATGCCTTTGGCGCAGGGGTGTGGCTGGCATGCCGTTGGCACACTTGGCTAGCATGCGCGGCTGGCATGTGCGGAGACAATGCCAGTCGATACTGAGGGTTCTACCGTGGAACCTTTTTCCGGGAGATAAAGAAAATCCATGACTCTTGAGTTGGCGGCTTTGCGCAAGTTCGGCTCGTGGTGCTGCTAGCTACGCCGCGGAGTGGTAGAGCTGGCTGCTGGCTGAGATGCATACTGTTGGCATCAGCTTGGAAGGGAGCCGCTGGCATAGACTTGGCGTGAAATGGAGCCGTTGGCGTTGGTCGGCTTGGAATGGAGCCATCAACATTAGTCGGCTTGGAAAGGAGCCGTCAGCATTGGTCTGCTTGGAATGGAATCGTCGGCATTGGTCGTCTTAGAATGGAGCCGTCAGCATTGGTCGGCTTGGAATGGAGTCATCGGCGTTGGTCAGCTTAGAATGGAGCCGTCAGCATTGGTCGGCTTGGAAAGGAGCCGCTATCATAAACTTGGTGCGGGCGCTGGCTTCAGTTCTGTGGAATGATGGAAACTTGCTTCAGTTCCGTGGAAGGATGACGACTGGCTTCAGTTCCGTGGAATGATGGCAACTTTGTCTAAATTAGGGTTTGGCATGCCGAAACCCTAATTAGCACCCCTTACTAAAATCGTTGTAGAATTCTCATACAAACTCGGATTTTGACGGTCCACCCCTCCATTTCGATCAGAAAATTATTTCATATCTCTCTATGAGGGAATATTTAGGTTTCGATCTCGTTTAGGAGGTGAAAACAGTCCGACAGTAAAACTCAGGGAGAATTCATGAGGGATGTTGCGGGCCCGAGGAGGCATAGTCGCACCCAGTCATCTGTCCCCGTTCATGGATCAAGAAGGAATCTTTATTCTGTTCAAACTCTAGAAACTCCATCCGCATGAAAAGAGGTATCGACCCTCTTCTGTTTTCTGTTGCTCGTTTGGATCCGTGCTTTCGTCTGCAGTGTCTCTCCAGTGGATTCCAAAATTTACCAAACTCCATTGCATTCTTTGGATGGATGGATGAAATATATGCTTGGCAACGATCATGTCAGGGCTATTCTTGGAGATTGTGGTTGCGTTATCGGTCCATTCTTGGATTTAGGTTGTTCAGTGTTTGGACCTTCTGATCGCGATGATGATATGTTGTGGATGATTTTATGGTAGAAATCTTCTGAAGCCACATGATGAAATAGATGAGTTGGGAGACATTCTGTTGCCGATGTGCTTCTATCAAGTCTTCAAGGACTTTGTTCCAAGAGACATCCTTCGAACCAGCTTCTGAATCTTGGACTATCGTATGGAATGGGATGCGGTGAGCACTCCCCAGTTATATTTTTGTCAGATCCGATGGCATGGCCGAATATGTGAACGTATCTTTGTGGCGTGCTTTTGGAGTCTTCGATGTACATGTGTGGCTTTATGTTGAGAAATTCCTGCGGCTCGTAAAACTTCGGCAGTGATGATGTTGAAATCAGAAATAACCAGGTTGAGGGGAGTGAAAGCATCCCATGCTGGTAGTCCCCATGTGTAGCCTAGTTTCATTGCATCGCCTTGAATCTATGTCCACGGGATTTGATACAAGCTTATTGTACTCTTCTGGATGGGACGTTGGGATGCTCAGGATATCACATGGACGGAATATTCTGGATAGCGAAGAGGTAGGAATGAGAGACTTATGTTGTTTATCGTGGATCCCTCTGTTTATTCAAGAAAATGTTTCAGCCGCGTCTCTGGAGTTATCTCATGAGTCTTTGATGGTCGTCGGGATGGACTGCGATGAGCAGTCCCTAGTCGCATTTTTCTTTAGTTTTTGAAGTTGTTTTCCTCTGAGCAGGCTTGGGATCCACCGCGGCCTCGTAAAGTGTTGAAGGCGTCTTCTAGACAGAGAGGCGATGATATTATTCCGCTACACCCTTGAAGAGTAGATGACCTTGTTGTGGATATGGCCTTTTGGTTGACTGTGTCATCTTAGCTTTGACAGTGAAGGGATTACGTGTACATCCTTAGTCCCCAAGTATGGTTTACATGTTTCAATCTTGTATGGTCAGTGGGTTGACCATGATAAAGACATCACCATCATGCGTTCGTACTGGTGATTTTGTTACTTCTTCCACATGAAACTAAAATATGGAGGAGTACGGGTTACCTTTGTAGTGATTGCTGCTGCGGTGAAGCTCTGGATGGTATCAACAAATGAGCGGAAACAATTCTTGGTAGCAGATGTAATCGGAAAATACTACATTGTCGTGGGAACAAAGTAGGTTGGCTGGAATTGTATGGGCATCTAAGGAAGTAAAAGGATTGGCTGGATGCGTAAGCGAGAAAACTGTCCATGAGAGCCTTGGCGGGATGGATCAAAAGGTGGCAACGACTACGAAGATTGGATGGTTGCGATCATGATCCTTGACATGGGGAGTGTGGTGGCACGACCCTTGGAAGGAAGGAGTGGCGGCTACGGCACGATCCTCGTCAAGGGAGAGCGGCGGCTACGACACGATCCTTGGAAAGAAGGAGTGGCGGCTACAACACGATCCTTGGCAAGAAGGAGGCGTTGAATCGGCTTCGGCTCTTGGAGAGGACGTTGAAACTTTATAGAGCAAAAAGCTGAAGCTTCGGTTTCATATCCTGGAGCAGCTTATGGAGAGAACGCTAAAGCGGAGCGGCTGCTGGAGCGAACGTCGAAGCGGAGCGGCTGTTGGAGCGAACGTTGAAGCGGAGCCGCTGCTGGAGGACGTTGAAGCGGAGCCACTTCTGGAGAGAACGTTGAAGCGGAGCCTTGCAACTTTCAGAGCCTTGACGGTTACAATGTTGAAGTCGGAGACCGCGTCACTCAATGTTCTGTCAAACTCGACATCCTTCACGTGAACAGTGGTTAGGAGTCCCCAGTTCCATCTATCAATCGTGCTTTCCAGGAGAAGTTGGGGTTCGGGAACAACTTTCCTGGCTGGAGACTGTTGCTTTCCTGATGTAGTGCGGTTGAGGGCTGCAAATACATCTTGACATTGCACCTTGGAGAAATATTGAATCTCACATAAATGTTTCATTATAGACTGCACGATTTTGTGGGCGAAGTCCCCAGAAATCATGCAACTCCTGACGGGAAGAGAGTCTTTGTGAACTCAAGAGGGTTGCTGATTTCCTTTGCTTCGATTTTGGAGAATTCTTTCCTGATCTTTACGTGTGATGAAATTGGATTCTTGATTCCCTTCTATTGGGAGTTCAAGAGCAACGCGAGCCTTTTCATCTATAAACGCACGTCCTGCTGAAGTTCCTGCGCCGGATGTTAAAATTATTCCTTGTCAGCTCCCTCTTGGGTTGACGTGACTCTTATGGTGGCCGCTCCGTTAGTGTCTTGAGGAAAATAGGTATCTCTTTCCGAGTTATAGCCACGTCTGTTTGAGCCTTACGAGAACCTTTTGTCTTTCCATCAAATCAACAGTGGTAAAAGGAGGTTGGCTTCTTCTGACTCCTCCAGTCTCTCGTCCTGATGGTGGAGTAGCAGCGGCTTTGGTGACGGTTGGAGATGTCATACTTGAAGAAACATTGGTGGGCGGCGGAAGCGGCTCTGGCTCTGGTGATCGGAGGTGTAACGTGCAGAGATGGCGCGGTTTTGATCACGGAGTGCTGGAGCCATGACTTTTGTTTCGAAGAGTGAGGATGGCGCTGCTTTGGTTGGCTGTGGAGCGGAGAAGATGGCGCTGGACTTTGGCTGGATGTGGAGCGGAAATATGGCGCTGCTGGATATGACGTGGATTGTTGGTGCTGGGAGTGGCATGTTGGCGTCGGTCGTGGTGCTAGCTGGGATGCGAATCGTTGGCGCTAGCTTGGCCGCGGCCTGTTGGCGCCATGGAGATTTTCCAACGCGGGTCCGGCTGCCTCTTTCCGTGTATAGCCCAAAACTAGAAACCTTCCTCCATTCGAATTCCAAAAAGTTCTATGACTATGAAAGGCGTCACCTATCCTCTTTACCTCGTACTATTGGCTTTGTTTCCATGTCTTGGTACTAGCGGTAGAGTGGTAGCAATAAAGCATGCGAACATATTCCAAGTACGTATCTCAGTGTTTCTTCTTTCTGTTTGCTCTTCTATTGTTGGTGCAAACCCTAGTCATACGCATGTCCGCCATAGTTTTATGGGTGACGTCGCGATAAGTCCCCAGTCACTCCTCGTCGTGTGATAACTGGTAACTGAGTCGTTTGGTGACTGATCCATCGATCCACGAGAGGATCGTTTGCTTCCACCATCTTAGAAGTCCCCAGTCATCCCTTGTCGTGTGATAACTGGTAACTGAGCCGTCTAGTAACTGAGCCGTCTAGTAACTGAGTTGTTGATCCCTGAGCGGATCGTTTGCTTCTACCATCTTGATATATGGGTTGAAAAATGAAAGCGGGAATTGGAAATTGATATTGTAACCAAGAGATTAATCTCCCACTGTGGTCGCCAATTGTTTGTGAGTAAAAACCGTTTCTGCTGATTTCGGTAATTTCTTGTGAGTGCGGGTGAGAAACAAATCTAAACCCAAAACAATGTACTGCACGGGAGTACTTTTGATTCGAGAGATCAATCTGTACAATCCTGGCCTAAACCAAGAAATGGTCGTTCCAGGCTTGCTTCGGTCACAAAGTGAAGGAGAAGGGTCGGTCTTAGAGAGGGAAGCGAAGAAAGTGTTGAGGACAGAACAGTTAATTCTGGAAGTGTGGGTGTTTTGCGACCTGTATCCGAAAGTTGAACTGGCGAGCTGAATAGAAATCTACCAGGTGATTTCTGGATGTTTATTGTTCTCCTGACCAAAAACTTGTTGTTTGGTGGAAATAGGTGAAACCTATTTATACAAGTCGTAATAAAACGTACCCTGGCCTCGTAAGAAGTGGAAGCGGTTGAGTGGTGGAAAAGTGGTAACGGGTAACGCCTGTAATTGATGTTTCCATAATGAAGATGTGTTTCACCACTTATTTCTTGCCATTACTAACCGCCTCACTCTTATGACACTTTCTTGTAACAGGCGTATTGCACGCCGCACGCTGTAAACCTCCAGACCAATACCCTGATGAGCATCCCCCAGTTTGTGACATGTTTTGATGTCTCGAGTGTTTTCATTGGAAAACGTGTAGCATGTTGCTATGTGCGGCAAGTTAAGATAGAGAGGCTTCCCGGTTCAGTGACGACCTTCGACGGCTGAGATTTTGCATCTCAGGAGGAAGGGTAGTCGTTGATCGCGACTACCTTCCGTTTGGTGGCCAGTGGCGTGGCCGTGGTGCTGGCATGGCTTGCGCATGCCTTTGGCGTGGCCAAATTAGGGTTTGACACAAACCGTGAAATTTGGCATTGCGGCCAAAAGTTTCCACAGGCTTGATGGCGAACTTGTACGGCTGAGATCCGCACCTCAGGAGGAAGGGTAGCCATTGATTATGGCTACCTTCCGTTGATGGCCAGAGGCGTGGTAGCGTGGCTAGCATGCGCGTCTGGCATGCGCGGTTGGCATGTGCGTCTGGCATACACGTCTGGTAAGCGCGTCTGGCGAGCGCGTCTCGCATGCGCGTCTGGCATGCGCGTCTAGTAAGCGCGTCTGACATGCGCGCCTGGCATGTGCGTGCGGCATGCTGGCGTTTTTTGGGAAGCTAGCGCGTTTTTGGGAAGCTGGCGTGTTTTGGGAAGCCAACTTAGAGCTTCTCCAATGGTTGTTGTATGTATTTCCTATGTGGCAACACAAACAAGACATCTCTACTCCAAATTTTCCTTAAGTTCAGGTGAAAAAAGTTATTCATCTCCAATGGTGTTGTTTGTGATCATTTTCTTATTAAATGTAAATTTTATGTTTAGTAATTTTAAGATTTTATTAGATCTAAAAATGATTATTTATTATATTAGAATTAATTTTAGTAATAAAATATATTTTTAACTAAAAAAAAAGCTGACTAGGATGGTAGACAATGTCAAGGGGAATGTGGTAAACTAGACATTCCTCTTGACATTTTCTACCTAAAATCATGCATACATTGATTTATGACATCCGGGTTGGAGAATGGTTTTATAGAAAATCGATGTGCATCCTAGGTGGATTTTGACTTTTATCTCCACACACATGCCACTGAAAAAACTCTTAGTATGGCGACCTTTTTGAGGCCGTGGCAAGTTTTGGAGCAACCCGATTGGTTGACGGGAAGTGGGGCCAGCATGCTAGGGCGTGGCCATACTTCCAACGCGCGGTGGCGGATTTGAAGCGACCTGATTGGTCGACGGAAAGAGGACCGACGTGCTAGAGCACGGCCGCACTTTTAGCGCGTTGTTGCGGATTCGGTTGCCTAGCTTGTTTAAGCATGGTTTCGACCAACGGGGTCCAGTATACTGCACGGGGCGCGAAACCCGAATTTGCAAATTAGTTGGGTTTATGAGTTCTTTGCGAGTTATCACAATAATTAGCTGGATTTTGTATGCTTCCATACAAAAATCTTTATCTACAGAATGCAGTGTGCTTTCTGTCTGAGCATTTCGTGCAATGGCCTTAACTTTGGTACTTGGAGGTTCATGCTACTCCGCTGCGAGTGAACATGATTAAGGGTTCTACCGGGGAACATAGCACAGGAAAGTACTCAGTGAGTCTCGTATTGGCGAGGTGCCGAACTTTACAGAGTGTTATGGATAAAAGTGTATTGAGCGGCTCAATAAATGTGTCGGTGGAGAGGTTAGTACTCGCAGCACCGTTTCCTTGCAGAGTGACGTCACATATGATGCAAGGTTTTACGATTTTAACCCTAAGCTAAAAACCACCATCAACAGGTAGATAATTTTTGCTACAACAAAATTCCAGTCAAATACTTATATGACTAAAAAAAATTTTTTTTGCTATTATCAGAACTTTTTTTTTTTGACTCCAGAGCTAAAATGTCCCGGCTCCGTCACTGGTTTCCACCACCCACTGCTTCTTTCACTACCACCATTAAAATTATTAATATAATTTTTTAACCGGGGTCACTGTAGTACAGTGGTAAAGTAATTGGGTGATGATACCAGTTACCTGAGTTCGAAACTCGCCAGCACCAAATTCTTTACCGATCAATATATATATATATATATATATATGTATATATAGTTTTTAATAAACTTATTTATTAATAAAAATATGTATTTATTAGATTCATTAAATGAACATTTATCATGAAGATTTAATTAATCATTCATCATGAGTAATTAATAGGACACTAATTAGTATAACATTTATAATGGTTAGTTGAAAAAACCACGGCCGTAGATTTATCTCTCCTACACAAATCTCGGCCGCTCTTTATCTAGCCTAACTTAGCCAAGCTTTGTTTTATATTCTAGATAAAATACCAGGATAAGGGGCTCTATGCGACCTCGTAAATCTCAAAAAACCCGACCGCTAAAACCCCAATAATAGGATTCTAAGGAAAATCCACTTTAACATTTACGAATGATTTCCTGTAAAACAAATAAAAACCATGTACGATTTCTGACGTCAAAAAATTTAATTTTGTGAAAATTCAGTTAGGACTTTATTAAGTCCAGATTCAGGCACCCCTAAATAAATTTGGGTCACTGTGTCCGTAAACCGTTAGAATTTCTAATTGAAACAGCTTACAGCTGTATGTAGATCCGCCGACCTCTTAGGTCATTTGAAATTTGAAGTTTTGAACATCTCTAGGGTTTGTAACAAGTCCCAAGCCTAAACTGGAGTAAACCTAAGGTACGGTCTATAAATTGAGATATGACGTGAAAGAAAAGAAGCAAGCGGCAGTTCCAAGCTGTACCATCAAGATGTAGTTGGTGTAGTTTCTGCTTTCTAGTATTTTTTACTCTACTCTATGCAATCAGTACCACCATCAAGGTGTAGTACTTTTATGAGTTATTAGGATACATCTCAAAATGGTACGATTCAGCAAATCTATTCGATGCATCTGGTTGATATATATTAATTTACCTGTAAATCGTCAAATCAATCTACGGAGGCAGGAGCATATGGGCATGTCCGGTTACGATTGCAGCACCAGTAAGGATAGATGTTAATTCCTTTCCATGAATTTGATCCTAATATATTGATAGCGTCAATGATAATTACGATTTGAGTAATTATAAGCGATGTTCAAGTCTATACATTAGGGTCAAATTCTTGGAAAAGAACTGACATCCTTGGATTCGTTTTGGTTATTGAAGATTCTTATATATACTCAGCTTCTTGGACAGATTTGATTTGAAATGTTGCATATAATAGCAAATTTCCTAACATCTTCAAGATCTCTACTCAAAAGAATGCAGCTATCAAAGAGGTGATTACTAATGGAGCATGGAACCTAAAATTTAGAGGAAATCTGACTCAAGGTAAAAGAATGCTATAATAGTTTGAAGAAATGCTAATGGAGCATGGAACTTCCAGAAATGCTATTAGGTGATTACTAATGGAGCATGGAACTTCCAGAAATGCTCAATATGTTTGAAGAAATTGGAAATCTTCCCTCTTTAGATGAGAATGCAGAAGATGAAGTTGTTTGTTCTCTACCAGATGGTTTCAAGGTAAAAGAATGCTATAATAGTCTTATGCAACAACTGCCTGCAGACCCACTGCTGCTTCCAGTAAACTGCATTTGGGTTCAATTTGTGCCTACAAAAGTGCAGATTCTCATGTGGTCAGCAACTCAAAATGCTATTGCCACAACAGACAATCTGCTTACAAGGGGATGCGCAATTCAAAATCCCATCTGTTCTTTTTGTAACCTGCAGCAGGAATCTGTGCAGCACCTCCTGCTGCATTGTGAGTTTACTCATACAATATGAAATTATTTCATTTGGGGTTACAATGTCAGATGGGCACAGGCATGCAATCTGATTTGTCTTTTGGAGGCATGGAAATTCAGAAGAGGTAGGCACAGAGGTAGGAAGATTTGGCCTCTAATTCCTTTTGCCATAGTATGGGACATTTGGAATGATAGGAATAGGAGGGTCATGGCTCATAAGCGTCCAAGAAACACATCTGAAATCGTTAATGAAATCAAACTGCTGATTTTTATCTCGGGTTCAAACCAAAAATGGTTTGGACATTATAAATTCAGAGATCTAGTTATGCATTGGAAGGTAGTAATTGACATAATGTAAACGATCAAAATGTCATCAATATGGGGGCAATTTGCTTATTACATTTTTTTTTCAATAAATTTAATCTTTCTCCTCAAAAAAATAAATTGTCGTAATGTGTATCGACTGGTCTCCTTGTAATTTTGATCCTCTTTCTTTTATAGATTGAATTGCAAAACGATCCAATCATACATTTCACTCAACTCTACTTTTTAGGAAAACACACACGTGGTCTAGGGAGGAAACGCCGCCGAGCCCTCTCGAATGGAAATAATTGATCAGGGTGTTAGTCCTCAAGGGAGTTGGGGGAGTTGGGCTTAGTTGGGTTTTTTCCCGTTAGTCGTGGGGGAGTTCAAAGGAGTCTCTCAAAATCCCCGTTAGTCGTGGGAGAGTTTAGAAGAGTCTCCCAAACTTCCTATAAAACCCCGTTAGTCGTGGGAGAATTAGCTCATCATCATGTTGGAAACCCTCTCAAAGAATTTATTTATGCTCAAAAATGGTTTACAAATGATGAATAAGGGAGAAATGATGAAAAACCGGGTTTGTAACAATTATATTTGTTACAAACCAACTGTTACAAAGAACGATACAAGTGCTCTGTCGCTAACACTGTAGCTTAACGACTGTCTATTAGGGTCAATGTTCTTCGTGTTCTTCAACTTATGCAGAAGCAGAAAAGATTTCTCTGCAGCTCTGATTTACGCATTGTTCTTCTCCAAACCCTCTGTAACGTCTCACTGCTATCCCATCCTCTATTTATAACCCAACAACATTGAAATATCACGTAATAACTGCAGATAATTCTCCCATCAATCGACCGTAATATTTTCTTCTCGGGAATATTTTCTTCTCTTTCTTCTCTTCTCACGCTGTCGATGAGTGCTGAATATTCCTTATTTAACTCCTACACGCTTCTGCAGCGGCCAAGCTCAATCCAAACACGAGCAGCACACGTAAAATCACGATGTAATCCCGTGATTATCTCATCCGCACACGTATTCCCTATTGTGTAGAAAATCCACGTATTCAACCCACGTTTTTCGAATCTGAAGGACTTACCAGTCATGTGTGAGCGTAACAGAATGGAATGAGTCGATTGGAGTAATTGAATCTCGCCACAGCTCCTCAAATTTCGAAACAACAAATTCCCCAGGCGAACAAAATTCAAACCTGTACTATCCCGCCAAAACCAAGTGGAAGAAGGGTGTTCCCCTAACCGAACCGAGGGTGCGAATAGTAGGTGCCCAATGAGGTGCCCCTTATCCAATCTTGGGGTACGTATAGTAAATGTCCTCCGGGGGGTGCCCCGAGCAACTTTTCGAGCCGAATTTTCCAACAATATTTATTTCCAAAAAATACCTATAAACACACAAAACACCAAAATAAGAACGAAAACGAGTACTAACAATACGAAACATTGAGGACAAAATAGACACATAAATGCATATATCACTAATTCGATCAATGTTGGGATTCTTCCAGTTACACCATCAGATACACCGTCGGGAAGAGGGGTATCTCCATTGGAGGAACCTCGACCAAGATTTGAAGTTGTTGGGAAAGTCCTAAGACCAAACATTTTGAAATCAACCAAACGAAATTGGGTATTGAAGAAATTGACTTCACAATCGAGAGATTAATCTCCCACTGTGGTCGCCAATTGTTTATTGAAAACTGTTTCCACTGATTTTGGTAAATTTGGGTATGTGTGGATGAGAAGCGAATCTAAACCCTAAACAAATGCACTGCACGGGAGTGCTTTTGATTCGAGAGATCAATCTATACAATTCTGGCCTAAACCAAGAAATAGTCGTTCCAGACTTGCCTCGGTCACAAAATAAAGGAGATGGGTTGATCTTAGGGAGGGAAGCGAAGAAGGTGTTGATATTGTGAAGGTGTTGGTTGTTTATGACTTGTATCAGAATGTCGAACTGGCTTGCACAATGTAAGCTATCAGTTCTGGGTGTTTTCTGGATACCGTGACAACACTTATTTTTTCTGTGTCTGTCTTGTTTGGAAATGGGTGAAGGACCTATTTATACAAGTCATTGAGCGAAAATCCTCATCTTGTAGGAAGTGGAGAAAGTTGAGTGATGGAGTAGTGGGGTCGTGTAGGTGATTACATGATCACGTCTTGGCCCACTTCCCTCATCACTTTAACCGTCCATGCCTCTTGACACGTTCTTGTAAATGGGCGTGTTGCGCACCGCACGCTATAAACCGCCAGACCAATACCCCAGTAAGTATCCTCTAGTTTGTGACATGCTTGATGTCCCGAATGAGTGGATCGTGGGACCCACAGGAAATAACATACGGTGTTAAGTTATATAACTAAGTTATTTAAGAAATTGATATTCATGAAATATCGTGTATGCTCGATGCATGTGATGCATTGAAAACAATCAATATGTATGAAGCATCGTTGTTTTAAAGCTTAATGGAGTAAGTCGCGGATTAAGTGTCTTAAAATAGCAGCATGTTCAAACATCTTCAAGGGATCGTTCGAAGGCTGCATGGGCGGGCCATCCCTTGGCCGGTCACTCCCTATGGTAGAGTGTCGTACGGTGATCACCAAGGTGCCTCATTGGCTGTTTAACCCTTAACTTAGGCTGTCTGACTAAGCTGGAAAAGTTTGGATGGACCAGATGATCTACTGAACATATTTGCGACCGTTGATGGATTTTTAGGGTTTTAAATAGGTGTGCAAACATCACTCTTTAGCTTGACCGAAATCAAGCATGGACAACGTTTTTGGTGGACCGACCAGGCATGCGTGTAGACGGCCTGCCGGTGTGCATGTCCCTACCACTTTATCTCATGAAAGTGCGAACTAGGCCACTAAAGTCGACTGGCAAAGATGAGTGGCCGTGATCGATTCGCGATAGAAATCCTTTGCCGCAAAGGATTTGGGAACCGCGTGACATGCCTCCTTTGGGCATGCATTTCGAGGCGCTCGGCCATGGTTGTCCTAGGCCGATCAGTCACACGCATAGGTGGTCCCACGGTGATCACGTTGATACTCTTGGTACCTCTTAAGTCTATATCTACACCCTCCGTTTAGGCTGGCGAAGATGGATGGACGCGATCGAACTGCGACAGTTATGCAGCGCCGCAAACCCTAATTAGGGTTTTAAAACGGTCACGCACGCGTGACTTTGGAGGTTTGGCAGGCTATGCTCCTCCTTTGGGGAGACCTACCATGTGGGTCCCACGTTGGGCCGACGGTGAACACATGTGTACCTGTCCGATAGTCCTAGGCGCGATCTAAGCCATCCAAATATGCTGGCTGACCGGTTGTCAGCCGAAAAATATAATTTCACTTTCTTATACTTAACTACAATAATATAGTAAGTGGTAGGAAAGAGTTCTTTCCCACAGAGAGGACTGAGGTTGTCAAGTTGTTTCAGTTTCCTATGTAAAATAAGGGGGTTTTCTGATTTTTATATATCTAAAATAAAATAAAAGCAAACAAAGCAAAGTGAAGCACACAAATCAATTATGAGAAAGTAT
This sequence comes from Papaver somniferum, assembly GCF_003573695.1. NCBI lineage: Eukaryota > Viridiplantae > Streptophyta > Magnoliopsida > Ranunculales > Papaveraceae > Papaver > Papaver somniferum. Next base: position 158,119,111 of record NC_039364.1, on the reverse strand, counting down.
TGGTTAAGGACTTCGTTTTCATTCACTAACATGTTGTTGTCTTAATAACTAGAATTGATATTTAATCTCTCGTTATCAAAAGCCCTAGAATACCTTGATCGCAAGAATATCCCGCTAATTCCCTCTTTTCATCAACAAACACATTAAAAAATGCGAATATGAATTCTATCTAAGAGAACAACCTAACGTGTAAAAGTACTAATCAAGTTTAATTCCCTAGATGCACTAAGGTTTATGAAATTAGGCTAATCAATGCAATCGAACGTGTAAAAGCACTAATCCGATTTAACAAAGGTCAAGATTCACATATAGTTACTAGGATATATATCACTACAATCAATAACCATATTTGTGCTACTTGTATCCAAGATGCATCACTTTTACGTATGAAACACCCTAAACTAGCTTTAGATGTGAATAAAGTTCAATTAATTGGCCACTCAACTAAACAAATATTCAAGTCATACATGGCGATATATATAGTGAACCAAGATCGATAATTGTGAGGCAAAACTAATTTATTAATAAAAGAAGCATGCTTTGTGAAATCAATTTAATCCATAACCAATAATAATACTCTAGCTCATGTTCATGGAGTTCATAACAAGAAGAAAAAGAACGGTTTTCATGTTTTCTTAACCCTAGAACAAAAGTAGAAGAGGAGATAAAAGATCATCTCTCTTTATTCTTTTTCTTTCTCTCTGTAAAAAGTTCTCTCTCCTCTACTCGGCTGTTCAGCCTTATATAGGCTTCAAAGTGCGACAAATTCTTGATTGATAAGGATGTAAAGTCGGTCAACTGCGTTTCTAACGGTGGATAAAACATGTGCTGATGATTCGCTGTAACACGGACCTTTGTAGTATAATACACACGGCTTCTGATTTGCTGATAATTCAGTAGGGCTTGTGTGAGCCATTGATTCGCTAACACTCATCCATCTGTGATACTTCCTTGTTATACCGAACTTTTATTTTTCCCATTCCGCGTTAAATCTTATCATTACTCGGAATTATTCTCCATATTCATCTCAACAGTAAACCCATCTTCTCAACTAGTTTCTCGGTCACGAAACTCACTGCATCATTAGCTCCGTATCCTTTTCAAATTCGATATCTTTCTGCCACATGTTCCCTGTCTGGCTCGAGGTCCAAATCTGCCAAGATCGAGCAACCAATTCTTTCTGATCAACTTATCATGAACAACAACACTGATGTCCCGCTTCTTCATTTCTTTATTGCCAACGACAGCAGCAAAACCCGAGTCATAACTGATTTGAATCCCAGCTCGAGTTCTGCTCCATCTTGACCTTATTTCATCGTGAATAGCAACATCATCGCCTTCTCGTCACCATTATGATGATCACTGCCAATGATTTATCATCTTCTGCTCATCTCTTATCCATCACAGCAAAGCACGAGCATCACTGCTTCTCTGTTCTTCAACTGTCGGTGATGCTCAAACTCAATCAACAACTCCTTCTTACCACTGCCAATGGCAGCAACTACTCTTTCATCTCTTCACAGCACCATCAAGTCATTCCCAGCAGCATCGAAATCATCACGAACAAAGGACAGCACCGGCACAAGCCCCATCCTTTCTGTTTCATCTCGATCATCATGAGCTTCTACATCAAGACAGCGTTCTGTTTCGAGCTCAAGTGTCGTGGTTGGCAGCAACAACAACCTCAAGTTTATCATCACAGACAACTCGAGAATCAGTCATCGACCCATCTCATTTAACAACAACCCAATGATCTTCTCGAGCTCCGAACCCATATCCTTTAGTCACTGATCAACTCCATCGATCACCACTTCCCTGTTAATCTTCATTACGACAACATGAGATTGGCCGGCAAACTCATCGTGTTCTGTTGAGGGAAAGAAGATGATGGTGGTAGCCCTGAACTGAATGGCCTGGTGTCCTTAACACTATTTGAATTCTAACTTCCCCTCAGTAAATGACATGACTTCCTTTAGCAGTTCCTTTGAAACAGTCACCCCTTAACAGGATGACTGCCCCTTAACGTACAATGGGATGTTAATAGCACTTCCCTTTAAAATGACCATATTACCCTTATAATCTTCCAAGTTCTTGTTTTGTTCGTAACTTCTTCATACGAACTCAGAAAGACTTCGTTCTTTCGCCGTTGACTTCATCTTCCTGTCCTCTACAAGATGATGGGAAGAAATCCTGAATTTGAGCTAGTTCCACTTCTTTTTTGCTCTAATGACTCCATTGCACCTGATAAACTCAAAAGCAATCATAAGATACATAATTTACAAGAAAACTCACAAAGAAAGCATGAATAATAGATAAATATCAAGGCGTTTACCACACCTATCAAATTCCCCCACACTTAGACTTTGCTAGTCCTCGAGCAAATCAAATAAAATAATTCTAAAACATATACATACAACTTCGTCTCGTCGAGGATACAGTTACTCTTAGCATGAATAACAGGCCTTTAAACCTCTAGGTGTCCCTAGTGGACGAGTTATAGTCTCGTGAAGGTTTACAAGAGGCGTACCTACAAAACCTTTACTTCCAAAATCCAGCTACTTGTGAAAAGTTTATGGCACTAAACATTTTTTATTCGATGGCATACAATCAATGATTACAGGAGGAAGTACCCACTTTTGAATCCAATTCATTCATAAATTAGTAATATAGCTTCATCGGAAAGTTGAACACAACCACAATACTCGGAATCTAATCAACCACAATCACATGAAAAGATTAAGAAGATGGATATAGAAAGTAGATGGTGGCGAACTGTTGACTAAGGTGAACGATGTTTCCCATATCTGTCTGAAGGTCACTGCCAAAACAAACCTAAAAATCCTATTGGATTGAGCTACTGGTCTGATTCTACTATCAACACAGCTGGCATATAAAAGGGAACCAGCGGTCGACAAACTTAATTCTAGATCAATTCACTGGCATATACACGGGAACCAGTGATCGATTTTATTCAACACAAAAATAATATTTTTTTTTCTTTTTTTTTTCAATTTTTTTTTCAATTTTTTTTCAATTTTTTTTTTTGACATCATGATTGGATCTTGTGGATCCAAGCGCATGTTTCTTGTCAGCAGATTACATGATAGTTCCCTTGGATCCTGCACTCCACGCTTTCTTAGGCGACAGAGACAGGGAGAACACGCACATATTGCTTTATCCAAGTGTCATATTTATTCCTTTTGGTCAATTGGTCGGTCTTTTTTTTTTTAGTAACTCAATCACTCTATTTCATCCTAGCAGTGATAACAATTCGATGTTTGTGCCCCACCAATTCACATAGAGAAACAATAGATAAATATGGAAAAATAAAAATAGAACGTGACATGGTGACGACTCCGAGATATGGTGACAACTAACATGTTATTTTATATTTTGTTCGTTTTCATATGAATAGACTCTGCTAATGGGTTCCTCAACTCCTACAACCACGAGATATGGTGACAACTAACATGTTATTTTATATTTTGTTCGTTTTCATATGAATAGACTCTGCTAATGGGTTCCTCAACTCCTACAACCACGATGTTTCCATTAGTGTAAGGCACAAGTTGCTAGACTTTCTCTTCTTCGTTTTTTTTTTTTTTTTAGTTTTTATTAACAAGGCTAAGAAATCTATATGCAAAAGACTCCCCCACACTTAAACTTCACATTGTCCTGAATGTGAAAAACCGAAAATTCTGAATTATGACGTACCAGAAGATAAAACAAAAACTGTACAAATTGGTAAGGAATTTGGCAAAACACTATTTCACAAAAGTTGTTCTCCTATGTCTTTTCTACACAGTGTCAAAAGGGAACAGTGTTTAGATAAACAGTCTGACAGTTATGGTCTCTGGACTGAACTACGCGCAGTCTGAAATTTTCTGACGAAAAGGTATTCGTCATCATTTTCTTCTAAAATAGATTATCAACTCAAGGAAGTTAAACATGGGGATGCAAATATGATATGAAAAACGAAATATAGAAATAAAAACTCAGTGGGTTGCCTCCCATTTAGCGCTTAGTTTAACGTCTTTAACCCGACTTGCACGACGAATTCCCCATACACCAATAATCGGAAAAGTTGGGGATCCACCCATAGCACCTGTTTTACAAACACTAGCTTCACACACATATTAGCACAATAAAATAGAAACGAATCTATTAACCGATAAAAGTTTCCCCCACACTTATTCTTGTCCACACTTGGAAGTGTATAAAGAATGTAGAAGTTGGGTACTTCCACGGTTTCTTGTTCCAAGACCTGCATACTTTGAGAATCAAGTATCTTTAATGGCGGAAATCGAGAAACAAAGTCATTCAACAATATTCTCGAAGCACATACATTCAAACCAATAAGAGGTAAAGAAGAAGAAACAATATGCAAAGGATTAGACAAACCTTGCACAATCTCTTGTATCACATAATCCTCGCCATCCTTGAAAATTTCAAGTGAATTACTCACCTCTTTTATATCATGGTCCTCTATCAAACCTTGCAACCGTTCTTCATCCGTTTCTACCTTAACTAAAGTCTCGGCATTAACATCAACATTGTAATCCTTTGCAATATAAATTGGGTCTTCCACAATATTGGTCATAACGGTCACATTCTCAACATACTCGTCATCATTAGGCTCAAACTCTTTTGCGGCTGCAAATTTTGCTATAAGGAACTTTTTTAGAAGACTCAAAAATGCTTTATCCTCAAGCTCCACCCTTTGAATAGGATCTTGATCATTATTAAGATCAATGCTTGAGTAATCTACACAAGTTTCAACCTATTCCTTTCGTCTTCACTTTGATCCCAAAAAGATTCTGTTGTACACCTTTGGGAAATGTCACCATGGGTTGGTTCAAGCGACGTATCTTCATAATCATCATCACTTTCATAGTTAACATAAGATTGGTTTTCGCCGAATTTAGTGTTGCTAACCTCAAACTCATCCTTTTGAATAGGCGAATTATCATTATTAAGATCAAGAGTTGAGTTAGCTACACAATTATCAACGAAAGTCCCCAAAGGTTGGCCCTTTTCAACATTAGCATCAATCAAATATTCATCACAAACCACAGGCACATTACAATAGTTATTGTTTTGAAAACAAAGTTCTTCTTCATACCTTTCTTCTTTGATTTGATCAATACCTCTTTGTAAGTTAGCAATACCTTCACGAAGTTCTTGGAGTTGACCTTCTGTAGCCTCTTTATCTTTTTGAAACTCTTCTTGTAAAAAGTTGTAAACTTTGTCTAGAAAGTCAGAGACTTTTTGTTCACAAGCATAAGAATCCTCCCATCCTTGTGGTTGTTCACACACATACCCGTCATAAGGTTGTTGAGGAAAACCATAAGGATCCATGGAATATTGGTCATAGCCAATGAATTGGTTTTGATTATACCCCTGGAATTGTTGGAAGTTGTCATGTTGTTGAGATTGTCGGAAACCGTATCCATTATTCCAATATGCTCCATCCATGAGAAATAAGTACCTGAAACACGATTCTCAAAACAAGGTTAAAAATCAGAAAATAAAACAAAACTAAAAAAAAAAAACAAGAAAATAAGAAACCAAAAACAAGTGACAACCGCTGCCTCCCCGGCAGCGGCGCCAAAATTTGACTGGTTGTCAGCCGACAAATATAATTTCACTTTCTTATACTTAACTACAATAATATAGTAAGTGGTAGGAAAGAGTTCGTTCCCACAGAGAGGACTGAGGTTGTCAAGTTGTTTCGGTTTCCTATGTAAAACAAGGGGGGTTTTCTGATTTTTATATATCTAAAATAAAATAAAAGCAAACAAAGCAAAGTGAAGCACACAACTCAATTATGAGAAAGTATTGGTTAAGGACTTCGTTTTCATTCACTAACATGTTCTTGTCTTAATAACTAAAACTGATATTTAATCTCTCATTATCAAAAGCCCTAGAATACCTTGATCGCAAGAATATCCCTCTAATTCCCTCTTGTCATCAACAAACACATTAAAAGATGCGAATATGGATTCTATCTAAGAGAATATCCTAACGTGTAAAAGCACTAATCAAGTTTAATTCCCTAGATGCACTAAGGTTTATGAAATTAGGCTAATCAATGCAATCGAACGTGTAAAAGCACTAATCCGATTTAACAAAGGTCAAGATTCACATATAGTTACTAGGATATATCACTACAAGCAATAACCATATTTGTGCTACTTGTATCCAAGATGCATCACTTTTACGTATGAAACACCCTAAACTAGCTTTAGATGTGAATAAAGTTCAATTAATTGGCCACTCAACTAAACAAATATTCAAGTCATACATGGCGATATATATAGTGAATCAAGATCGATAATTGTGAGGCAAAACTAATTTATTACTAAAAGAAGCATGCTTTGTGAAATCAATTTAATCCATAACCAATAATAATACTCTAGCTCATGTTCATGGAGTTCATAACAAGAAGAAAAAGAACGGTTTTCATGTTTTCTTAACCCTAGAACAAAAGTAGAAGAGGAGATAAAAGATCATCTCTCTTTATTCTTTTTATTTCTCTCTGTAAAAAGTTCTCTCTCCTCTACTCGGCTGTTCAGCCTTATATAGGCTTCAAAGTGCGACAAATTCTTGATTGATAAGGATGTAAAGTCGTTCAACTGCGTTTCTAACGCTGGAGAAAACATGTGCTGATGATTCGCTGTAACACGGACCTTTGTAGTATAATACACACGGCTTCTGATTTGCTGATAATTCAGTAGGGCTTTTGTGAGCCATTGATTCGCTAACACTCATCCATCTGTGATACTTCCTTGTTATACCGAACTTTTATTTTTCCCATTCCGCGTTAAATCTTATCATTACTCGGAATTATTCTCCATATTCATCTCAACAGTAAACCCATCTTCTCAACTAGTTTCTCGGTCACGAAACTCACTGCATCATTAGCTCCGTATCCTTTTCAAATTCAATATCTTTCTGCCACATGTTCCCTGTCTGGCTCGAGGTCCAAATCTGCCAAGCTCGAGCAACCAATTCTTTCTGATCAACTTATCATGAACAACAACACTGATGTGCCGCTTCTTCATTTCTTTATTGCCAACGGCAGCAGCAAAACCCGAGTCATAACTGATTTGAATCCCAGCTCGAGTTCTGCTTCATCTTGACCTTATTTCATCGTGAATAGCAACAACATTTCCTTCTCGTCACCATTATGATGATCACTGCCAATGAGTTATCATCTTCTGCTCATCTCTTATCCATCACAGCAAAGCACGAGCATCACTGCTTCTCTGTTCTTCAACTGCCGGTGATGCTCAAACTCCATCAACAACCCCTTCTTACCACTGCCAATGGCAGCAACTACTCTTTCATCTCTTCACAACACCATCAACTCATTCCCAGCAGCATCGAAATCATCACGAACAAAGGACAGCACCGGCACAAGCCCCATCCTTTCTGTTTCATCTCGATCACCATGAGCTTCTACATCAAGACAGCGTTATGTTTCGAGCTATAGTGTCGTGGTTGGCAGCAACAACAACCTCAAGTTTATCATCACAGGAAACTCGAGAATCAGTCATCGACCCATCTCATTTAACAGCAACCCAATGATCTTCTCGAGCTCCGAACCCATATCCTTTAGTCTCTGATCAACTCCATCGATCACCACTTCCCTGTTAATCTTCAGTACGGCAACATGAGATTGGCCGACAAACTCATCGTGTTATGTTGAGGGAAAGAAGATGATGGTGGCAGCCCTGAACTGAATGGCATGGTGTCCTTAACACTATTTGAATTCTAACTTCCCCTCAGTAAATGACATGACTTCCTTTAGCAGTTCCTTTGAAACAGTCACCCCTTAACAGGATGACTGCCCCTTAACTACAATGGGATGTTAATAGCACTTCCCTTTAAAATGACCATATTACCCTTATAATCTTCCAAGTTCTTGTTTTGTTCGTAACTTCTTCATACGAACTCAGAAAGACTTCGTTCTTTCGCCGTTGACTTCATCTTCCTGTACTCTACAAGATGATGGGAAGAAATCCTAAATTTGAGCTAGTTCCACTTCTTTTTTGCTATAATGACTCCATTGCACCTGATAAACTCAAAAGTAATCATAAGATACATAATTTACAAGAAAACTCACAAAGAAAGCATAAACAATAGATAAATATCAAGGCGTTTACCACACCTATCACTGGATAAGTTGGATGGTTGAGATTAATTTAAGACGCTAGTGTGATGACCCTCGAAAAAGCATCACGCCCATCGTGTTTTGGGCAAACGTTCATGGATATATGGCCATGTCGTGAGCAAGCCGATCAGGTAGGGACAGAGTGGGTCCGCCAATGTGTGCATTGGTGCTTCAATAATCATTCGAGGGATGATCTAAGTTGTCCAACCAGGCTGGTGAAGTTGGACTGTCATGATGATTTTAAGACTGCCTTGAACAGTCTAAGCTCGTCGAGCTTCTTCCAAAGCAGCGCAACCACCCTATTTTAGGGCTAGCGTTTGACGTGCTGGGAGGAGTTCGTGTGATGTTCGACCGGCTAGGGCATAAACAGGCCCGCCGGTGGTCATCACGATGATCGCCTACTCTTGCCAGGGTTTGGCTAGGCTTGTTAAATTGCGCGGCCAACTTGTGTAGTAGTGATCGTTTCTGAGACTGATACAGACAGTCCAGATTTTCCTTAAGGAAATTAAATGCGTTCGATCGAGCTGAAAGTACATCGACTCGAAATTCTCTTTGTCAGAGAGTATCCTGTACGGGTATTTCGTGCATGTCATAAAATTGGCACTTGGAGATTCATGTTACTCTGCTGAGAGTAAACACTCAGTCGTCATGTCATGCTAATAATGAGAGCTCGGCTAGGAACAACACAGGAAACACTATGCTAACCATGCATTAATTAATAATGCTAAAACTCACAGAATATTTGGGATTGTTGCTACATGCACCATTCTGGGTGAATTTTGTGTATTTATCGAATTGCTTCGAATAAATAGAGCGAAGAAGTATTCATCACTCATCAAACGACTTTACCCTTTGCAGGATGTCAACACATTAAAAATTAGTTTTACATATTTAGCCTTGAACTAAAATCCACCGTCAACAACTTTATACATAGTGCTTCACATATATTGCTTTGAATGTAGTTCTTCAAATGTCGTTCTCTCCTTGATGACTTGTGCCGAAATCAATTGCATCATTAAAACTTTGACAAGGAAAAACCCAGTAGGACAAAACTTGGTACAACTCTTCACATGTAATACTTACATGTTGTCTCGTACTTTACATGTAGTTCATCACATGTGTAGATGGTGGATTTTCGACAAGGGAAAAATCGTAAAACCATAATTATGCATACTCCGGATCTGGCAATCGGATGAGTATTGAGACTCATGTCTCTCAATAAAGCGTGAAAGCTCATGCCATAAAACCTCTGACTGAGAAGGCTGTCTCTCAGAGTATACATGGATGTGTAGTCTCCCAGCTGAGGTCACGGCACATCTCATGAATACTGAGCAATTTCAGTAATTATTTCTGTATAGAATCGAAAGATTGGACGGATCCTAGACAACATGCCTTCTAGTATAGAGCAACAACGTCTTCAGGATGCAACCAGGTTTTCCCTGACTGTACAGGAGGAATATGACACTCCAGCAAGTTCATATTGCTCAACTCTCAGATAATTAATGTTCCTAGATAGGAATCCCTACTAGTATAGAGCCATCAATTAATTATCTCTAATCATAGCTGAATATTCAACTATATTCTACGATTCTTCGAATGTTTCGTTACTTCAATTTATGGTTTTCCCAGCAGAATTCCATGGTTTAGTAATAAATATTCAACGATCAGGCATCTGAGCATCGAATAAGCCCTGACTAAAATTGTGCAAGTGTACTTAGCAATAATGCACTGACCAGTATTTGAATGCGCAAACGAGCATTTCAAAAATACGAATGAACGATGAACCTATGCAAAATAGGGAGAAAAAATAATAATAATAAAATATTAGCAAAGGCGCCAGGGGACTGGGCTCATCATCCGTCCAGTCATGCCGTGACCAGTCCCACGCCCAATTTTATATTTTTATCATATTTTTCCCTGATCTCATGAAAATTCTCTCATTCGAGCAAATCTCCTTCGTTTCAAGGAAATTCTCTAATCTCATGATATTTCCTTATGTCAAAGAAAATAATAATATTAGGGAAAGGTGTCACGGGACCGAGCACCAGCCGGCCGGCCATGCCCTAGCCGTGGCCGGTCCCACACCTCACGTTCCCCATTATTTTATTATTTCCCTCAATCCATGAAAATTCTCTGATTTCATGAATTTTCCCTAAAACCATGAAAATTCTCTAATTTCATGAATTTTCCCTAAACCCATGAAAAAATATTATAAAATTAAGAAAAACTCGTGGGACCGGGCCCTAGCCAGTGGTAGGTTCGAAAACCTACAATAAAATATTGCAAGTGCACAGTGTCTCTCTAGTAGAACAATGGCAAGTACAGGTCGTTCCCACGAGGAGTGTGAAAATACTACTTCTAACTAATACCAAGACCAAATAATCAAATAGATAATGTTTAATGAGTTTCAGAAACTTGAAACAAAATGAAACAATAAATAATTTTAACGAAAAAACAGAATGATAGAAGGTTGGTAGTATTTTCGGTTTCCACCAATTAATTATGCAAACTATACTCTATTCCATGCATTTTCAAATATTGTTTCTCCGCTCTAGTTTTCTTCGCTTCATGAGTAGTGATTCTAAAGCATTACCTATCTATCCTTGCATACCACGTCTAGGGATTTAACCGAAGCACGAAATATCAATTCAAAAGCATAAATAATCAAGAAAATCACATGAACAATAAAATACCAAGCTATATGAATAAAAACTACTAGTCATTTAAATCATTATTGAGCATATAAATGTAGAGTTTACACAATTAAATTGGTTTCTACCCAAACCCTAACATAACTCTAGCTAGCCATGGCTTTCTCAAAAACCATAAACATATTAAAATCAAACTTTCGCTAAAGATAAACGAAGAATCGAATAAAAAAATCCAAAATCCTACATATTAAAATCAAACTTTCTGCAAAAGTACTAAAATAGTGTCATTAGTCAAAATATTGAGTCCTACCTAATATAAATATGGGTATAAAATGTAGCACTTTCGTGCTTATCAACACCCCCACACTTATATTTTTCTAGTCCTCGAGCAAACCCGCTACACAGCTGGTCATATGAATATAGAGACCCGTTACACATATGGTCATATCATTTTTTTTCTTGTTTTTTTAGACCCGCTACACAGCTGGTCAAATAATAAGATAAAGAGAGAGAGGCCCGCTACACATCTGGTCATAGAAAATACCATACAAAAGACCCGCTACACAGCTGGTCATGACCCTAAAAACCATAACGATAATAATATTTATTTTTTAAGACCCGCTGCACAGCTGATCATTTTTTTTAGAGCCGCTACACAGCTGGTCATAATTTTTTTTTTTTAAATCCTAACCAAAGTGCCACCCCCCCACACTTAAATATTACATTGTCCTCAATGTAATTGAGTCATCCAACGTAGAAATCAAGGTGGGAAATTATAAATTGCAAAAACAAATAAACAAATAAAAATAAAAGATAGAGAAAATGGAACAAATCTGATGGGTTGACTCCCACGAAGCGAAATGTATTGTTTCCCTGCTTTCAATAGCACATAATCTCAAACAAAATGAGGTTGATACCCCAAAGTAAGATGTCAATCATATATATAGAGTCTGAAAAGTTGGGGATCAACCCAACCAATCCGGTCAGCTGAAAATATGCACCTGCAAAAACTATAATCATCCAAAGATATATGTGAATCCATTCCCCATAAATAACAATCCTTAGTAATCAATCCATGCATTGTCAGGATATGTAAATCATTCACACAAAGAGGTATTAATTTTTCAATAGCTTCTAGTTGAGGTGCACGCCCTAAATCAGGTTCTAAATCAGCGGAAATAATTTTATGGCTGATATTGGTTCCAGTTGAGCAAAATAGGGAACACGAACATATGTTGGCTCAAATGGAGCAATAATATCATGACTCATAGACCCGTTATCATCTAAAACGGTTTCATTATCAATATCATCAAGACAAAAAAAATTCTGAACTTAATGGCTTAAAGGTCATGGTCGAAACTTTCTCGACTGATGGAACTAGTCGAGACTCGAACAAAACTAGAGGTTCTAGTTTGGATTTCCATTTATTAGTGTCTAACAGCGGTGTGGAGTCTAACAAGGCATTGACTTCACAAATAACACTATCCTCATCAAAATCATACCCAAAATGAGTTAAGCAAGCCTCTAATGGATCTCCCAAGTGTCTCTTGCAAATATCTTGCGAGTGCATACTTTCTTTTCGTCCGCACTTCAGACTAAAGTACCCAAAAAAAAATCAAACAAACTGCGTAAAAAGAACTAAAAGAACAATAAAAATAAATTATTTACAAAAATTAAAAATAAGCTATATACAATGATATCAACTAGCGAGTATTTTGCTACCACTCCCCGGCAGCGGCGCCAAGAACTTGGTAGGTTCGGAAACCTACAATAAAATACTGCAAGTGCACACTGTCTCACTAGTAAAACAATGGAAAGTACAGGTCGTTCCCACGAGGAGTGTGAAAATACTACTTCGAACTAATACCAAGACCAAATAATCAAATAGATAATGTTTAATGAGTTTTCAGAAATTTGAAACAAAATGAAACAATAAATAATTTTAACGAAAAAACAGAATGATAGAAGGTTGTTAGTATTTTCGGTTTCCACCAATTAATTATGCAAACTATACTAATCTTTAAAAATCTATTCCATGCATTTTAAAATATTGTTTCTCCGCTCTAGTTTTCTTCGCTTCATCAGTAGTGATTCTAAAGCATTACCTATCTATCCTTGCATACCACGTCTAGGGATTTAACCGAAGCACGAAATATCAATTCAAAAGCATAAATAATCAAGAAAATCACATGAACAATAAAATACCAAGCTATATGAAGAAAAACTACTAGTCATTTAAATCATTATTGAGCATATAAATGTAGAGTTTACACAATTAAATTGGTTTCTACCCAAACCCTAACATAACTCTAGCTAGCCATGGCTTTCTCAAAAACCATAAACATATTAAAATCAAACTTTCGCTAAAGATAAACGAAGAATCGAAAACAAAACTCCAAAATCCTTCTCCTGTTTCTCTTCCAACTCTGTGGCCGGGCGCCCCCTAGTATATTTTGAAACAACACATAAATATAGCTCACAAATGAATTCACGTTTTTCTTCTTCGTCGCCACATCACCTCCCAATAGAAGTCTGTCACATGTCATGAAAATATAAATTCACCCAATGATGTTGTGCCGCGTGTCATAATATGACGAGACATTGTAAAGTATCACCGAATCTCCACTTTCCATAGTATATGAATTTCATTTAGAAAGCATGATATTTTCTTGCATGTGCTGGGTCCCACCTTAACTGTATTTGCAAAATGACGTCAGTTGGCTTCAAATATTCCTTCAGATTCTTTATATAAATATAGCAAGAGAACTTATGTAACGACAAGATATATTAATCTTTCATTTTTCTTCATTTGCACGTGGTCATGGAGGTGATATTCTTCCGTTCTTATGCTAACAATAATAAAGTCACTCTTGACCAATCTTAGGTGGCATTAGTGTGCTGACATCGACTCGCTTCACCATTAAGTCTCACATTTTGATGTTTATTCGCTGGATGATCGAATTCACTTGTACTTTCTGCAAAAGCACTAAAATAGTGTCATTAGTCAAAATATTGAGTCCTAGCTAATATAAATAAGGGTATAAAATGTAGCACTTTCGTGCTTATCAGCCAGCCGGTCATGCCCTAGCTGGTCTCACACGCCTCTTATTTTATTATTTGTTTTGTTTTCCTCATTCTATGAAAACTCCCTGATTTCAACAAAATACCTTGGTTTCAACAAACCTCTTTGATTTTATGAAAATTCTCTAAAATCATGAAAATTACATAAAATTGGGAAGAGTGCCCTGGGATTGTGCCCGTTGGCCGGCCGGCCATGCCTTGGCCATTGCCGGTCCCACACTCCATCATTCTCTCATCTCATGGAAGTTCCTTAATTTCATAAAACTCTCCAGTTTCATGGAATTTCCCTGAATTCAGAGAAAATACATAAAATCACATAAAACTGGTAAAGTGTGGGACCGTGCTTGTCAGCCGTCCGGCCATGCCCTAGCCGTGGACGGTACCATACCTTGCAATTCCCTGTTTTATTTATTATTTTCATCATCTCATGTATTTTTCCTAGTTTCAGCAAAACCTTGGATTCTGCATAGTTTCTCAAAATGTCGCTCAAACGCGCATCGGAAAATATCGAAACTCTCAGGACTGAGACACGAACACCATGGTGACACAGACACATCCCCTTGACCGACCAAGGGTGACCCAAAGGCTTGCAAATGGCCGGTCCCACGTATTTTAATGATTTTAACCTAATTTGCTCAATTGCTCATATTAGGTTCAAACTCTTTTTCAAACAATTGAGGGTTTGCTCGAACGACCATCAATTGGTCCCACGGACACCAAGAGCCGGTCTCATGACCTCTTAGTTGGTCCCTCATCTTTTCATGACTAGGTTTTATTATCTGTCGCTCACATGAGCATTATTTTAATAAATGATTAAACCAGTATTTAATCATTCTTTCACCAACTGGTCCTCAAGAGACTTTGGTATTTTGTTCATTCGAGCATCTGGGCGTTACATGGCAGACTCATCATCCCATGTGGCCGTCCCCTGCCTCACTTTGCGGTTGATTTTCAATAAATCATCAATTCATTAAAATTAGGGTTTTTAATCCAGAACTCTGCAAAAACATGATTCTGAGTAGATTCAAATACTGATAATTTTATGTTGATTCCATGATAAACATTTTTTATTTATTATACTCGACCCAGCAGTCAGTATCTTAAATTAATGTTTTATTTGGTCCTGCTACCAGCAGTTCATCAAACGAGCAATATTTGCTCAAACCGGCAATATTTGCTCAAACTAGCAATATTCACTCAAACTAGCAATATTTGCTCAGATTAAAGAATATTGGTTCAACTATCAATATTCAACAATTCAGCAACACAGTTTGCTCGTCTTAGGTTATCAACATAATAATACCTCGTCTTAGCAAACGTATTTAATTCATGAGTTTCGGAATATTTGCAAATCATGTTCAACTCAGAAGTACATGGACTCATCGTCCAATAAAGTCAGCAACTGACTCCACAATCACGAGATATCAATCGTGTCACATGAGGGGATATTAACTAGGGTTTTGGTCTGGCGGTCTGCGGAATGTGTGTTCACCCACGACGAGAATGTGAGCAAGTCGTGCAATCAGTTGGAAGATTCAGCAAAGTAGTGGGTGGAAAAATTAACCAAGTCTCCGCACGATAAGCAACTGGTTTTGACATGATTTCCCACTTCCCCACTCTCTGATTCCAGCAAATGTCACACTTCATGGGATGATGGTGTTTTCAATTTAGTAATATAAAAAGACATCTGAATCATGATTGAAATAACAAGGAATTTCTTGGCAAGTTCATACAGACAATCTCTTGTCTACACGAACTCATCGTCTGAGCAATCACTATCAATTGAGTAAACTTCAATCATTCAGAACTTTTCTACGTTGAATTCACAATACACTTACAATCTCAGATCACCATTGATCCTGCACATTTCTCAGCTTCCCTCCTACAGATCAACCCATCCTCTCTTGTGACCGAATTGACTCTGGAACGGCCATTGTTCTTGGTTTAGTCCGGAGTCCTATAGATTGATCTCTCGAACTTAAAGCACTCCCTTCTTGCAGTGCATCTGTATGAGGTTCAACATTTCGCTCGGTTCAAGGAGTCTCCACACGGACGTCTCCTTAATTCCGTAAAAACCAGCAAATCGTTTTTCCCCATCTACAACATGCAATACGATTTTCAAAGACCTACGAGTCTAAGTTAACTGCCTCGTTAAAACTTCGTCAGGAAAAACCCAGGGGACAAAACCTGAATGAAAGAAAAAGAGTACAATATTAATTAAACTTAGAACATAGTTGGATGTGTATACTGTTAGAGTACTACTCGGTCAAACTCGCAATCGTTGTTATCTCAAGCTTGTTTTTCAAGTTAAGTTGCCAAAACTATAAGTCTTGATTTCTAGTCTACTTATAGCTAAGTATCAGATTAGGATAGTAAGTGTAGTTGAGCATT
Organism: Papaver somniferum; assembly: GCF_003573695.1. NCBI lineage: Eukaryota > Viridiplantae > Streptophyta > Magnoliopsida > Ranunculales > Papaveraceae > Papaver > Papaver somniferum. The sequence continues at coordinate 158,102,812 of NC_039364.1, read as the reverse complement.
AGACTTCACGACGTTCATCGATTAAAGACGAAGAATTACTAAAGGGAGCTTGTAGAACTTCATCAACAAAAGGTATGTGGATACTTGAACCCATATATCACTCAAAAGCCTATCTACTCTATCTCCTATTTCAGACAAAAGTCATATAGCTATATACACTTCAATTATACACATTTGATATTTCGAGCTGAGTTTATCTCGCTTACATATTTATCGAAATATGTGTTGGTAAGCTTTCGCTTTAACCAAGTTCATCTTATATTCTTGACAAAAGTCAAAAGATGATCATGTGAAAATCACCTGGTAACATCTTACATGATTTGTGTGAGACAGTCATTTGATGTATACTCGGAATGTTTTGTATTGATCATTCGATCACTTGAAAATTTCTTTGAAGCTAATAATTTGTGTGAGACAGCTATTGTCGTCTTCTAAAAATGTTCCAATGATTGAAATAAGAGTTTATAACAAATAACCATGATTGGATAAAGCATAGTATGCGTAGTTGTATATATGTAGTCCAAGTCCGGGAACCATGGTATGCATACCCGTATGCGTAATGTTTGGTTTATACCCGTGGCAGCTAATGCAGAAGTGGATAATGGTGAAGAGTTTTTACAACAATATTAGTTATGTTCATAGCTACAGAGAGGCTAATTTTTCAGCTGTTGAATCGGCCAGACAAGCTTGTTTGTTGGCTGAGGACAATTATGAGTTTTATGAGGGTAGGCCAGGCTTTATTCATTCTGTTGAATGGCCTGGAGAGGTTTACTTTCGTTTTACATAGGTTTTTATTAGCGTGCAGCCTTTTGGCTTAGCGCTAATTTAGCCTAGTCCCTGTACAGTTTCGCTTTTTTATTCTATTTTTATTTACCGAGTAAAAAAAATTGTTTTAGTGAAAGTCCGGGAACTTAGTATGCATACCGGTAAGCGTACTGGCGTGAGGTTCAAGTCCCGGAAATTCAACTGAGTTTGGAGGTATGCATACCCGTTTGCATACTTGCGAACCCAAACTTAGTCCGGCCACTTAGGTATGCATACCCGTTTGCATACTTGAGTAAGTTATGTTCTAAAATCGGTTTGTTCATGAACTAATACATTGATATAATAAGGAATGCAATCTTTTGCAAACCTTGGATATAATATTCATGAATTGAATCATGTGAATCAAAATCGATTTTGCTTCAATTATGTCTTGTATACTTCTATGAGAATATAAACAATTGAACAACTCTAGAACTAGTTTCATCTGAGTCATTTGACCTAGTTATGGTTAAGATGAAAGTGTTCATATGGCTAACTTCGGTTAAATATTGTTGAGCCAACAAAGGTGCACACGTTTAGGTACGGTTACTCATATCTAAATGAAGTCACTTTTCGTTTGTGTGTAACAAACTAAGTTCGATATAACGGTTGAAAGATATTAGCTGAGTCTAATCAGGTTTTCGTCTAACGGTGAATATTGAATGTTTTTTTACCAAGGTATAACATTGATTGCAAACCCTGATTTGAAGACTATATAAGGGAGACTCTAGCAACTGGGAAACTTAATCCCCACACCTCCTGTGTGATACTAGTTGCGACTAGAGTCGATTCTCCTTTAACCTTAGGTTTTTCCAGAACCCTGTAGGTTAACGACTTGAAGACTTCATTGGGATTGTGAAGCCAGTACCCAACTATTTTCTCTGTAGTTGCGTGTTCTGATCTTTTTTTTTCTATCGTGATTGAGTACTATCTTCTCTAAGATTTGCACGAGATTTAATCTCCGATAGGCAAGATAAAAAGTAGTCACAAACATCTTCGTCTCATCGTTTGTGATTCCATAATATCTTGTTTCGCTACCATACGATTAAGATTAATGTGAGGTGATTAATATTTTTAGGATGTTCTTCGGGAATATAAGTCTGGTATATCAATTGGTTCCTGTTCACCTTGATTTATCAAAAGACGAAACAAAACTCATAGGTATATCTTGGGAGACAGATTTATCTATTCAGTAGACTTTTCTATGTGAGACAGATTGGTTTATCAAGTCTTCGACTTTGGGTCCTAGCAACTCTTAGTTGTGCGTGAAATCAGCCAAGGGAATCAAGTGCGCAGGGTCCTACTGGATTTAGAGGCGTAAGGAACGCGACCGTACTTTAATCAGTGTGAGATTGGTCAGGGCTCAACTACATTCCAGACTGAAGTTAACTTGGAGTAGGCTAGTGTCTGTAGTGGCTTAATACAGTGTGGTGTTCAAATCTGGACTAGGTCCCGGGGTTTTCTGCATTTGCGGTTTCCTCGTTAACAAAATTTCTGGTGTCTGTGTTATTTCTTTTCCGTATTATATTTGTTTATATAATTGAAATATCACAGGTTGTGCGTAAGTTCAATCAATTGGGAATCTAACCTTTGGTTGTTGATTAAATTGATTGACACTTGGATATTGGTTTTTGATACCGTCCAAGTTATTTCTTATATTCAATCGGGCTCGCAAATTCCTATTTGTTTGATTGCATATTGAATTGAGAAATTTGAGATTTAACTCTTGGATATATTTCCATTTATTGAGTCTGACTGTCTAGTTGATTCCCTTGTAATTATATTGGAGTTCGCCCATGCAGATTGCTAAGCGAAATATTGGGTGGGGTTGTTAGACCCACGCTTTTTCAATTGGTATCAAAGCAGGCAAACAAGTTTAAGACCTTACAAGTCTGTGTTTGTAGCGATTTGACTCAATGGACATAGGTGTTATCTCTATAAACGTACCACCAGTCTTCGATGGCTCAAATTACTCATGGTGTAAAATTGTTATGCGTGCCTTTCTTCAAGCGCGTGATTTTCAAACATGGGTTTATGTTTTTAATGGCTATGATCCTCCTATGGTTACAATAGACGATGTCTCTATTGCAAAGGATATTGGTAGATATGAACCTAACGAGATTCTTGCTGCAAAGCAAAACTATGATGGCTTAAATGCTATCATACATGCCATTACCCCAGATCTTGAGCACCATGTGACTACGTGCACTAAGTCTAAAGATTCCTGGGATATCTTAGAAACTTTATTCGAAGGAAATTCCTCTGAGAAAGAATCTAGGGTTCAAAACCTATGTTCTGAATGGGAAAACCTTTGTATGGCTGATGAGGATTCATTTGATGAGTTTAATCACAAAGTGTCTGAAATTTTTAATGCATCTTTTGCGTTGGGTAAGACTATTCCTGAAAAGGACATTGTGATGAAAATTCTCAGATCACTGCCATCTAAATACGTCTCTAAGAAACATGCCATCGTTGAAGGAAATAACCTTAATACTTTATTCAGAAATACTCTGGTTGGGAAGTTAAAGATATTTGATCATGAGCATGTATCCAAATCCGGAAAGAATATTGCTTTCAAAGTACAAAAGAACACTAAATTACTTGATAAAAGTTAAAGTGTTGGCATCTCTGAAGATGATCCTTCTGAGACTGATTCATCAGATGAAGATCTTGACGAGTCAGTCTCTTTGATCACAAGATAGTTTAGAGGTCTTCTTTTGAAGAGAAGTAGACGGTTCATTAGAGATAAACCCAAGTTATCAGTGAAACCTCATAATCGTGTTCCTCCTAAAAACAGGGATGTTGATGATATTGATGACGAGGATATGCCACAGTGCTTCAAGTGTAAAGGTTTTGGTCATTTTACCAATGAGTGTCCAAATCGTAGAAAATACACTGGGAACAAAGGTCTTGCTGCAGCTCTTGATGAAATGTCTGATCACTATGATTCAAATGAAGACAAAAAATCAACTGTTGCACTCCTCTGTGAAAATATTAATTTTGATAATTGTAGCAATACGTATATCAACCTCGATATTCTTCCGGGAGAAACTTCAACCACTTTGGAGGATAAAATGGATTTTTCTTTGTCTTCTGGAAAATCTATTTCTAATATTTCAGGTACCACATTTTGTCTAGCAGCTTGCTCCACTATGGTGTCTGAACCGTCCTCCACATTGACATGTTCTTATTTTACTTTTACGGGCCATGAACTCTCTAAGTGTTACAAGTACAAACATAAAATAAGATATGTCAATAAACTTCAACGGAGAGAAAATTGATTAACAAACAAGCTTAAACTTGTTCATAAGTCTTCTGAGGTATGTAAACTCATCTCTTCTCCAAAGAAGTTAATTTCCAAAGAAAAGGTTAGACCACTAGATAAAAAATACGGTCTAAACAGTCTGTGAAACAAGGTTCTAAGAATCCCATTCAAGAAGGTTATAGTGGACAGATTATTGTTCACCCCAGCACAACTTAATTGTGTTGTTGGTGTATCTTGTCTCAAGTGCCTGGTTCAAAAAAAAAAGACAAGAACTTGCACAGTCAGGCGTTAGGAAAAGAAAATCGTTTTTGTATTTTTCTTCTTTTTGGCTTCGTCTTTTCACCTGTTTGGAATTCTTCCATCTATCCATATCTAATTGATATTGAAAAGGAATTCCTTGTTTGATTCATAAAAGAGGGTTAATATCGACAATTTTTCCCTCTCTAGGGTTCTAAGTTGTGCGTACGTGAACTTTTTGTTGTTTAAAGGTTCCGTAACCCTACATTCCTTTTTCTTTCTCTAGAAAATCTTTCGATCATAAGATTGCTTGTTGAGATTAATTTGTGATTTCCTCCCACAATCTCATACTTGTATGGAGACTCCAAGCATTATGTCTTCTGATGGAAAAGATGTTAATATGATTGTTAAGCCATCAATCATGAAGGAAAAATATAAATCTTCTTTTACCTGAAACTTTGAAAAGAAAAAGAAGGAATGTGAGGAAGACAAGAGTAGTTCCTTCAAATTCTCAAAAGTTTTCTGGCGTTCTTGAAGAGTTGAAGGAAACAAGAAAGGAGATTCTGCAAATAAAGGCTATTGTTTTTAGGACTCTTGAAATTCAGAAGGCCCTGGTTCGGCATCAGTCAAGAAGGTTTGTTGGAATTGACTTCTATCTTCATGAACCTTATGTTCCAATGGCTGTTGACGACAAGGAGTTCGGGGACGGTAATTTTTTTTTTCAAAGGTCTTATTGTCTAGGAAACTTCTTATGAGAATTTATTCTTGTGTTTTAAGAAGGATAACTAGGGTTTGGAATAACAATTATTGTGAGTACACATAGCTATTGCCAACGATTTTCATCTTGCAATGTTTTTAGATTTATTTAAATTCTAAAGTTTATTTGGAAGATGATTTTGCAGTATTAATCTTTATTGGTTTCATATATTGGAAAAAATTATTATGGAATATGTGTGTTTGTGTCCGTGAACTATGATTGTCCCATATATGTCAAAAGTTAAGCCTATTATGTCATTATGCAAATATTGATGGAAGATGGGATGAACTTTTGATTGCAAAGATTAAGTCTATTATATGTCTTTATGCAAATATTGATGAAAATAGAATGAATCTTTGTATATTCCGCAATATTGATCTTTCCCATATCCATTTCTTGTGAATATATTGTGCGGCTCCGTAAGTTCTCTTATGTTGAGCATTTCCGATTAAATTAATCATGGGTTTTCTTGTGGTTAATTTAATTGAGATTTTTGGATACAAATTCATGTTTCATGTAATTTGTTAATGTCCAAAGAAATCCTTCTTTTCTTGCAAAAGTAAGGTCGCTCTTATTTTTCTTTCGTGAATGACATTTTATGGGGGAGAGTTCTTAATTTAACTTGTGCTTAATTGCCAAATCTTTGTGGGGAGTGCGGTTGTGGAATATTGTAGGAGTTTTCTTGTATATCTATTAACTCCTTGATGAAAGCATTTAGTTTTGACTATATGATTGCATCTAAACCAAGTTGATATGTTCTCTTTTAGTCATGAAGAATCTCTATGAAAATTTCATGAGGATCCCACTAGTTTTCGTACCTTTGCCAATTTATATTGAAAAAAAGGGAGAGAATTAATGTGTAGTTTACACTAAAACTACATATGGTTTATGGATCATTATGTAAGGGGGAGTGGTTTTCATGTGAGATAAAGTATTGACTAAGGGGGAGTGATACATATCACCATAGCATTGTTGTCAAAGTTGTGATACAATTGGACTTTGATGCTGTGTAATAATATTATTGCACTGTATAACAATACGAAAATCTTGTTTTTATATATTGTTATAGCTACGAATCTTCAACAACAATGATGCTGAGTTGAACACGTTCAGAATCACTAGAGTACTTGGAAGTGACGAAGATTTCGAGTAATGTTGAATAACCAAGGAGACCAAGCATTTGGATGAGAAGCTACAAAGTTTATTTATTTTGTAATCCATATGTATTGATAGTTTTGTCACTAAAATTGACAAAGGGGGAGATTGTCATAGCACTGCTCGGTCGAACTCGCAAGCTTTGATATCTCAAGCTTGTTTATCAAGTTTAGTTTCCAAAACTATAAGTCTTGATTTCTAATCTACTTATAGCTAAGTCTCGGATTAGGATAGTAAGTGTAGTTGAGCATTAGACTTCACGGCGTTCATCGATTGAAGACGAAAAAATACTAAGGGGAGCTTATGGGACTTCATCAACAAAAGGTATGTGGATACTTGAACTCATCTATCAGTCAAAAGTCTATCTACTCTATCTCCTATTTGAGACAAAAGTCGTATAGCTATATAGACTTCAATTATACATATTTGATATTTCGAGCTGAGTTTATCCGGCTTCAATATTTCTCGAAATATGTGTTGGTAAGATTTCGCTTTAACCAAGTTCATCTTATATTCTTGACGAAAGTCAAAAGATGATCATGTGAAAATCGCCTGGTAACATCTTACATGATTTGTGTGAGACAATCATTTGATGTAGACTCGGAATGTTTCGTATTGATCATTCGATCATTTGAAAATTGCTTTGAAGCTAATGGTTTGTGTGAGACAGCTTTTTCGTCTTCTAAGAATGTTTCAGTGATTGAAATGGGAGTTTAGAACAAATAACCATGATTGGGTAAAGCATAGGATGCGTACTTGCATATATGTAGTCCAAGTCCGGGAATCATGGTATGCATACCGTATGCGTACTGTTTGGTTTAGTGAAAGTCCGTGAAATTAGTATGCACACCGGTATGCGTGAGGTTCAAGCCCCGGAAATTCAACTGAGTTTGGAGGTATGCGTACCCCTTCGCATACTGGCGAACCCAAACTTAGTCCGACCACTTAGGTATGCGTACCCGTTTGCATACTTGAGTAGGTTATGTTCTAAAATCGGTTTGTTCATGAACTAATACATTTATATAATAAGGAATGCAATCTTTTGCAAACCGTGGCTATAATGTTCATGAATTGATTCATGTGAATCAAAATCGATTTTGCTTAAATTGTATCTTGTATACTTCTATGATGAGAATATAAACAATTGAACAACTCTAGAACTAGGATTGTGAAGCCAAACCCTGCAGTTGTGTGATCTGATCTTGCTCTTTTCTATCGTGATTGAGTACAATCGTAAGAATGGATTGAGATTTATATCTCCGATAGGCAAGATAGAAAAGTAGTCACAAACATCTTCGTCTCATCGTTTGTGATTCCAAAATATCTTGTTTCGTTAATCGATTAAGATTATTGTGAGGTGATTGATAATACTAGGCTGTTTTTCGGGAATATAAGTCCGGGTTATCAATTGGTTCCTGTTGACCTTGATTTATCAAAAGACGAAACAAAACTCCAATATGTGAGAGACAGATTTATATATTCAATAGACTTTTCTGTATGAGACAGATTGGTTTTTCAAGTCTTCGACTTTGGGTCGTAGCAACTCTTAGTTGTGGGTCAGATCAGCTAAGGGAATCAAGTGCGCAGAGTCCTGCTGGGATTCAGAGGCGTAAGGAACGCGACTGTACCTTAATCAGTGTGAGTTTGGTTAGGGCTCAACTACATTCCAGTCTGAAGTTAACTTGGAGTAGGCCAGTGTCTGTAGCGGCTTAATACAATGTGGTGTTCAAATCTGGACTAGGTCCCGGGGCTTTCTTCGTTTGCGGTTTCCTCGTTAACAAAATTTCTAGTGTCTGTGTTATTTATTTTCCGCATTATATTTGTTTATATAATTGAATATCACAGGTTGTGTGTAAGTTCAATCAATTGGGAATCCAACCTTTGGTTGTTGATTAGATTTATTGACACTTGGATATTGGTTTTTGATACCGTCCAAGTTATTTCTTATATTCAATCGGGCTCACAAATTCCTATTTGTTTGATTGCAGATTGAATTGAGAAACTGAGATATAACTCTTGGATATATTTCCATTGATTGAGTCTGACTGTCTAGTTGATTCTCTTGGAATTATATTGGAGTTTTTCCATACAGATTGCTAAGAGAAATATTGGGTGTGGTTGTTAGACCCCCGCTTTTTCATATACGTTGCCGCGTTAAAACCTTGACAAGGAAACCCAATGGGATAAAACCTTGACGAAGGAAAAAGATTACAACGTGACAGATGCAAGTAAAGGTGATCCGTTGTAGATGATCACTTTGCTTCGTTGAAGTTGACTATTTGGTTCACAACTCCTAAGTCAGGAAATCCTCGTGGGAAACACAAATAGCCTTAGCTGGGAAATTACATTCCCGGTGTTTGTTGTTGTCTCATTAAAAACCTTGCCGAGTAACAAAACCCTGTGGGAAAAGGAAATCTCGGTGAAGGAAAATAGTTCAACACACCATTAGATGCTCCCCCTGATGTCAGACAATTTTCATTAGTCTAATGCAATCAAAAAGAGTTTATCACACTTTACTTTGGTGACTAGAGTGTTTACAAGACCCTCTTGTTGATTCTGTAAGTTACGTTGCTTAACGGACTATCGCGTTTCTTTTATTTGATTCAGATATTTTCAGTAATATCAACGCGATCTTTATGTCTTCAATGTTTAACATACTTGATGTTTTTAGTGTTGTCTCACTAAAAACCTTGTCGAGTAACAAAACCCTTTGGGAAAACTTTTCTCCATCGAAGGGAAAAAGAGTACAACACAGATTCAATTTCGAAGTAAAATATGTCGACATCATATCCTTGGATCCTCCCCCTGATGTCGGCATCTCCCCCTGATTACTTTCAGAGTTGTCCCGTACAGTTCCTTTAGTCATGTACTTTTCGAACTGAATATCGGTAATGACCTAGAAAATAATCTATCATATCTACCCATGATTAGTTTCTTTGGAGAAGAGATTATTGTTCCTTCATAATTAACAACTTCTGGATTGCACTTTCATTAGCATTCATTTTTATGTCTTTGTATGGATAAAACAAATTTATGTCAATGGGTACCTTTAAGTACATGATTATATTCACTATACCATTCCAATGACGTTGCGTTGGCACTGCGCTATATCTAGCTAACAAGTTCACTAAGTGTTGATGGTGGTTTTTAGTTCAAGGCTATAATTGTAAAACCAGTATTTAATGTGTTGTCACCCTGCAAGGGGTAAATCCATTTGAAGAGTGACGAGTGCAAAAAACCCTCCTCGCTCATTGAGAAATTCAATATATATATATGAAATTCACTCAGAATGGTGCGCGTATTAGCAATCCCAAATATTCTGTGAATTCTATTTTTGCCAGTATTACCAACTAATGCATGACTTGCCTAGTATTTGTATATGCTATGTTCCCATCCGAACTCTCATTATTGACATGACATAACGATTAAGTGTTCACTCTCATCAGAGTAACATGGATCTCCCGAAGTGCCAGTATTGAGATCTGCATGGAAGTACTCACACAGGCTGCATCACTCTCTGAACAAAGACAATTTTGTATCGACGCGCTTTTAAGATAGCTCGATCGAACATGCTTAAATTCCTTAAGGAAAATGTAGACTGTTAATATCAGTCTCAAAAATAATCACAGCCGCACGATTTGGCCGCGCGATTCAATAGGCCTAGCCTGCTCCTAACGGAATTAGGCAATCATCACGATGACCACCGGCGGGCCCACTAACTCCCTAGACGAACGGTTTTCATCAAATACATCCACAACGCTTCGAACGATCAACCCTAACATGGGTGATCGCGCTGTTTAAGAAGAGCTCAAACGAGTTGAGACCGACCAAAGCGGTCTCAAATGCATCACATCCGTCCAACTTTGCTGGCCTAGTTGGACGGATTAGATCTTCCCTCGAATGATCGAAAGGGTACTAGTGTGATCACGACCTAACTATATTCTTGGTCGATCGACCTGCCCACTGCAAACCAGATACGCGTTGAATCACACGCCCAAAGAAGGGTGATCGCGTGGCCATTAAAACCATAAATTCAATAAGCGGCGTTATACAACTACCGCAAATCAATTGTGTCCGCCCAACTTCGCAAGCCTAGTTGGACGGCTTAGATTGTATTTCAAATGATCAAGGAGATGCCAATGCGTTCATCATCGAACCAACTCCACACGTGGTCAATCGACTTGCTCATAGCAAGACAAAACGCATCAAATCGCCGGCCCAAAGTAGGGTGAACACGCTGTTCGAAAACCCTAAAAACTCTTTGCGGCAACACACTTCTGTTACAAATTGATCGTGACTACTCATCTTCGCCAGCCGATTTGAGTGGCTTAGATCTGATTTTAGATGACCCAGGAGATGTCAACACACTCACTAGTGGCTCATCCTCACACATGCCCAATCGGCCCGTGCGAATCAACGCTCAGTGCTTTGATTCGACTAACCAAAATAGGGATGGCTGCATGACCCCAAAACCCTAAATTATTTCAACAACGGCAAACAACTGCCGCAAACCATCTCGTCCGTCCAACTTCGCTTGCTTGGTCGTACGGCTTGGATCAAATATTAGGCGATCAATGAGATACCTCAATGATCAGTGGCCACCTCTCTCTCACAGGGAGCGATCGACCAAATGGTATCTCATCCATGCGGCCCTCAAACGGTCACCCAAAGGTGGTCGGACATACTGCTATTTTAAGACGCTCAAATCCGTGACTTATTCAATCAACCTCTAAAACAACGATGCTTCATGCACATCGATTATTTTGAGCTGCTTGCTTAAAAGCGATGCTTCACATGCATTGAATACATAATATATTTTATGAATATCGGCCTCATAAACAACTTAGCTGTTTAACCTAATAGCGTCATACGCTATTCTTTGCAGCAAGTCCCACGACTTGACCCACTTACTCGAGACATCAAACGTGTCACAAACTGGGGGATACTTACTGGGGTATTGGTCTGGCGGTTTACAGCGTGCGGCATGCAACGCGCCAATTACGAGAACGTGTTAGAAAAGGACGAACGGTTAACAACGATGAGAGTAGTGGGTGAAGGCGTGAACACGTGATGATCACCACCTCTTACACAACCCCACTACTGCACTACTTAATCTTCTCCACTTCCTACGAGATCAAGGTTGGACTCAAATGACTTGTATAAATAGGTTTTCAACCTATTTCGACAACAAGAAGGACACAAGTGTTATCAACACAAGTAGCCATAAACCATTTTTATGATACAAGTCATAAAACAACCACACCTTCATAATTCAGCATTCTGACCTCAAACACCTTCTTCGCTTCCCTCCCTAAGATCAACCCTTCTCCTTCACTTTGTGACCGAATTGAATCTGGAACGACCATTTCTTGGTTTAGGCCAGAGTCTTACAGATTGATCTCTCGAATCTAAAAGTACTCCCGTGCAGTGCATTTGTTTAGGGTTTGAATTCGTTTCTCATCAACACACCCAAATTTACCAAAAACAGCAGAATTAGTTTTTACCCCAAAACAACTGGCGACCACAGTGGGAGATTAATCTCTCGATTACAAGATCAATTTTCGATTTCATTTCAATTTTCTCAAAATTCAACATGGTGGATCTTAGGTCTGGATCAGCGACAAATCCTGATGTTACTGGCGCTGACAATACCCCTGGTGTCCACATCCTGCCGGTGACACCAATGTACCGCCTACCAGCACGATCAACGCATCTCGCGGTACTAAATCCTCAACCACCAACACCAGCGGCGCAGAAGACACTCCCTTAGGCGTGACACCTCCAATCACCTGAGCCAGAGACGTTGCCGCCACCATTATTTCTTCGAGCGCAACGCCCCCGGTCGTTAGTAGAGCTATTGCCACTTCCCCATCAGGATGAGAGACCGGAGGATCCAGAGGAGGCTAACCCCTATCACCATTGTTTATTTGATGGAAAGACGATAAGTTCTCGCTAAGGCTCAGACAGACATGGCTACAACTCAGAAACAGGTACTCACTTTCCTCAAGACGCTAATGGAGCGACTATCACAAGAGTCGCGTCAGCCCATAGAACCAAAGAGGAGTACTTTCAACACTTTTGGCGCAAGCATCACGCGTGAGGATCTAGAACGACTTCTCCAGCATCGAGGCAAGGAAAACCCGGTAGACCTGCACCAGCATCAGCCTCCTTGTCCTCCTGATATGCAAAGAGTTCCTCTTCCGAGAGGATACTCCTCTCCTCATTTTCCCTTTATGATGGAACTGGTAATGCTCGTGAACACATCTCTCGTTTTCTGGAGTCATTAGGAAAGCACGAATACAATCATGCCCTCCGCTTGAAAGAATTCTCAAAGTCACTTACTGGAGAGCGTACATCTGGTACAACAACATTGCACCAAACAGTGTATCCAACTGGTGTGAGATGGTAACCGCTTTCTACAAGAAGTATTTCTCCGTATCCGAGAAAATCACCTTTTCAGATTTGAGGAGGATGTTCCAACGAAACAATGAGCATCCAAATGATTATGTCAAGAGGTTCAAAATCCAGGCACTGGATTGTCACGATCCAAATATGATTGAACAACGATTGGTGGAATTATGCATTAATAGGATGGTACCCATCTATCATGCTATGCTGGAGAATCTGCAATTTCAGACATCCTCTGAACTTCGTGAAGCTGCTAAGCGCTCGGCTACAACAACACCTGCCCTGCTAGAAAGAACCAGGCCTGTTAGGAATGAAAAGCCTCATGATATTCATGGAAGCATACATCTCACCAATAGGCAATACAACCTTCAGCCTTCTGTAAGCAGCTTCACTGAAGCAGCAAGAGGAAAACCACCGAGATACAACATCATGCGCCTCCAAAACCGCCAACTCCAACCTCAGTACCACATGCACGACTATCACAATGATAAAACAACGTCTGGGATATACCATATCTGGCTTTACGACAACAAAATCGGTGAGAGACGCTTTCAGAATTTCGTCTCCCGTAGAAGAAGTAGTTGCATTACCGAAGGAGGTCGCACCCGGGACTTAAGAGGTACAAACGAACTCTTCATGTCAAGAGCTTCTTCATATTTGCACAACCTGTTAGTTAAGTCATCCGCATGAGGGAACTTCCCTACTCCTCAAAGACACAATCCAAAGATGATAAATGCAAAGGAGTGTGGATGAGGACTGCTCAACACTACCCATCTCAAAGATGCAAGCAAGCTATCATTATGATTCCAATATGTCCAAAAACGAGGACACACTCAAGAAAGCGGATGTATTGTCAAAGACCAGCGATATGCCTGGACGTCTATGAAACGCAACGTAGACGCAAAGACGGTCTCATGATCAGCAACTCGTACGATCTTCATCAACATTGGGTTCAACTCCAACTCTCTTCCAAAATATTTCTTCAGAAACCCAGCACATCTATCAAGTTGAAAGCTCAATAGATACTCATGGGCAGGGGACTGTCTCCCTCTTCTTCATTCCATGAGAAAACATCAAGGAAGCTATCGATTGCATCATCAGCTTCTCCCTCTAATAACGAGACGATCTCTACCATTATATGAAGACTGCCAAGTTCGCACAAGTAGATACCACGCCTCTCCCTGCCGGTCTCTTCTGATCACAGCTGCTTCCAAGAATCGTTGTTGCTCGCCAGAGCTTCACCATAGCAACAACCACTACGGATAGAGGTAATCCGAACTTCTTCATATTTTGTTTTCCCATAGAGAAGTAATAAAGTCACTGGTACGGAGGCGAGATGGTGATATATTTATTATGGTAAACCCACCGACCATACAAGATAGAGCCATGTAACTCACGCTTGGGAACTGAGGCTCGACACAGAATCCCTTCACTTTCAAGGACTTCTTCAACACAAGAGAGACGATCAATCAAGAAGCATGTAATTTGCAAAGGAAAATCAAACTGAAGGTTGGTCGAATCCTTAACCATTATTGTTATCTTCCCTATTTCGAATTACCGGAAGAGAGCGTTGCATGCATTGAGATGTTACAATAGAAACGGTATTCTTTCCCATGAGGAGAAAACACGACTTGCCGGCCAGCATTATTTGTGTGTCGTCTTCCCATCTGCCATATCGTATCGCCTCAGAAGAATTGGAAGAACTCATTTTCGAAATCAAGGGTTAAGGGCGCCCTCACTGGAGTTCTCTCCAGAAGCCGCTTCAACGCACACTCCAGAAGCCGCTTCAACGCACGCTCTCTCCTGAAGCCGCTTCAACGCTCTCTCCAGCAGAAGCGCTTCAATGCACGCTCTCTCCTGAAGCCGCTTCAACGCTCTCTTTCCCAAAGCCGCATCATCACTCTTTCCCGAAGCCACTTCAACGCTCTCTTCAGAGGCCGAAGCCGCTTCAACACCTTACCAGCAAATGCAATGGAAGTACGCCTTTCAAGAGAAAATAAGCTCGGGATAATTACACCTGGGGACTGCCAGCACAGGATGCTTTCACGTCCCTCAACCGGTTTATTTCTAATATCAGCAATCATCACTGTTGAAGCTTTACGAGCCGCAGAAAATTCTCAACATGAAGACGTACATGTGCATCAAAGACTCCAAAGTACAAATCGGAGATGTTTTCACGTGTCCAGCCACGCCATCGATTCTGAAGTGTAACTGGGGACTGCTCATCGCATCCCATTACATACAACCATCCAAGATTCAGAAGACGGTTCAAAGATGTCGTTTGGAACGAAGTCCTTAAAGATTCGCGTCACAATGTCCATATGTCTACCTACCTAGCCGGCACGCCACAAATCTTCAAGAAGCGTGTAGTATGCAAGAGGAATGTCAAACAAAAGAATGGGAGAGATCAGATTGCAAAATCATGTACACAGGCTCTACTCTAACCTTACCGAGGAGCGCTACGTCTAAAGTTTCAAGCATGAATGGGGGATTATTATTCGATCAATCCCTGGCTCCAGCCACATGAAACAAAGACTACTAAACATCAAAGAAGTGTCATCAAAGCTATGGCCAATGGTACCTTCACTGGAGTCCTCTCCGTAGCTGCTTCAACATCCTCTCCGGAAGCCGTTTCAACATCCTCTCGAGTCGCTTCAACATCCTCTTCAGCTGCTTCAACATCTTTTCAGAAATTGCTTCAGCAGCCTTTTAAGGATATTCCTCGTGATAAGGCTCGTCCGCATCAGAGTCGAGGATTATGACGTCGTCATGAAAAGGGAATTCATATTTATCCAGGAATTCATATTATGTTCCACCCTCCTTCACTTTAGTCGGGCAGCAAACCTTTCATCCCTAGCACTTGTTAGCTGAGATGCTTCATCGCGCCTCTACTTTTCCTCCATGCTAACTGAAGCCAGGAAAGCTTGGACACGCTCTCGAACGATACTCAGATGGACAAGGGACTTGGAATGCAGTTTGAGATCCCAACCAACAGTATGCCTAATCTACATGAGGCCAACCGACATCATGCTAGGGGAACGCTTACCTGGACGCCTCTTGAACGTGACATGTTCCAAGGGAAGGCCGACCCATCTCTCCTGGTAACATCTAACTATTACGTGCTAAGCAGGGGACTTAATGTTGATGGTGGTTTTTAGTTCAAGGTTATAATTGTAAAACCAGTATTTAATGCGTTGTCACCCTGCAAGGGGTAAAGCCATTTGAAGAGTGACGAGTGCAAAAAACCCTCCTCGCTCATTGAGCAATTCAATATATATATATATGAAATTCACTCAGAATGGTGCGCGTATTAGCAATCCCAAATATTATGTGAATTCTATTTTTTCCAGCATTACCAACTAATGCATGACTTGCCTAGTATTTGTATATGCTATGTTCCCAGCCGAACTCTCATTATTGACATGACATGACGATTAAGTGTTCACTCTCAGTAGAGTAGCATGAATCTCCCGAAGTGTCAGTATTCAGATCTGCATGGAAGTACTCACACAGGCTGCATCACTCTCTGAACAAAATTTTTTTGTATCGACGCGCTTTTAAGATAGCTCGATCGAACACGCTTAAATTCCTTAAGGTAAATCTAGACTGTTAATGTCAGTCTCAAAAATAATCACAGCCACATGATTTGGACGCGCGATTCAATAGGCCTAGCCTGCTCCTAACGAAATTAGGCAATCATCACGATGACTAACTTCGGGCCCACTAACTCCCTATCCGAACGGTTTTCATCTAATACATCCATAGCGCTTCGAACGATCAACCCTAACATGGGTGATCGCGTTGTTTAAGAAGAGCTCAAACGAGCTGAGACCGACCAAAGCGGTCTCAAATGCATCATATCCGTCCAACTTTGCCAGCCTAGTTGGATGGCTTAGATCTTCCCTCGAATGATCGAAAGGGTACTAGTGTGATCACCAATGACCTAACTACATTCTTGGTCGATCGACCTGCCCACTGCAAACCAGAAACGCGTTGAATCACACGCCCAAAGAAGGGTGATCGCGCAGCCTTTAAAACCGTAAATTCAATAAGCGACGTTATACAACTGCTGCAAATCAATCGTGTCCGTCCAACTTCGCCAGCCTAGTTGGACGACTTAGATTGCATTTCAAACGATCAGGGAGATGCCAACGCGTTCACCATCGAACCAACTCCACACGTGGTCGATCGACTTGCTCATAACAAGATCAAAGCGCATCAAATCTCCGTCCCAAAGTAGGGTGAATGCGCTGTTCGAAAACCCTAAAAAAACGCTTTGCGGCAACACACTTCTGTCACAAATTGATCGTGACCACTCATCTTCGCCAGCCGATTTGAGTGGCTTAGATCTGATTTTAGATGACCCAGGAGATGTCAACACACTCACTAGTGGCTCATCTTCACACATGCCCAATCGGCCTGTGCGAATCAACGCCCGGTGCTTTGATTCGACTAGCCAAAATAGGGATGGTTGCATGACCCCTAAACCCTAAATTATAATAACAACGACAAACATCTGCCGCAAACCATCTCGTCCGTACAACTTCGCTAGCTTGGTCGGACGACTTGGATCAAATATTAGGCGATCAATGAGATACCTCAATGATCACTGGACACCTCTCTCTCACAGGGAGCGATCGACCAAATGGCATCTCATCCATGCAAAGGGCCACCCAAAGGTGGTCGGACATGCTGCTATTTTAAGACGCTCAAATCCGCGACTTATTCAATCAATCTCTAAAACAACGATGCTTCATGCACATCGATTATTTTGAGCTGCTTGCTTAAAAGCGATGCTTCACATGCATTGAATACATACGATATTTTATGAATATCGGCCTCATAAACAACTTAGTTGTTTAACCTAATAGTGCCATACGCTATTCTTTGCAGCAAGTCCCACGACTTGACCCACTTACTCGAGACATCAAACGTGTCACAAACTGGGGGATACTTACTGGGGTATTGGTATGGCGGTTTACAACGTGCGACATGCAACGCGCCGATTACGAGAACGTGTCAGGAAAGGACGAACGGTTAACAACGATGAGAGTAGTGGGTGAAGGCGTGACCACGTGATGATCACCACCTCTTACACAACCCCACTACTCCACTACTTAATCTTCTTCACTTCCTACGAGATCAAGGTTGCGCTCAAATGACTTATATAAATAGGTTTTCAACCTATTTCGACAACAAGAAGGACACAAGTGTTATCAACACAAGTAGCCAGAAACCATTTTTCTGATACAAGTCATAAAACAGCCACACCTTCATAATTCAGCATTTTTATCTCAAACACCTTCTTCGCTTCCCTCCCTAAGATCAACCCTTCTCCTTCACCTTGTGACTGAATTGAATATGGAACGACCATTTCTTGGTTTAGGCCAGAGTCTTACAGATTGATCTCTCGAATCTAAAAGTACTCCCGTGCAGTACGTTTGTTTAGGTTTTGAATTCGTTTCTCATCAACACACCTAAATTTACCAAAAACAGCAGAATCAGTTTTTACCCCAAAACACTAAGGATAAAATATTTGTTCGAGTACATTATGCTAAGTACAACAATGCGTCTATTGCACTTAGATAGGGGAATTTCATCTCCAAACACATCTTCGTCATCTTCCTTTATACAAAAGGGTCATTTACTTATATTTGTACTTCAACTAATGGGAGTGTTATCCGGATGCATGTCTTTGTTAAATTTCCTGACAACTTTAGACATATGCAAACTGGTGGAATAATATATCACAAACTCAGTATTCGGTCGAGCTTTCCCCAAATTTTTCATCTCAAATTCGGATTTCAAATAGCTTTTAAGGTCTCTTATTACATCAAAAGTACCCATCATGTATGCACCATCGACATAGATAGCAACAATTCCAAATCAGGAACTTTCTTGTGAATACGCAAGGAAAGATAATTTATTTGTCTATCCCCTCCAAATCAAATAGCCACTTAGACGGGTATACCACATCCGCCTGATTGCTTCAATCCATAAGTGAGCGTTCTATCTAACTGCAAACGCACTCTGTGGTTTAGAGTCACTTGATTTGGGCAACAAAAGGCTATCAAGTACTTTTGTAATATCTGTTATCTCTTGATTCTTTCAGAGATACGTAACAACCATATGCATATGCTGCATTTCAAGTCTTTTTGAAATTACCAAGATAACTAAGTAGCGGAACTCTATAACGTTCATTATAAGAGAACAATTCCAGGGCTTTGTGAGAAACCTCGCGCCACGAGGCGAGACATTATACATTAAGACTGCTTTCTTCTCATTATGCTTTGTGAAAAATTAATCATGTATATCCAATAGGCTTTACACTTGGTTGGTTAGCACTACCACACCAAATACCTGTATATTTGTCAAAAAAACCAAGTTCTACCTGGATTGTATAGGCCAAATATGCTCTTCGTTGACATTAAGCAACAAGGAGCTTGGTTCGATCTCATCTTGCTCTATTTTCTTAAGCAAATGTATATGAAATTAATCATCAATATGCTCGTATGATCTTTCCATTGACTCGTGCGCATTCTCATAATCCACTTGGGATGTCGTTGTTCTCTGGAATCATTAAACTTCAGAGCGTCCTCCATTTTGATTCATGGACATATTCAGAGACAATATTATGAGATGATTTTTGATGATATAAATAAGTTGTGCCTTACTCACCTACTTCCTTTCTAGGTGAGGGTTGATCGAACCAAATGGTCTCTCCAACTTCCTTTATGGAGCCACGACCTCAACCACACTTCCACTAAGTGTTGTTGCAACACCTTAGTCTATGGTGTATATCCCTTATTTGAGGATTCGTAACCTTACATGTGGGTTTGCAGCTGGTATGTGTGATCTCATCACTTTAGCGAAATATTCTTTGTCACTTCACATTTACATTTGTGGAGTACAAGAATCAATATGAGATACAGCGGGAACACACCATGACAATTCATGTAGTTTCCTTAGAAAATACTTTTTATTATCTCTCCCTAACGACGGGAAGACTGTCTCATGAAAGTGATAACCCGCAAATCTGGCGGTAAGAGATCCCCTGCCAGAAGTTAAAAATGCGGATTATTGTTGGGATCTCATTTCCAACATAACTACTTAACAGTTTTGAAGACCCATCATACTACGATGTGGATTCGTAATGGCACATATATAGTGCAACCAAAAATGTGTAGAACACGAATGTCAGGCTTATATCCAGTTACCAACTGGTACGCAGAAAAGGTTGACTAGTAAAGATGCGTTAATATTGCATATCCCCAAAGCAACAAATGGTAGGTTTGTACGCATAACCATGCCTTAGGCACCACTGTAACCTTTGATGATAGCCTTTGCAAGACCATGGGGTATAGGATGCTATGCGTTGATCCTATTAAGCATGCAATAACCATCAAATCCTTTTGATGTACACTCGCTAGCATTTACAAGGGGTGTTGAGCCCTTACATGTAAAATATGTGCTAGTAGTTTTCCAAACGCAAATTTCTTGGGAACTATAATTAGTCCAAAATGTCAAAATATTCACCAGAGCCATAAATCACTTTAATGGTCCGCATTCAGCATGAATATTTTTCTGAATTTCACCTCGTCTTCTTTGTAATATGTAATTTTTACCATTTTCATCTTAGGATGGTCTCGATCCTGTTTTACAGAAGACTCTGTAAAAATGAGTGATATGCTTTCTTACCTAAAATCATAATGGGAAGGGGGACTTATTGAGAGATACGCCGTCACTTCGCATTCTGTCAATTTTTTCCTCATTGTCTCGTCCACTCAAACACAGTGATGTATGTATGATTCCTTTCAAAACGGAACATCATGTCACAACCAAAGTGCCTTTATGGTTATGTCAAAGCCTGTATTAGTCAATTCCCTTTCATCGTCGGATTCAATATGGATTCAATAATCCAAACACTATAGTGATTTACATTTCACTAGATTGACTCATTAGTTTCTCTAAAATATGTTTCCTTCCACATGCATTAGAGGTATAAAAGATGCAATCAATTACATTCTCATCACTGTGTGTTTCCATATGATATCCACTTGCATGGGTTTCTTTGGAATTTAACAAGGTGATTAGATCTCGGTACATATATATCTTTTGTGACTTTTAATCTTTGTTCCATCTTGGAAACAAAATTTGAGCAATGATTCGCTCGATAATCCAATCATCGTAGTCACATTATAAAGAATTAGTTCAAAACTAGTGTATATTCCTTATATTAGTGGGAGAAAAACCACTATCAGTTAGATATTGAGTCTTGAGAGATTTAATAAGTGGTGTGGCCTTATTGCGTAACAAAAGTGGGATTCAACTCAAGTACTTTTGAGTCAATATATGTTATGTTTCAAGGGGGATTTCATCCAGATATATCTCAAGTGCATTAGACAATTTATGTCTCGTGGGAATGCTGTACTTTTCATTCCATAAACGCAAATATTGGATCTAGTTCAATTAAATAATCCACTGGCCAGGCAAAGTTCTTCTTGTTATTAAAGTTGATGTCTAAAGCATGATCTCTTCTAGAAATTGGTTGCTACTATGATACACTCATTATATTGGATATACCAACACCTATAACCAGGTGTATTTCCAACTCTTTCATTTATGATGGGAGCTAGAATTACATTTTAGCTAATCCCATGTTCGGTTGATACTTGTGCTTTGGTGTCATTACTGCTGGAAAAAAAATACATCTTTATCTCATTATACATATGTCCCTTTTCACATGCTTTATATGAGTCGGTACGTCTAACCCTCATTACTTCGGGGTTCTTTTCATTTTCAATTTTGCTATATTTAGCTTAATTTGAGAAATTTCTTTATCTCAACTAGCCAAGAGAAACCCATTTTACATATCAAACACTTACTTTGGGTTGAATAGCTTATTAAAAATAGTGGATCTCTTGTTTGCATACTTTAACATATACTGGTTCGTTAGTATTAGAAATGAAGTAGAAAAATGGAAGAAAATAAATCCGACTCATGTCACAATCTGTGAGTCCTTCCATAAAATTTGAGATTCATGTGCTTTTAACTACAACATAACTTTGTTGAAGCTACTGATTATAATACAATAATCTAATAAGTGGATTTCATCCCACTGGACATTCATGCTTCGGGGAAAAAAAATCATGAGTGTTTAAATTTTCTCCATAGCATAGGGGCATATGGCTTTACCTTTTAGACGGTATATTGTCATTGGTAGAGAGTTTTATGTGGGATATACACATTTTCCACGTCAAATAGATAACAATGTTCAAGTACTTCTAGCCCTCTCAAAAAGAAAAGGAGTTATATTTGAATCGAGTTGGTTCGACCAATTAGAAAAAACACCATTCAACTATAGCCAATATCATATTCAAGAAAACAAAATAACATTAAGACCCAAATTCTTAATGATCGAGATCAACAATCATAATTTAAGTTGACCGTTTATATGACATGGACTTATCTTAAGACAAACATAAAAAAACAGGACTAGGTAAAAAAAAAAAAAAAGCCCAATAATTATTTACTGTTACATACCTCAAAGCTCTGGTTCCCACCATGCATAGCCAGGACCGGGACAGACTTGGTCGCGCACGCCCGACACTAGAACACGGGATAACGGAGAAAATAAAAAATAAGTAAGCCCAGTAATTATTCACTGTTACATACATCAAAGATCTGGTTCCCACCGTGCATAGCCAGGACCGAAACAGACTTGATCACGCACGCCCGACACCAGAACACAGGAGAATCGGAGAAAATAAAGATGGAACAAGGTAGACGAACCAGATCGAAACGGGTGGACTGGAATAGACCGGACCGGTGAACTGAACCGGATCGAAATGGGTGGACTGGACTAGATCGGACCGGATGGACCAGACATTTTTTCCTTTCAGCGTTTTCACAGAATCACGCGGACATACTGGATCGTGAATGGACGTTTTTTTCCTTCTTTCGAAGGATTTTCTTCCTCCTTGGAAAGTGAACAGATTCACCCTCGCACATTAACACGGACATGTGATTAGATACACAGTAGAAACACAATCGGATCAATTCAACACATCCATCGGCACATCATCATAGATTTAATACCTAGTATTGGATATGCCAGAATCAAAAAGGAAGAAAAATAGTGATGCTTTTTTTATAAGAGATAAGATAGCTATAATGCCAAAAATTAATCAGACATCATCAAGATAAATGAAAAACAAAAATCCAATTCAATCTATACTTATTGATATCAAGGAGACACATCAGGCGTATATAAAAAAAAACTGGAGAAAGTAAATCCAACTTGGCTTGATGATGATAGCATAACTACGTTGATGTAAATCCGAATCCTTTTTTTCAACAACTTGTGTTTATCATCCATATAGAAAAAAAAAATCAACCAATCCAATCTAGCTCTGCGGTATAGCTTCGTGCATGAGAACGTTTTGGAGTAATAATCAGAAAAAGAGAAAAAGGAAGAGAGAACAACTTTCTATTCATCAGAGAGGCAACCCAATTACATAAGTATAACATTCTATTTATACAAGAAAAGGAGAAAACCCTAGTATTCTAATAGACCGCACATCCATGGATCATAGACCCTATAACAAAATGTGAATATTAAACTTGGATTAGGTTCAGCGAGTGGGGATGCATACACGAATGAGAGTGTTGTTTCACACTCACTTATAATTTAGACTTTGCAACTCGCAAGTCCGGCCGTCTGGACTAGAATATTTGCCTAGAAGAATATGCCTAGAATATTGCCAATTAAAGTGACATTACCAAGATGGGTTCCCAAAACATCCCATGCCTCATTTGTATCTTTGTGTTATTCCGTTAAAAACAGTTTAATAATTACTTTTTTTTATCAATAGTATCAGATATGACATGTTCTTTTTTAATAAATAAAATATTTTTTTATATATTTTTCTTAAAGAATTTGAAAAAGGTTTTAAAAATGTGAGTTTTTATAATTTTTACCAAAGAAAACTAAGTTAATGTTTCAGTAGAATAATAAGGTAAAAAGGAGGAGGCAGAGAAAGAGAAGGATTCGATTGATAAGAGTTCTCTAGGTTACATGGATAGATTATCCTTTATATACACGGAGAAGGGAAAACCAAAATACTAAAGGGGAAACCAAAAAACTTTCGTTTTGGACCACACATTCATGGGCATTGCCCTTTAACACTCCCCATTGTGCGGTTCAATAAACTTTCATATGCAGTGCTTTGAATGTAGTCAAATATCGTCCTCTCCTTGATGACTTGTGCCGAAATCAATTGTCTCATTAAAACTTTGACAAGGAAAAACCCAGTAGGACAAAACCTTGGTACAATTCTTCAGATGTAGTACTTCACATGTTATCTCGTACTTTACATGTAGTTCATCACATGTAATACGATCTTCAAAGATCAATGAGACTAAGTTAATTTCCTTGTTAAAACTTCGTCAGGAAAACCCAGAGGGAAAAAACCCGAACTAAAGAAAAAAAAGTACAATATTAAGCAAACTTAGAACATAGTTGGACTCGAATATGTTGCCTCATTAAAACCTTGACAAGAAAAACCCAGTGGGACAAAACCTTGACGAAGGGAAAAGAGTACAACGTGACAGATGCAAGTAAAGGTGATCTGTTACAGATGATCACTTTGCTCCGTTGAAGTTGACTAATTTCTTCACAACTCCTAAGGCAGAAAAATCCTCGTGGGAAAGACACTAGTCTTAGTCTGGAAATTACTTCCCGGTGTTTGTTGTTGTCTCATTAAAAACCTTGACGAGTAACAAAACCTTGTGGGAAAAAGAAACCTCGGTGAAGGAAAATAGTTCAACACACCATTAGATGCTCCCCCTGATGTCAGACAATTTTCACTAGTCTAATGCAGTCAAAAGGAGTTTATCACACTTTACATTGGTGACTTAAATGCTTATAAGACCATGTTGTTGATTCTGGAAGTTATGTTGCTTAACAGACTATCGCGTTTCATTTCTTTGATTCAGATATTCTCAGTAATATCAATGCAATCTTTATGACTTCAACATTCAACATACTTGATGTTTTAGTGTTGTCTCGCTAAAAACCTTGTCGAGTAACAAAACCCTTTGGGAAAAACTATTCTCGGTCGAAGGGAAAAAGAGTACAATACAGCTTCAATTTCGAAGTAAAATATGTCGACATCATATCCTTGGATCCTCCCCCTGATGTCGGCATTCCCCCCTGATTACATTCAGAGTTGTTCCAGACAGTTCTTTTAGTCATGTACTTTTCGAAACTGAATATCGGTAATGACTTAGAAAATAGTCTACCGTATCTCCCCCTAATTTCTTTCGTTGGAGAAGATATTATTGTTCCTTCATAATCAACAATCTTTGGATTGTAGTTCCTTTAGCATTCCTTTTTTATATATTTGCAGGGATAAAACAAATTTATATCAATGGTTACTTTTAAGTACATGATTACATTCACTATACCATTCCAATGACGTTGTGTCGGCGTTGAGCTATATCTAGCTAACAAGTTCACTGAGGATGTAACATTTGGTCGAGTATATTATGCTAAGTATAATAATGCGTGTATTGTACTTAGATAAGGGAAATTCATCTCCCGACACATCTTCGTCATCTTCCTTTAGACGAATTAGTCATTTATGTACTCTTGAAACTCGACTAATCATGGGAGTGCTAGCAGGATGCATGTCCTTGTTAAATTTCATGACAATTGACATATGCAAACTGGTGGAATAATATACCACAAGCTCGGTCTTCTAGTTCAGAACATAGATAAGATCGAGATTTCCCAGGGTTTTCATCTCAAAATCAGATTTTAAATAGCTTGTAAGATCTCTTATTTCATTAAGAGTACTTATCATGTCCATACCGTCGACATAGATAGCTATAATTATGAATCAGGAACTTATTTAATACGCATGGCACAAAACCTTACTTGTTTATCCCTTCCCAATCAAATAATCACTTAGACGGGTATACTACATCCGCCTGATTGTTTAAATCAATAAGTGAGTGTTCCAGTGTAACTGAAAACACACTCTGTGGTTTAGAGTCATTCGACTTGGGAAGCAAAAGGCCCTCATGCACTTTTGAAAATATCTTTAAGTCTAAATCTCCATAGATTTAACCACATCTACTATGTTTCAAGTTCTTTTGAAACCACCAAGCAAACTAATTAACTGCACATTATGATGTTTAAAAGAGTAAGCGATCCAGGGGTTGGTGAGAAACCTCGCACCACAAGGTGATTCTTTATACTTTAAGACCTCATTCTTCTCACTACAATTTGTAACAAATAACCACATATGTCCCACGGGCTTTACACTTAGTTGGTTAGCATTACCACACCGAATACCCGTATATTTGTCAAAGAACTAAGTCATGTTAGATTGATCGCTCCGGAAGCCTTGGGTTGGGTATGGGAAGACCCGGTAAGATGCAACTTTACTATTTGATGAGCACCAAGAAGACTAGAGCGCTAAGCGCGTTGTATACAGTAGGCCGCTCCCCCAACAAGCAACGGCTCCTGGATTGCGTAGGACAAATATGCTCTTTATTTGAAATTAATCAAAATATAGCATGGTTCTATCTCATTGTGCTCTACTTCTGGAGAAACTATTCATGTGTTATATGATCATTGTGCACGCATGATCCTTCCATTGACTCATGTGCATTCTCATAATCCGTCAAGATTTCATTGTTCTCTAGAATCATTTAAAACTTCGGAGCGTCCTCCCGTTTGATTCATAGACATATTTAGAGACAATCTTATGAGATGATTTCTGATGATATAATTAGGTTTTGGCTAACTCATCTATTTCCTTTCTAGGTGAGCACTGATCGAACCTAGTGGTCTCTCCATCTTCCTTTATGGAGCCACGGCCTCAACCACACTTCCACCAAGTGTAGTTGTAGCACCACAGTTTACGGTGCATATCCTTTACTAAGGATTTTTAACCTTACAGGCATGTTTGCAGTTGGTATGTGTGATCTCATCAGTTTAGCGATATCAGTGTACATTCTGAAAATAGATAATCCTTTTTTCACTTCACATTTCCATTTGTGGAGTATATGAGTCTATATGGGACAAAATGGGAACACACCACAACATTCCCTGTCGTTTCCTTAGAAAATATTTTTTCCTGTCTCCCCTAACGACGGGAAGACTATCCCATTAGAGTGACTATCCGCAAATCATAGGTTGAGAGATCCCCTGTCAAAAGGTTTAAAATGAGGATAATTGTTGGAAATTCTTGTCCAACATAGTCACTTAATCATTTTGGTGACCCATCATAGTACGATGTGGAGTCGTAAGGGCACATATATAGTGCAACCAAAAATGCGTAAGAATATAAAATGTCAGGCTTATATCCAGTTACCAACTGGTACGCAAAGAATGGTTGACCAATTGTGGGTCTAAAACGAATAAGTGAATATGCGTGTAATACTCCATATTCCCCAAGCAGTTAAAGGTAGGTTTGTATGCATAACCATGCATTTAGGCACCATCTATAACCTTTGATACCATGGGGTATAGGATGCTCTATATTGATCCTGTTAAACATGCAATAACCATCAAGTCCTTTTGATGCATACTCTCTAGCATTTACAAGGGGTGGTGAGTCCTTACATGTATAATATGTGTTACTAGTTTTCCAAACGCAACATTACTTGGGAATTACAACTAGTCCAAAATGTCAAAAATCCACGAGAGTCATAAGTCACTTTAATGGTCTGCATTCTGTATTGATATTTTTCTAAATATCACCTTGTTTTCTTTGTAATATGGATTGTTTACCATTTGCATCTTAGGATGGTCTCGATCCTGTTTTACTGAAGATTATGCTCTCTTACTTAAAAGCATAATAGGAAGGGTGGTTGTGCATCTAGTTCTTTAGAGAATACTTATTGAGAGATATGTCGTCGTTTCGCATTCTGTCAATCTTTCTCCCCTTTTCGTTCACTGAAATAAAGTGATGTTTGTATGAGTTCTTTCAAAACAATCATCATGTCACAACCAAAGTTGCTTTATGGTTATGCCAAAGCCTGTATGAGTCAATTCTCAACATTTCATTGTCGGAGTCAATATGGATTTAATAATTCAAATACTATAGTGATTTACATTTCACTAGATTGACTAATTAGTTTCTCTAAAATATATTTCCTTCCAAATATATTAGAAACTATAAAAGATGCAATCTATTACATTCTCATCGTTGTGAGGTTCCACATGATATCCATTTGCATGGGTTACTTTGGAATTTAACAAGGTGTGATTATATCTCGGTACATGTAGAGATTTTGTGACGTCTTTGTTTTATCTTGAAAACAAATTTTCAGCAGTGTTGCGCCCGATAATCCTATCCTCGTAGTCACATTAATTATAAGGAAATAGTTCAACAATTAGTTTAAATTCCTTAAGCTGGTGGGAGGGAAACCACTATCTGTTAGACATTGAGTCTTGAGATATTACATAAGTGGTGTAGCCTTATTAGTAACAAAAGTGAGATTCAACTCAAGTACTTTAGAGTGAATATATTTTACGCGTGTTTCAGGGGGATGATAAATTTTTCATCCGGATATATCTCAAGTGCTATAGAGAATCTATCTCTCGTGGGAATGATGCACTTTTCATTCCATAATCGCAAACATTGGATCTAGTTCAAATAAATAGTCAATTGGCCAGGCAAATTTCTTCTTGTCATTAAAGTTGATGTCTAAAGTATGATCTTCTCATGGAAATTGGTTGCTACTATGGTACCCGTGTTGCATTGCTTATACCAATACCAGTAAGAAGATTCATTCCCAACTCTTTGGTGAGAGCTAAAATTACATCTTAGCTTCAGTTGATACCTGTACTTTGGTGTCATTACTATTAGGGAAAAAAATACATCTTTGTCTCATGATATATATATATATATATATATGTCCATTTTCACATGCTTTATATGATTCGGTACGTCTAACCCTCATTACTTCGGGGTTCTTTCCATTTTTGCTACATTTATCTTAATTTGAGAAAGTTCTTTATCTCAACAGGCCAAGAGAATCTCACTACACATGTCAACCACTTACTTTAGGTTGAATATATTACTAAAATGTTCTCTTGTTGTCATACTTCAACATATACTAGTTCAGTAGTATCATGGATGAAGTAGAGAAATGGATTTTTTTTACTCATATCATCTTTTGTGAGTCCTTCCACAAAAATTGAAATACATGTGATTTTATTTGCAACGTATCTTTTGAAACTACCGACTCTTTAATAGTCGAGCAAGTGGATTACATTCCACGGAACATTCAAATTTGGGGAGAAAATATCAAGTACGCAATGATGATGCTCAAATACTTCTGAACCCCAAATAAATACATTTGAATCGAGTTGGTACAACCAATTGAACAAAAACAAAAACAAATAAAATAAATATATCATTTTGACTAGAGCCGGTATCATAGGCAAGAAAAGAAAAAGAAAAAACACAATTCCAAGATCAAGGACCTTAACGGTCGATGTGAATTTAAAAAAGAAAAATAATCTATTATTCATTTTATAGGTCATAGTTAAAAATCATAGTCGAAGTCAACGGCCAAAACCAGAACCAAAAACTACAATAACTAGTGAATTGCATTGAAAATACATGCTTATAACTCACAATCTTGTATTAGCTCATAATTATTTTCTTTTTCTTTTAATGCACACCTAATGCTCGTGATGCAGCATAGAATGAATACGGTACATATTAGATGCAACATTAGCACAGTATCGGATATGATTTTTTCTTTTTCTTTCTTAATTAAAGTATATAATAATGATTCTTAAAGATGAACAGTAAAAGTTTCATTTTTTTAAACAGAAACGGACATCATGTTCTAATATGATACAGACGTATTGCGAATAGATGAAATGTCAGAATCACAGTCACCACAATTACCTAAATGTTTGAGAAAAACAGAGAGACATATGATGAAAAAATATTAAAAGAAGACAAATACTCATGTGATAGTTAATAAGAATGATAAATCATGAAAATTCATGTAGCTAAAAAAAACAATCATCATGGTAAAATCACATAGGACAAATGAACATATCAATCATCAATTAAATATAAGAGAACCACACTATTATAACTTTACATATGTAAATGGAAGGAAAATAAATACGTAGACAATATTTTATTTTTAAGTTTGTCGGGATACCTTTTAATATTCGATCCAAGAACATAATTACATACTCAGTGAGACGACCACAGAGATTTCTTCCACGGATTCCTTTCTTCTGGGAAAGCGAACAGATGGGATCTCTGAGAGAAAGCGAACAGACTCTCTTTTTTTCACGAGAAGATTTTCCTTCACAAGATTAGTATACACGGATTAGTGACTGACCGGACATAAGATTATCCTTCACAAGATTAGCATAGATTAAATAGTTATGATGCAATTCGACTAATCGTCAATCATAGTAGATTTAATAGCTATGATGGCAAAAAATACAATACGATACAATTCAATTCAATACAATCAACTCATTAAAAATAAAAACTGGAGAAAATAAACTTAGCTTCACGATGATGGCATAACTGCCTTGAATAATTTGTGTTTATCATCCATGTAGGAAAATAAAATCACCCAATCCAATTTAGCTCTGCGGTATAGATTCGTGCATGATAACGTGTTTCAGTAGAATAATAAGGTAAATAGGAAGAGGCGGAGAAAGAGAAGGATTCCGTTGATAAGAGTTCTCTATGTTACATGGATAGATTATCCTTTATATACATGGAGAGGGGAAAACCAAAATACTAAAGGGGAAACCAAAAGACTTCCGTTTTAGACCGCACATCCATGGGCATGGGACCTTTAATAGTTAATTCATTTAAAGCTTTAATAGATATACCGTAAACAAGAGTGTGAACTAATAATAAAAGGTGAATACAAGAATATATCAGCTTAATTATGAGAGTATTCAAAATTAGACTAGGTGTAATGGTGTTTCTACCAAATAGTTTTCCTCTTTAACGAAATCTTACGGATTTCACCTGTTAAATTGTCTTATTTGCCACCCCTCACAATCTCAAAAATAATTCTTCTTTTCGATTATATTTTTTCCTCTTTACCACCTATGTAAAGTGCACAACTACTACCACTCTTATTTATCTTCTCCTTCTCCATTAATCTTCCTTTTCGTTACGAAATTCTTGGAAAATTATTAATCCTAATGTTAGAGGATTTTGAAATTGTTAGATGTTTAAAGGTAGTCTTCATTCAAAATTTGTCCAGATTTTGAACTTACCGCATAATTTTTAAATTTTAGTTGAACGACCAAGAGCAGTCATAGTTGTCGCCAGGGTTTGACAACTATGAATTTCCTTTCTACTTTATCTTTTCTATTTACTAAATAAAAAGATGAGCGGAGGTGGTGGTCGGTGGGTGGCGATAGAAAGGAAGAAAGTTTTCGGGTAGGTAAAAATGGAAAAGATGGAATAAGATATTTTGTGATTTAGATTTCTATTTTGTTTAGTTATTGGGGTGGATTTATTTTTGGTTGTAAACAAAAAGTAAATTTTCAATTTGCGCTTTATATTGCAGAAAAATTGTCTTAAAGTCAAACTTCTCATACAAAGGAAATATCCAACATAACCAGGAGAAATCATCTACGATGTTTACATAATACCTGAAACCAGAATTATAAATTATAGGAATTAAACGCATATCAAGGTGAAGAAACTCTAAAGGTCTACAACTTGAATGGCCGGATATAGTAAATGAAAGTTTACGAATACTCCCAAGTTGACACTCATGAAAAAATAAAGGTGATTTGATTTAATAAATTGTATAATGTCAGTGACTTGCAAACATGCTATAATGTCTGAAATGGAGGATGACCAAGTCTCATATGCCAAACTCCAGCTGATGAGACTACAATGTGAGCTTGATAAGTTTTATTTGATGAAGTAGCAGTGGTGACTGGTAGAGCCGCAGTAGTGGTGACTTGTAAAGGAGCAATAGCTGAAGTATTTTGAAAAAAATGATGTAGATATAATCGGTTACATTGTTGGCCTTGTAAAGTGATCCTTCTAGATGAGAGATTCTTCACAACAAAACCATAACCATCAAAGGTGATTGAACAATGATTATCCTTAGCAAATCTTTAAATAAATAATAAATTGTTTAAGGCTTGTGGTACAAGTAAGATATCATTCAAAGCAAATAATTTGTATAGTGTTTGTTTAATAGATTTACCAGTGTGAGATATTTTTATACCTTCATCATTTACCGCATGTATCTCTTCAGAACTATCATAAGCAGAAGTCAATTGTAGCTCACTCTCATCAGAAGTAATATGGTTATTAGCTCCTGTGTCAGCACACCAAGGATTCTCTCCCAAAAATATTTGCAGTAGTAAGCATAACGCTCATGTTTTGAGGAGTACTAACATTTTCATACGCAAACCTGAGTCTATGTTTGAAAAGGAGAGGGTACTAAGTACACCACTAACTTTTTTGTTCGGCAACCTGTATGGATGAAACCTAATACAACCATAAGTAGGTCAAATAAAGACCCTTGCAGAAGATTGTGTATATAGAGTTTTTCTCTTTCTCTCCCACAATCAATATGTATAATGATGGGGTCGTCTTTTTTATACTTTCTTACTACTTATTATTTTATTATGAAGCAAGGGTAAGAAAGGATCGTTCCCGCATAGAGGTCTAAGATGTCGTTTGTTTGGAGTTCTTATGTAACCCAAGGGGGAATTTTCTATTTTCTATGTAAATTAAACTACACAAAGAGCAAACAAGCAGATCAAACAAGTAAATCGGAGATGTGAAAATATTGGTGAAGGATTTCGTTTTCAATCACAAACATGTACTTTTCTTAATAACTAGAATTGATATTTTATCTCTCATTGTCAAAGCCTTAGAATAATACCTTGATCGCAAGAATATCCTGAAAATTTCCTCAAGTCATCAACAAACACATTAAAATATGCGAATATGAATTCTACGAAGAAAACAACCTAACGTGTAAAAGTATTATTCAAGTTTAATATTTCCTAAGGATCATTAAGATTCATGAAATTAGGCTAATCAATGCAATCGAACGTGGAAAGCGCGTTAATCCGATTTGACAAAGGTCATGGTTCACATATGATTACAAGTATATATCACTACAAGCTATAACCATATTTATGTTACTTGCAATCAGGAATTTATCATTCTGCGTATAATAAACCCTAATCTAGCTATAGATATGAATGTGAGTACAACCAATTTGCAACTTGACAAAACAAACACTCAAATTGTGTTGCAATACATCAATCATGCAATTATATTTCTACTGAATCATGTACGATAATATTGAGACAAAACTAATTCATTAAACCAAAAATCATGTTTTGGAAAATCAAACTAATCTTTATCCATAACAAGAAGAAAAAGAAGAACTATCATGTTTAAACCCTAAGAAAAATACGTAGAAGAAGAGATTTTTTTAAGTTAGAAGTGATTCCCTTTTATAGCTTTTCTCTTTCTCTAACTTTTAAAATTAGGTCAACTTTTCCCAAATTCCTCATCCAAATGGTCCACCAGGCCCATGTGTAAGAATAACCCATATATACTTTCTGTTTAAACTTGATCACCGGAAACTGGCCGGTACCCTGAGTCAATCCGGTCATAAGCGCCAGAATTCGTCACTGTTGGTGAGATCGTCATCGGTCAACTGAGTCTGAAAAAGAGGGGGTCTAACAACACCACCCAATATTTCGATTAGCAATCTGTATGGACTAACTCCGAAATACTTTGCTAGAGAATCAACTAGACAGTCATACTCAATCTAGATAAAAGTATATCAAGGAGTTAATATCTCTCTCTTGATTTGATTTTTACTCAAGCTAAAAACAATAGCGAGTCTTTATCAAATACAAGGAATACTTGGACGGTACCAAAGACCAATGTCCAAGGATCAATCAATATCAATCAACAACCAAAGGTTGGATTTCCAATTGATGATCACGAACGCACAACCTTTATTATTTCAATTATATAAAATATAATGCGGAAAAGAAATAACACAGACACCAGAAATTTTGTTAACGAGGAAACCGCAAATGCAGAAAAACCCCGGGACCTAGTCCAGATTGAATACACACCGTATTAAGCCGCTACAGACACTAGCCTACTGCAAACTAACTTCGGACTTGACTATAGTCGAACCCAAATCAGTCTCCCACCGATCCAAGGTACAGTTGTACTCCTACGCCTCTGAAACCAGCAGGATACTGCACACTTGATTCCCTTAGCTGATCTCACTCACAACCAAGAGTTTCTGTAACCCAAAATCACAAACTTGATAATAAACAGATCTGTCTCACACAGAAAAGTCTATAAGAGGATAAATTTGTCTCTCACAGATAAACCCTAGGTTTTGTTCCGTCTTTAGATATAAAATCAAGGTAACAGGAACCAATTCATAATCCGGTCTTATATTCCCGAAGAACAGCCTAGATTAATCAATCACCTCTCTACAATCCTTCCTGACTACACAAGTGGATTGTCGAGGAATCACAAACAGTGAGACGAAGATGTTTGTGACTTCTTTATCTTGCCTATCGGAGAAATCTCACGATCTCAACCAAATCAATCGACTGTACTCGTACGATAGAAGATGCAAGATCAGATCACACAACTACGATAAAGTAGTATCGGTCTGGCTTCACAATCCCAATGAAGTCTTTAAGTCGTTAACCTGATTTTAGAGAAGAAAACCAAAGGTTAATGGAGATCGACTCTAGCAGGCACACTAGTAACACATAGACGTGTGGGGATTAGTTTTGCACAATGCTAGATGTCTCCTTTATATAGCCTTCAAATCAGGGTTTTTCCTTAGTTACAAAGCAATGCTTATTTACCGTTAGATGAAAACCTGATTTAGATTCAAGCTAATATTTCTCAACCGTTAGATCGAAAACTTAGCTTGTCACACACACTTGGGTAGAGGTTTACTGGGTTCGTGAAAACCATTCCCAAACGTGTACGTGTATGTTGGTTCAACATAGTAACCCAAAAGGTTAACCATATGAGCATTTCATATTAACCTTGTTCTTCTTCACCATAACTAGTTCAATTGACTCGAATGAACTAGTTACAGAGTTGTTCAAGTGCTATGAGATCTTATGTAACTACACAAAACACAATTGAAACAAAGATGATTCGATTCGATTGAATCGGCTCATGAACATTATAGCCACGGTTTGCATAAAGCATTCCTTAGTAATTTAATGTTTCATGTTCAGAGCACATCTTTAGATCATAACTTCTTAAGTTCATAAACAAGTTCGCGGACTTAAGTTAATCGGTTGAGTTTTCCAAACTCAGCAGAAATTCTCGGAAAGAGAACTTCCGCCAGTTCGGGACTGGGTTCCCGGACTGAGTTCGCAGACTTAGCATACAAACGAGTTTTGGAAAATCCCAGCAGAAATTCTCGGTCGAGAACTTCCGTCAGTTCGCGGACTTGGCAAGCCAATTCCACAATCCTCTCGATTTCTCTTGATCAACAAAGTTCGAAAAATTCGGTTCAAGGAATACATGGTTATGTAATCTAAACTCTCATTTTAATCATTGAGACATTCTCAAAGGACGCTATGTATCCGTTATTCACAGACCGATTCACGTCAGAGCAATTCTCAAAGTGATTGAAACTTTTCATGACTTTCGTCACTAGGTGAAGATAAACTTGATCAAAGCGAAACACTTTACCAACACACGATTTAGAGATAAAAGATAAGCAATGAATGCTCAGTTCGAAATGTCAAATGTGTATGATCTAGTCTATATAGCATACGACTTTTGTCTCATAAGAAGTAGGAGATAGAAGAGATAGAATTTTGAGTGATAGATAAGCTCAAGTCTCCACATACCTTTTTGTTGATGAAGTTCCACGGTTCCTTGTATAGATCTTCGTCGTTGTATGATGAATCGCCATGAAGTCCTTGAGCTCAACTACACTTTTCTATCCTAGTCCGAGACTTAGCTATGTAGGCTAGAAATCAAGACTTATAGTTTTGATCACTAACATTGACAAACATGCTTGAGATAGCAACGCATGCGAGGTTGACCGAGCTATGCTCTAACAGAGTCAATTAACAGTCAACCATTATTTTTAATGGTTTGTACTGATCAGTTGGATTGGTGAGTCAACTTGCCGGTATGCAAAGCCAGCAAAGTTTTCCTGTTTCTGGCTAATTTCATCCCATTTAGGGTCATTTCACCGCTCCTTCATGCATATAATATTTATCAATCCTAACATACATATATTTCGACATTTTCATTCCAACTTCCATGTAACTCGGTTCATCACTTACTCTACACAATTCAACCAATTTCAGCTGCAATTTTTGCCCATGTAGCAACATTTCTGCTTCCTTGATCATCATCACAAATTCATATCAAACAAAATCAAATCAACTCACTGTAAACACATCCTTGTTTATTTCCAGAACTAAAACAGAAGCAACCATTAACAGTTATATCTCTAACAGATCCCATTATCAGTTTCATCTTCATTTCTTGTCTTGAAATCAACCTAAATTTCAATTCAACCTCATCATTCAGCAGAACCCACACAGTAGCACCATCTTCACCTAAATCATCCACCAAAACTAATCTTTGCAGCATCACCAATTTCTCTTCCAACCCTTCAACATAGCACCACTGATTTCATCCCTATCCTAGATAATCAACTTGCATCTGAGACTGATTTCTTCTGCAGTAGCACAACAACTCCATTCTTCCTTCTCAGTACCACTAAACCCTTGAACATTAAAATGAACCATCAAAACCTTAGACCATAGACCCATCTCAAATTCACGAGTTATATTCCAATTGAATTTCAAACCTTAACTTCATTTTTCTCAAAACTCACCCAAATTCCTGACAGATTCAACAACACCAACTTCTTCTATGATTATCAATCAAATCAACATCATCACATCTATTGTCTTGTCTGTTTGTCTCATAACAACAACTTCATCATATCTCTCGTTGAAATCTTGGTTAGACGACAGTGAGCAGCGTCTGAATCTGATGAAAATGGAGAAAAGAAAAAAGAAGACATATTTTTCTTTGTCGACCAAATTATAAGTTATATAACATATAGTAATGAAGGGCGCCCACCGATCTGATATGCCCTTCCAATAAGGAGGTGCCCTAACTTCTTTAAAAAACTACTGTTGTAGCCCTGCATAGAGTATCGACTGCCTTAAACAACTCTTCTTGGACTTCAACTATACTTGCCCCTTATCCTCGGATGAGCTCCCAGTAACACTTGCCATTTTAGACAATTTGGAATATTTCTTGTTCTTTTGCTCCAATAACTTCTAAGTACCTAATAAACTCAACATAAATGTAAAATACATAATTCAAAAGAAAAATAAGAAAGAAAGGATAATCAATTGAGAGTAAATCAATGTGTTTAAGATACCTATTATATAGACCAAAGGTCCGTGAACCTGATTGTTTAGAAGAATTCTTTGACGATCTCACAAATAAACATCCAAGATCAATCTAGTCGTAAACGAATTAAGAGAATTTGAATTCTAATAAGTATGAAACTTATAACCTATCTTTCAAGATATGAATTCAACAAGAACGAGTCTTGTTTTTATCTCAAATAATTAATTACGTACTACTTGTGTTATTCCTATTATAATATAATGCGAAAAAGGAAAAATACAAGACACCAATTGCGTTAACGAGGAAAACTACACCTGCAGAAAAACCCAAGGACCTTGTACATTTTTGAACAACACATTGTATTAAACAGCTATAGACATTAGCCTACTATCATACTTCGAACTGAAATGTAGTTGAGACCGAATCAACCTTCCAAGCAATTCATATGCAGTCATATTTCTTAAGCCTCTTGAACCTCGCTAGATTCTGCGCACTTAATTCCCGTAGATGACGTTCTTTACAGCCCAAGAGTTGCTTCAACCTCTTTGAAGACTTTTGATACCTATCTGCCTCTAACAGACAAGCTTATTTGATTTCCCTTTTGATTTTCCAATTTAGGTTTGGAAATATGTTTGCAGTAGACAAACTTCAGCAAACATCATAAATTTGGAACACTTACACTCAGTTAGCTGAGAAGCCTAGATCACTAACCACCTCTTAAGAACAATCCAAGCAAATCAAAGAAGAGTTTAGATATCTATCTTGAGGAATTACAAAGACTAAGACGAAGAAAACTTTGCGATTTCTATCTATCTCATTCCTGATCCAAAATTACAAAAACCTCAAAGATCAATAAGAACAAGATCCAAATACACTAACTATCAGGTAAAATATAGTTTGATCGGGCTTCACGAATCCCTAAGTAAAGACCTCAAAGTTGTAACCTAATTATATTTCTCAAAGGAAACCCGGATTACAGGGGACGTCTCTTGCTTAGAAACTTTGACACAAGAGTGCCAAAGATTGATAAATCCAGTTGCAAGAGTCTCTCTATTCATACATTTTCAAGGCTTTAGGTAGCTTTAAATTCAATCGAAGATAGTTTGAGATCCAAGCAAACACTTTCTCTGTTTAGATGAAATTCTTATTAGGAATTCATGTAAGCGTGTGAGAAGTCTTCCTTGAAATTACACAAAAATAATATGCATTATGGTGCAAGGTTCTGAAACCATGCACAATGATGATTCATATAGCTAAGTAGCCTTTGAAATTACTCAATACTAACCAACTGGGATTAGCCCAGTTGGCTAGGGGTTGAACTCCCAAGTGATAGGCTAGGGGTTCAATTCCCGCTGTTGTCTGATCAAAAAATAAATAAATGAAATTACTCAATACTTCATCAATGATCCATAAGCATAAAGTGGTTCAGTGAATAAAGTTGTCTTAGAACTATCTGTCAGAATCTTAGCAAACACAAACATGTAGAAAAGTTCGTGACTTCAGCTAATATTGGAGTTGGACAGGTTTACAAACCTATGACAGTTCGCGAAGTTAGGCCACAAAACCTTGGCAGTTCGCTTGTGGATTGTAAAAATCGAAGGTCAAACATGCCCCACATTAAGATCAATCATTATTAGATTAATGGTTAGCTTGAGCTAATTTTAGCCGCACATACAATGATTAGATATGATTAGGTATGGGGGTTAGCTTTGGTACGGCGTAATTCTTATCGTCCAAAATAATAAAGAATGGACGACCAGGTATTTTTCATGCACGGATCCATATTTCGCTAATGATCCATCTAGGCGATGTTAACGAGAACCTGGCTAATTTGGGGCCTAGACCACTTATTTGGGGCCTATCAAATTTCTCTCCCAACTCTATCAAATGGCTATGGGGTGCCAAATTTCACAAAAAGTCTAATTCA
The DNA here is from genome assembly GCF_003573695.1 of Papaver somniferum. Lineage (NCBI taxonomy): Eukaryota > Viridiplantae > Streptophyta > Magnoliopsida > Ranunculales > Papaveraceae > Papaver > Papaver somniferum. The sequence continues at coordinate 158,063,810 of NC_039364.1, read as the reverse complement.
CCCCCAAATTAATTCCTAAAACTAACTCATATAAATACCAATCCATTACCATTTTCATTAAAAATCTAAAAAACATAAAAATCTAAACCAAAAGAACTTTCGATTTTCATCTTAATCTTTCCAAATTCTCAAAACCCTAATCAAAAATAAATATAAAAATTGATCATCTTCTCCAACGATCTTCGATCCAACCAAGAAAAAGGGAAATCTCCATTAAGACTTTCTAGTATTCGCATTTCTTTAATGATTTACATGTTTAAATCTACGATTTTTGAAAATCAAAATCTCTGATCTTACCCAGAGGTTTATGTTGACATATCGTATAAACCGATTTTGGGTTTTGTTCTTCGGCCATGAAGAGCATGCAGAGTAATCGGTTTATATGATGATTAACATAAATCGATTTTGGGACCTGAATCGGAATATGAAAAGACATCACCAGAATCAGTTTATAAGTGCATTAGCATAACCCGATTCTGGGTACTAAATTCTTTTGAACTCTAGTTTTCCTTAATCGGATTTTATTTGCTTGTTAATGTACCATTGTGAATTATCTCTTCAGATTCCTTTTCACAATTGGTTTTTATATATGTACTACATAAACCGATTGTGAATGTTTGACTTGTTTGTTTTGTTGTTGAGAATCGGATTACATATGTTTAATTATGTACCGATTGTGAACTAGATTTTTTTTTTTGTAGGTATGGTCTTCGGCTACCTAGCATTTTACTCTCGAGAGCTCACCCATGAGGATATTTACAGGGTACCACAACGCGTGCCACAAAGAAGCCTCTACAAGTTCTCCTATGGCGGTGAGACCCGTCTAGAAGAAACCCTCGCTCTGGTAGACAAGCTTGCACTGGAAGAGCTCGTTGAGGTCATCAGGTTCGCGAGGAGAAGGAGGGATTTGATTTCAGCTGAGAGGGATTGGAAAATATATTTGGAAGGTATGTTTGAAGAAATGGCTGAATATCAATCCATGGCTGATGCAGAAGATGTTGCTGCTGCAAATGCTCTTGTTGTTGCTACTCCTGCTGCTGCTACAAATGCTCCTGGTGTTGCTGCTCCTGATCTTGGTGCTCCATGATTTATAAGTTTAAGTTTTTAAGTTTAAGTTTAATTTTTTAAGACTTGGTAGTTTAAGTTTCAATTTTTTAACACTCTTTTGGGGTGTTTAAGGTTTATATTTTGGATGATCCTGGTTTGAACTTAATGCACTTCAAATTTTAATTATAATTACGTGTATCGTAAAACAAGTTTATGCATGCTCAATAATTCTGTTAACCGAACACATGCCAACAATCGGGCTACTCGATATGTCAACATAAACCGATTATCTAGGGTCCATCACGTAATCAGTTTATGTTTGGGGTCAGTATAATCCGATTCTTCATTCCTAAGAAATGCTGTTTTTTCTATATCTTTTTCCAGTTAGAATCGGATCACATGTGAAGTTATATAAACCGATTATTTTCGGTGAAAATTCAAATATTTTACTTGTCTTTAATCGGTTTATATCGGCTAACATAAAGACCGATTCGTGGTGGCATAAAAACATAATCGTACTATATGGATCTTCGAGAAGACCGATTGTACCAAATTATTTCACTTTTTTCGGAAAAAATAGTCATTGGGGTCTTTCTCTATATATAGAGACCTCATCCTTGGACCCCATTTCCCCCAAAATTGCTCATTTTATTCTCTCTCACTCCATATAATCTACAACTACTCATTTCATACCTTCATATACAAGAAATGCATCGTTTGACTCTACCGAAGATTTGGCAATCACCAAAGCATGGTACACCGAAACTCGAATTAAAAAACAGTCCTCCGTAAGGGTAGATTCTGAAACCTTTTTGGACAATGGTATATAACAAATATAGGCAAGATTTTGGGAATACGGATGGAAGAAGTGTTCAACAAGTCCATGATAGGCACCAAGTCATCGAAAATGCGATACTTGCTCATTTATGTATCCAACATCGGACTTTGAACGCTAGCCACTTTAGCATGTCCATTGAAAAATTTGTAAGTGTTTTTGTGGTTTATTTTACGTAATCCATGTGGTTTGATCTTCCAATTAAACACCACTAACAAAGTAAGTTTGTGACGTGTTTTTGTAGCACCAAGTCGTGAAAGCGCGCTACTTGGAGGAAAAGGGGGAAGCATTCACATTTGATGCAAGCTATCACTTCATGGTATCCAAAATTTCGGAGTATTCTCCGGAATTCATGGTGGGTGAATCAGACTCGGATTCCTCCGACGAAGATTGATGGTTTTAGAAGTTTTTGTGTAGGTTTTTTTGGGTAGATCTCTATGTAAACCCTCATGAGACTATAACTCTTCTACTAGGGTCGCCTAGGGGTTTAAAGGCTTGATGCATGTGCTAAATGCATCCGTGATTCCTACGATAATTAAATGAATGAAAAAGAAAGAATACTACGATAATGCGTGTTCTTGAATCTTACTATTCCGGTTGTAAGCACGGAGTAGATTTTGAAATGAATGAAAAAAAAATCTTATGAAAGATAACAACCGGTTTATATATGTCCCACAAAACCCCGATTATAGGAATCAGATTTTATCTGTGCATACTTTAATCGATTGGAAGTCCTTTGTTAACTTCGAAAACACCAACCCATAATCGATTTGCGAGTGCATGAACGTAAACCGATTATGGATATTGTTTACGAAAAAAATCAAAAATATTAAGTTGTTTGATGTTTTGAAGATCGATCTCACATCTAAAACATAATTAATACCTAATACGATTAATTAACGCTAATAAATGAGGGGTAAAATAGGTACTTACATAGTAGTTGGATAAAGGGTTGTGTGAAATTTATTTCTAATGACATTTTTTTGTCATCTAGTAACATTCCCCAAATAAGAGGACTAGGCCCCAAATTAGGCAGGAAAAGTAACCGTATTTTTTATCGACATTGTTAATGGGGTGCCAGATTTCATTTCAGGGGAGGGCGTCAAAAATCATATAAACTAGAGGATTTTCTAATTTGCTTTTATGTGTTTTGGTTACCCTGTCCAATAAGCGGTACCCCATTAGTACCCATGCTTTTTATAAAGAAGAATCGGTTAGGCGTCCGTAGTTTTCTTACTAACACCTGTCGTCACAAGTAGTAACACAACAACAGCGAGAGAGAAAGAAAAATGAACAAAATCAAAGGTGATGAAAATGAAACATAGAACAATTTATAGAGACTAAATTTCATCAGTGTTATTAGCTAAATATATCCTATGAATTTGATGATCTTGAACTTCGAAGAAAAGGGGGTGAAGTAGTGGATACTGACTTCAGAAGTAGAGTGAGAGAACAAAGGCAGAAAGAAATTAAGAATTGTCTTCTTAATCTTAAGGTATGTGTATTCTGTTCAACTTCGATTCTAGCTAATTTTTGTTGGAAAAAAATGGGTTTCACAAAGGATGAATGACACAGAGAAGAAATTGTTGCACTCCAAAACTTTCAAGGCTTGTATAAATTTCTTTTAGACAAATATTTCTACCCTCCCAATAACAATTGGCGATTACAACAGGTATGCGAAATATTGCCTTCAGGATACAATGAAAGCCCTGCAACGAAAACTGAATTCAAGGTTTGTACCCCTTGATTCAATCAAGAACACACAAAGAGATTTCTGATTTCTGATGATGCTTTTTGAAATAGAGAAAACAGATTGATTTTTCTTATATGTTAAACGAAACTGGGAGAAGCTATTTATAAAGGGTTTTGCACCTGTTGGGAATAGGTTTTTTTTATTCGCCAACAGGTTTCTATTCACGAAACGTCAGGTTCCTTCATCAACAGACATCAATGGTGTCTTTTGGATTCGAAATTTTCGAACAGGCTTTTGTCGACCACAGCCTGGGGGGCAATGCCCCCCAGGACCCCCCTTTGGTTAGCGGCGTTGAAAATATTCCAACAATTTTATTGAGCCATATATTAAAGGGTAGGTTATGATAGACAAAGGGTTTGTAAAACCTACTGAAACTGCTGATTGCAATTTGTTTAAGCAGATGCAAGTTACAGATGTGTATTTAGCTACTGTGTTAATGTGATGGTGATATAGAAATGTTTGTTAAAATGTTTCAATGAAAGGATTTGTCTGTCAGACCTGGTTGGAGGCAGTGTATTACCCTCTTATGATTTGAACTACTTTAGGCTAATTCCATAATGGTATTGCTATTCGAAAAAATGATATATAAATACACAGGATATCAGAGCCACATAAGTTGATATTTTTCTGTATTTTTATGTTGATACAGAGAATGGAAGGTGCATCTGGTCAGCGTATCAAAATTCAGACCTTTAAGGAGGTGTTGATGAGTCCATCATCCACTGATGTTGAAAGAGAAGAGGAAGATCAAAAATCGACACGGATTAGGGAACTGCCTCAACAATTTACGGCAAGACAAGACCCATCTAAAAGACAAATGACAACATCTACTCCAAATCTAACGTTTTTCAGGCTACCCGGACAACGATGGGGAGTAGGTTTGGTGTCACGACCTTCTTCGTCGTCATCTATACAACCAAGGGTGGGAACAGCTACAGTTGCACCATCAGGAAAAAAAATACGACCGATGGTTGTTCGTTTTCATCTAACACAGCCTGGGGGGCAAGTAAATCCTAATCAGATTACATGTTTTAACCGTCAAGAACCTGGTCCAAAATTAAATCTAGCGGGACAAGAAATAGGGGTATTAAGGAAAGGAATGGTATATGCGGAATCAGGGGAAACTCCTGAGCAAGAGGCACAGGAAGGTCAAGTAATTTATAGGAGGGCAGAAGGGGATGTGTCCCCAACTGATCAAGTTGTGCAAGGTAACATGCTACTATTCAGTCATTTAGTCCATGTTTTGATTGACACTGGTTCGAGATACTCATTTATTAGCCTATGCATAGCCGAGAAACTTGGGCTGAAAATGACATTTGGTGATAAGAGGTTGTCACTGGCAACACCATTTGGGAGTAAAAAATTTCCTTTCCGAGTTTGCAAGTGTTGTGTGGTGATGGTTGATAACCAAGAATTGATGGTAGACTTGGTAGTACTAGATATACAGGGTTTTGACGTCATACTTGGTATGGATTGGTTAGCCAAATACCATGCAAGTGTGGACTGTTATGCAAAAACAGTAATATTTCATATGCCAGGAAAGTTGCCATTTACATTTACTGGTTCCAGAAAACCCCAACGTCCTTTTCAGAAACTGAATAAGACAAGTGGTGAAAATGGTATTGGTTTGCTAGCTGTTTCTGTAGAAAGTTCGATAACAGCAGACACAATACCAGTGGTGCGAGAGTTTGAGGATATATTTCTACCAAGATTACCACCAAAGAGAGTTGTAGATTTCTCTATTGATTTACTGCCAAGTATTTCTCCTATTTCAGTGACTCCTTACAGAATGGCTCCGCTAGAAAAGAAAGAGTTGAAAACGCAGTTACAAGAATTAACAAGTTTAGGAATTATTTGACCCAGCTTTTCGCCATGGGGTGCTCCAGTTTTATTTGTGAAAAAGAAGGATGCATTTAGGTTATGTGTTGATTACAGTCTGTTGAATAAAGTTACTATTAAGAACAAGTATCCACTTCCAAGAATAAATGATTTGTTTGATCAGCTGAAAGGGGCCCAATACTTCTCCAAGATAGATCTTAGGTCAGGTTGTCATCAACTGAGAATTAAGGATGAAGACATTCAGAAAACAGCATTTAGAACTCCACTAGGACACTATGAATATCTTGTTATGCCTTTTGGTTTGACTAATGCTCCATCGGCCTTTAAGGATTTGGTGAATAGAATATTTTGGAAGTATTTAGGTCAGTTTGTCCTCGTGTTTATTAATGATATCTTGATCTACTCTAAGACACATGAAGACCATGAAGAACACTTAAAAATTACTCTTCAAATTTTGCGTGAACATCACTTATATGCAAAGTTTAGTACATGCGGGTTTTGGTTGAGTGAAGTGAAGTTTTTTGGGCATGTTGTTTCAAGTAAGGGAATTTCGATAGATCCTTCAAATGTTGATAGCGTTCTGAATTGGCAACAGCCAACAACAGTTATGGAAATTCAAGGCTTCTTAGGGCTTGCTGGTTGTTATCGTCGTTTTGTGCAGGGATTTGCTGGTATAGCTTCACCATTGTCTAGATTAACAGAAAAAGGGGTTATCTTTGAATGGACGGAGGAATGTGAAACTGCTTTTCAAGAACTCAAAACTCGTCTTACTATATCACCAGTGAATCTTATGTTGTACATACGGATGCATCTATTATCGGGATTGGTTGTGTGTTAATGCAGAATGGGAAGGTCATTGCTTATGCTTCTAGAAAGCTGAAGACTCATGAGAAGAATTATCCGTTGCATGATCTAGAGTTGGCAGGGATTGTTTTTGCTTTGAAAATTTGGAGGCACTACCTTACTGATGAGAAATTTGAGCTACATTCAAATCACAAGTGTCTGAAATATTTGTTCTCTCAAAAGGAATTGAATATGAGACGGGGACACTGGACGGAGTACTTGAAAGATTACGATATCTCTTTACTATCTCACCAAGGTAAAGCAGATGTCAGTGCTGATGCAGTTAGCCGCAAAAAGGAGCAGAATATGGCTCATTTGATGGTTAAAGAATGGTTACTGTTACACATTGCTGTTACTTATACTTGTCAGATCTCAGAAACAGATATGATCTGTAATAGTTATTCGTCTCAAATAAAAGTCGAACCTATCTTGATTGAGAGGATAGTCAAAGCTCAAAGTAGATGCCGAGAATTCAAAAAGTATCTGAATAAGGCTAACAACAAAGAGAACAAAGACTGGAAGCTACATTCAGACAATAGTCTTCGATTTAGGAATCGATTTTGGGTACCAAGGCAAACAGGCGCAGAACTGAGGAAGAGAATCATGAATGAAGCTCATCGATCACATTATACTATCCATCCAGGTAGTCTTGAGATGCACAGAGATCTTCGAAGAAATTTTTGGTGGACAGGAATGAAAAAACAGATTGCGGAATTTGTGAAGAAATGTTTGACATGTCAACAAATAAAAGCGGAACATAAACAACCATCGTGTCTTCTCCAACCTTTACCTATTCCAGTCTGGAAATGGGAACATATAACAATGCATTTTGTTAGAGGATTGCCTATAACTAGTGATGGCATGGATTCCATATGGATTGTGGTGGATAGGATAACTAAGAAGCTCAGTTTGTACCAGTTAGGACTAGCTATTCAGTAGATAAGCTAGCACAGTTGTATGTTTTAGATGTTGTTCAACTGCACGGTGTTCCATTGTCTATAACATCAGATATGGGTGCTCAATTCATATCAGCATTTTGGAAGAGTTTTCAGAAAGCTTTTGAATCTAATATTGGTCTTAGCTCGGCTTTTCATCCACGGTCATATGGGCAATCAGAACAAGTTGTTTGGGTATTAGAAGACATGCTCAGGGCTTGTGTGCTGGATTTTCAAGCTAATTGGAAGACTCATATACCGTTGGCTGAGTTTGCTTATAATAATAGTTACCTAGCAAGTATAGGTACGGCACCATTTGAGGCTTTATATGGGCGACCATGTACATCACCAATTTGCTGGGCAGAGGTCGGAGAGAACTCGTTAGTTGGACCAAGAGTAGTTGCAAAAACTACAAACAGCATTAGAATCATTAGAGGGCGTCTTCGAGAAGCTCAGAGTAGACAGAAAAGTTATGCAGACCATAGTTGTCGTCCATTACATTTCGAGGTTGGGCAGAATTTAGTACTTCGAGTATCACCAAAGAAGGGTCTCGGGTTGAAAGGAAAACTAGCACCAAGGTTTATAGGACCATTTCAGATCATTGAGAAGATTGGCGAGGTAGCATATAGACTTGCATTACCTGCACACATGGGTCACATTCATGATGTATTTCATGTGTCAATGTTACGTGGTTATGAGTCCGATCCCTCTCATTTATTAGATTGGCAGTTGTTGCAATTAGAAGATGATATTTCGTATCAGGAAACGCCAAGTGAAATCCTGGACCGTAAAAAGAAGACTTTGCGAAATAAAGTTATACCTTTTGTGAAAGTAAGATGGCTTCATCACAATGCTAAAGAAGCAACATGGGAGGAAGAGTCAGACTTTCGAGCCAAGTATCCAGATTTATTCACTTGAGGTATTTGATTATTACTTTGTCAAACCCGAATTGGTTTGTGTTATATTTGTTTAACAACTAACTGAATGGAATGTACTCTGTTTTCAGCTCAATCATGCTGTGAGATATAGAGTTAAATGGGTTTCTACAGCTGAAGCTTGTTAGGACGTTGGTGGTACATGAATTCAACCTGCACCAGAGTATTACCCTATCGGATCTTAAGTTTTATCTGATGGATAAGAATCAATGCGTTTGTGTTGCTCAGTATAATCCCTACTTGTCGTTTCCAGGTATAACATTCGTGAAAAAGCGGGTAAAACTAGTATTGCATGTTTGTCATATGAAGTCTTTTAGCTTTCTCTGTGGGAGCTTGTTAGGAGCTGTTTCTCTGCTTATACTCTTCGGGAGGTGTTTATCTAATTATCTTACTTATACACTAATGATCACCAGTTTACATGCATGTACATATGTACTACCATTAATTACACACTTCTCTGGCTATGTACTCCATATATTTGTATCGTGTAAATTAAGTTAAGAGTTGTGTATATAGTCCTCTGGATTTGGTTTCCATGTTTATCAGTTTTGAAGTTATTGTGATGAATGATGTTGCAATATCTACGCATCATGCGGGCGCCCCATTTATAACAATGAGAAACCGGTGTCTTTTTAAGGCGTGATAACCTATCACAAACATGTTAGCTGGTGCGGTGTCCTCTATGTGCCATTTTTTAAGTATAATGTTGAACCCAGAAAGGTAGTAATTTAGTTTTTTCTCAGACACTAAGCTATCCGGCGCATTATACCCAGCCAAGCGCCAAACTAATTTGTAGGGGGTTAGCCGAATGTGCGCTCGAAGAAGGCCCCAAGCTCCCAACCGGGTCAACAAGGCAGACAGGCCCAACTTAGGATAGAACTTGAGCAGAAGTGAGAAAAAAAGAAAGAAAAAAACGAGAACCTAGCTTCTAATTTTCTAAACAAGAAGAGAAGAAAATTTTGAACAGTCAAAGGAGGTTTCCCGGCATGTGACTACCAACTCGACACTTCAAAGATAAAACCCACGCGTCTTAGCTATCTGTCGTAAAAACGCTTGTGGACTTTATGTTTCTAAGCAAGCAATTTGAAGATTTCTTTTTCTTGCAAGGGCCAGAAACTTTACAGTATTTCGTTGCATCCTCATCATATGATCACTTTGAATGTCGGGACCAAATTCCCTCGTTTGATCTTCCACCACGGAAAGTGTTGAGCCTTAGTTATTGATTTGCATTTTGGCATGTGCCTTGACAGAGCAAAGCACAGCTAAAGCCCGGCGTGCGTTAAAAGTTAGCATGTCCCTTAAGGCCTTAACCAGTTACTGAATTATTATCCCTTCATGGCATCAACAAAAAATTGTAAAAGAAGGCCCATCCTATTGATTCCGTGAAGGATTTTGATCTGAATATGTTTATGTAGATTAGACATACACTGCAACACAACTACAGAATCATTTAATCAAATAAAAACGCCAATTACATTATAACATCAAAATGCAAACACATAGTATCAAATAATTTTGTCAAAAGTATTGAAACTCAGTTCATTTCACCTCTACATTAACCTTTTTTCCTTAATCAACCTACATTTGTCACACCCACTTACACTTTGTTTACAAATTTTCTCAACTCTACTAACATTCATCACAACCTTCTTTAAGATCCTCAAGTTGAGATCTACGGTTTAGATTCAATACGCGAGATATCTTGCCTTCTGCACACACAATCATCTTCACCGGTACACCACAAATCTCTTCGAGCCTTTTTAGATTTTGACACGTGGTTACCAATTTACCACTAGAAAATTTCAAAGCTAGCCAAAATGAACAAGCAATTGCAACCCTAAACGGTAAAAACCTCAAGTTCTCTAGACATACACGTAATGCATGCAGAGCTAAGGGTATAATTTTACAGTAGTTTTTCAGCCCCAGCTTTTTACACCAGTTGACTAAAATGCCCTCGACCTTTAAGTCAACTTTGGTCAAGCTCCGTTTCCTGTCTTCTCTTCTCACTAATTCTTCACCGTTTAAATTCACCCGAAAGCTTGCATTCTCACCTGAAAAAGACACCGGGATACTCGATATGTCACTGCCAGAAATGTCCGTCACCGAACTTGAACACGTAACCTTTGGTGAAATAAGTTTTCGGTTTAAATCGATCTTCTTGATGTTTCTCTTCTTCTTCTTGTTCTGATTGTATGATTCAGCAGCAGAGACGCAGTCCAGAGAAGACGATGAAGAAGAGTCGATATCTTCATGAGAAACTAACAAGGATGTCGATGATGAACAAGATGAACAGGTGTAGGGTTCGAATACGGGATAAAACTGAATACCAGAGATGATATTCCCATCATATTCTTTACATTTCGAACATATTGTACGACGAATATGACGAGCTACTAAGAAATTAGCTTCGTGAACGTTGGAATCACAGCTCAGACATAGATAAGCAGAATCTGACTCACAATATAGTTTCGCTTCTCCATTACAGAGTTCACATAACCTTTTTATTGCCATCTTTGATATGATCTCAGTTCAAAACTCTTATATATTTGCAAACTAAAATGATCTGAGAAATGAAGAAAGCTTATATATATTTATAAGAGTATTGTGTGGTGGTTTGGTGGTGGATGGAAATGGAGACAAGTGAATAATGATTGGTATTTGTGGGAGTTTTTTGTGTGGTTTTAAGTTTGTGGTGTGATTATTAGAAAAAAATTTGAAGGAGAAGAAGAGAAAGAGAATATTGATTGGTGATGGGAAGGAACGGTGATAGGAGGAGAGACAAGAAGAAGACGATCGTATTCAATCAAATATATATAAATATATTAAAATATGTATTACTCTCGGGTGTGGCTCAACTTAACTTGTTTCTTGGCCACAAAAACCTTGTATCTCACAAATTATAATATTGTTTGGAATTATTAAAGTCATTAATTTTTTTTTTTAGTTTCAGTCTTGGTTCTGTTATGACCACTACTTTCTGTTAGATATTTTCTTTAAGAATTACTTTTTTTATTTTAATTTGAATTCGAGCATAGCCCCACGTTAACACAGTAAATGATGTTGTGGTAGTTCAACACTTCAACTGGAAACAAGCAACGCTAAAGTTACCCAGAAAAAGTGGAAGAAACGTCGACTCTAAACACACTGAGTCATTGATCCAACCATTACCACACGTTTAGAGGAATGAAAACAATCGTATACACCTATTTTTCCGAGCATATAATTACCCAAAGATTCTGGAGAAATGCTATGTTAGTATTTTTTACGTGGTGTTAATTTTTTTTTACTTATATATACATTGTTATTATCTGTGAGGTGGCCATGACAAAAGTTCCCATCTTCGATCTAATCTGCACTCAATGTAAACAATGGATAGACATCATTCTGGCTCATGAGTCATGATAGACATCATCAGACTGATGATCCCATGACAAATTGGCGACCGAAGATTACCATAGACTACGCATGGATATCTTAAACACGTTGCTTCAAGCTTGTTGTGCATGTATCCAAAAAAAAAAAAAACCAACCCAAAAAGGAAAACCGATGATCTGCCAATATCGCAAATGAAGTCACTGCGACGTTTTTCTCAGAACTAGGTATCACCAGCTCAACGTAAAAATATAGTGAAGTCATTGCGACAATTTTTCTCATATTTATAAAGGGGATACCAGTTCTACTAAGTGCTGATACCGTTTTATATATGATAAAAAGATTCCACCGATCCTGGCCGTTGGATCGATAAATGGTATCAGTACTTAGTAGGACTGATATCCCCTTTATAAATCATGGAAAATCTGGACTATAATTTAAAATTTGGTACTTAGCGAATTTCAAATTCTGGTTATTAATATCATCACCTGCAGTGTAATGACACTAGCTGTAACTTAGTTTTGTTATTATATGTATTTGTTCTCCATCCATGCATGGATGCTTGTGCTCGTAGCATTTGTGATTTCGGATATCAAACAGTTCTTAGCGATTTAGCGTATGGTTCTCTACATGAAATAACTAGTCCAACTACTTAATTAGATGTCATCTATTGCATGACAACATTATATTCATTTTGTGGTTTAAAACAAATGACGGAGGGCTTTTTAACCACATTATTTAGTACAATACGGCACTTAAAACTATTTGTCATGTTTTAAGCACTTGAAACTATTTGCCACCCGACATCATGGACATTTTCTCAGAACCAAGTATCACCAGCTCAACATAAGAATGCAGATTCGGAAATTATCTTAATCCTGTAAAGAAGATTTGGTTCTCAAAAATTTATTTGGACCGTAATTGAGAATTTGCTGCTAGCGAGTTTTAAATTCAAGCTATTAATGTCATTATTCGACGGCTTTATTAATGCGCTATAATGACTCTGGTTGTAACTTAGTTTTGCCATCATATGTATATTTGTTGTTTTCCATCAATATATCAAGAGGAGGGATTCCCTCACACTTTTATTATCACACTATCTCACATGTTAGGCCTCATTTTCTCGAATTAAAACCAAACTGTAACGGATTTGAAGCTAATATTTTGAGGACATGCCTACCAAAAATGAGCATATTCCGAGATGTATACATCATCATTTACTACTTTGAAGATGAACCGTTGAAAATTTGTGGATTTCTGGCCGTCGAAATTAAGACCGGTAGATTGTGAGGTTTTACATTTCGAAATGTGCTCATTTTTGATAGACAAGTAGAACTTTGTAAGAGGAACATATCCTCAAAATATGAGCTTCAAATCCGTTACCGTTTGGTTTTTATTTACAAAAATGACGTCTAATTTGAGATAGTGTGATAATAAAAATGTGAAGGGATCCTTCCTCGTATATCAATGCTTGTGGTTATTTTATGTGATTTCGGATATTAAACAGGGAAAAATTCTTGTTTGGTCCTAGGCCCATATAGTTATTTATAGTAGGGTCCAACCGGAACTTTTTTTTATCCGGAGGTCCAAAATTAATTAAAACATGGAAATGTCCATAATGCCCATTACTACCAAACGTGTGTGTCTACACTGCTTACAAATTTGAGTACATATCTGGTACACTGCTTAAAAATTCGAGTACATATTTGCTACACTGCTTACAAATTTGAGTACATATCTGTCGTACTGCTTACAAATCCGATTATATATCTGAATGCTTACAAATTCGAGTACATATTTGTTGCACTGCTTCCAGGTAGAGTACAAATCTGTAAGAATCAATGATAAATAAATTAGAAAACGTATTACATCACATACATTGTAGGATCATACAATGTAGCAACCCAACCTTCTATGTTCCTCCAAATCCATTTGCAGCACACCTTCTTTCAAACACACGTCACAACCAATTTGTAACTTCATCAAGACCACCACCAATTTCACAAGCTTGCAAATCTGAACCAACAACAACTCCTGTTCCTATCATTCAAAATATGTCATTTCTTGCAATAAGTTCTGAATTGCAGCTCCAGATCATCTCCATATCCAATTCCAGTACTGAATCAAACGTAACAAAGAGCATCTATTTCAGTATTTCATATACGTACTGAATCAAACATAACAAGGAGCACTTCCTATCAGTATGCGATATATGTACTGAAGATTCATGAACTGCAAATCAACAGTATGACAACAACAGGTGACAGATCTATGAAAAATAAGAGAATCGAAAGACATATTACAGTATTTCACATAAGTACTGAAGGGTAAGACTAAAAAAGGAGCAAAAACACAGCAAATAGCACTTCCTATCAGTATTATACATACATACTCATGGATCGAACCAAAAAAATTGGAAAAACTTCAAATAAAACAAAATTAGAAGAGTTTTGTATCAGTACGCCATATATGTACTGTCAATTCATACACGAAAAACAACTGTAACAAACCTAAAAAATGTTATAATGTTGAACCAATGATAAATCACAAATAACCGCTACAGTTTTAGTTACCTGTAACCCTGGGAAAACAGCATTATTAATCGCAGATTCCATATCAACCCAAAGAACAGGATCTTTCTTGAAGAAAATCATGCCACCTCTGGGACCTCGTAATGACTGTAAATTGAAACAGAAGACATAGTAAACAACATGACCCTTGAACCTAAACCAATAAAAACAAATGATGCTTGTGTTGGTGTCAGTAGTTGCAGTCTTGCAGACTTCATGAATGTGACTAGGTGTACCTTGTGAGTGGTGGTTGTTACAACATCACAATATTCAAATGGGTCGGCAAGTACAGATGCAGTAACGAGACCACTTATGTGAGCCATATCCATCATGAGAAAAGCCCCAACAGAATCTGCAATATTCAAGAAACATAGCAGGAAAGGGAATTAGGTGTGCGTAATGGGTTAACTAGTCTGATTCTCTGATCACTAAGAATAACAACTGTTGACAATCAAAATATATGTGTATACCTTTCTCATTCGAGGATAATCGAAATCACGAGGATAAGCACTAGCACCAACAATGATGAGTTTTCGTCGAAAGAGGGTGGCAGTTTTCTCAAGCATATCATAATCAATAAGGCCTGCAAGTGAATTTGGTAATGAATGCAAATTATCAACGAATTATAAATGAACAACAATAGACCACATAGTCATTACACAATATAAGAATGCAGAGCAGCACCTGTTGATTCATCAAGACGGTAGGGATCGATTCAAAATAAATCGAAGTCCCAGATACCCGTCTTTTAGGAGTCATAAATCCATGTGACAAGTGACCTCCATGAGGAAGATCCAGACCCTGTGCCAGTTACATGAACAAAGCCCTTTGTTGACAAAGTGTCTCTAGATCATCAATGTACTCATTGCCACCATAATACCTACATTGCAGAATGAAATGATCAAATGCATTTCAATACAAATACAGGGAAAAAATACAACATTAAGCACCATCTTTACCTTTTACCAGAAAGCCCTTCTGAATACTTGTTTGTGAGACAAGAACCCACAGCTTCCATCACTGCGCGAGATGTAAAATTCTCTGAAGCAATGAGCTCCAAGCTGTTAAACTGACGATTCTTCTCACTATCAATTATTGAACGTACTTCAGGGTCTGCCTAACTTGAGAAGGTAATCTATCCCGCAGTAGTAGTACCCAACTTGGAAAAAAGTTGAAGAACCTTTAGTAAAAAGATTGGTTGTTGTACAGCAGCACCCATTATTGCAGCTCCACTGTATGCCTGCATCTACTTCACTTCTCCTTAAACATAACAAGGAGCACTTCCTATCAGTATGCGATATATGTACTGAAGATTCATGAACTACAAATCAACAGTATGACAACAAAGTGACATATCTATGAAAAATAAGAGAATCGAAAGACATATTACAGTATTTCACATAAGTACTGAAGGGTAAGACTAAAAAAGGAGCAAAAACACAGCAAAGTCAGCAATCACAGGCACTTTGACAGCAAAATGATGATGATTATAATAATGTATGCATAGCAGTAAGTATTCGGATTGGAACACTCTGCATCAGACATGTTTTGAACCTGCAAATGTCACAAAGATGTAACAGTATTAAAATACAGTATTCACATACGTACTGATGGGTCAAACTAAAAAAAGTGAGAGATCTATGCAAGAAACAGATTCTAAGAGCAGTTTCTATGAGTATGCCATATATGTACTGCAGATTCATGAACTACAAAATCAACTGCATGACAAAGAATAATTAAGAATCTAGGAGAAACAGCAGAATCGAAGCACGTAATACGGTATTTCACATACGTACTGATGGGTCAAACTAAAAAAGTGAAAGATCTATGCAAGAAACAGAATCCAAGAGCATAAACAATGAGTATGTCATATATGTACTGCTGGATAATACGATCTGAAAGTGAAAACAAACCTGATTTT
Source organism: Papaver somniferum (assembly GCF_003573695.1). Classification (NCBI taxonomy): domain Eukaryota; kingdom Viridiplantae; phylum Streptophyta; class Magnoliopsida; order Ranunculales; family Papaveraceae; genus Papaver; species Papaver somniferum. The sequence continues at coordinate 158,047,760 of NC_039364.1, read as the reverse complement.
GAAAAGAAAACAGAAATATAATCAAATCGAACTAAAATAAGCTAAAAACTTAACAATCTAACCAAATAACTGAATAAATACGAACAAGATTCATAAAAAACAAACAGAACACAACCGATCTCCATGATCCAAATTCAAATTCAAATCTTATAATGATTCAAAAACTGTAGCAGAAACAATGAGTATGTCATATATGTACTGCTGGATATACGATCTGAAAGTGAAAACAAAACTGATTTTGAAAAGAAAACAGAAAGATAATCAAATCGAAAGCTAAAATAAACTAAAAACTTAACAATCTAACCAAATAACTGAATAAAACGAACAAGAATCATAAAAAAAAAAAACAGAACACAACACCTATCTCCGTTAAACTGTAGCAGAAAGAAGAAAACGAAAGATAAGCAACAAACCTGTTAAAAATCGCAGAAGAAATCTTCAGAAACCCTAGTCCCAAATCCAGAAGAAGAAGAGAGCAGAATTTCCCAAGAATAATCGGCTGAAATTTTTTTTAGAAACTTTGAAATAGACTGCTTTAATATATGTAGGATTGGAAGGGTAGTTTAGGTATTTAGAAATTTCGTACAATTTGTCCCGCACGTGTACAGGACCTGGGCTTAAAAAATTTGGTCCATTTTCATGTTTTCTCTTAATTATGGACCTCTGATTAGTGGGCTTTAATGGATGGACCTGCCACTAACTAAGAACACTATAATGATACCTATTGGTAATTCCTACATTAAACGGTTCTTAACAACTTAGCGTACAATTCTCTGCATGAAATAACCAGTCCAACTACTTAGATGTCATCTGTTGCATGACAACATTATATTCGTTTTGTGGTTGGTTTAAGACAAATGACAGATTGATGTCTTTTTTAACCACATTATTTAGTACATTACGGCACTTAAAACAGTTTGCCATGTTTTAAGAATCAGCGTTTAAATTTCTTTTATGTGCTAAGAGCGTCCACAATGGACGACTAAATCCAAATATAGTGTCCAGTTGATAGGCGTAGTGGGACGGACCATCAATCAAAATTTGATCAAAGACTAAAATCCAGACCAAACCTAAATATAGTCGGGCGTTTATATAGTCCACGCCCCATAACCAGGCGGACGTATAGTCCACGTCCCATCCCAGGCGGACGTATAGTCCATGCCCCACACCAGGCGAACGTATAATGCACGCCCGTCTTTTTTTTTTAATCTTTTGTGTGGGGCTGGCTTAATACCTCCGCCCCACTCTTTACAAACTTCAAATGCATGGGGCGGGCATAATACCTCCGCTCCACTTTTTTTCTTTTTTATTTTTTTTTTCTACACCGGACGAACGTATACTCCCCACCCCACACCAGGCTTGGTATATTCTATGCCCCATACCAGGCGTTGGTATAATATCCGTCTGACTAAATTTAGTTTTTCCACAGTAGGGTCACACACCAGATTAAACCCAAAATTTAATCTTTTTTTTTTCTCTTTGGTTATACTCGCACCAATGCAGTTGCTCTACGAAACAAAAAGGGAGAGACGATATCAAAATACCCTACATGCATGTGGTAGCTAGACAGGGTCCCATAAATATCTTCATTCTTTGAGTTCTTATTCCACCAACTGAAAAATGTAGGGTCCACAAACCCCTCTACATTCTCAACACGTGGATAAGCTACACCGCAAATCAGTCATTCGTTAACGCGTCAACATACTCGACCAGGAGTTCTATCTTCTTCGGTGTTATAATTACGAAATCTGCCACCAACCGTTTGAAATCGCAAAGCAGTCGTTGTTTTACGATTTTGCCACTCTTGCCGCTTTGGTCTTCTGTTCTGATTGAGTAAAAGCCATGCATGCAAGATCGTCCATACACTTAGGGGGATGCGGGTCCCACATTGTACTATGGTACAGTAAAGATCTCTGTGGATGGTAACATAATAACCACAAGAAAATAAGTAACCTCTGTGGATGGACGGGTAAAAGGAGCCACGTGTTGCTCGATGAATGGTAAAATGTGGTTTGCAAGAAAGAAAGAGAAAGATCTAGGGCAGTGACGTTACAACAAACAAATAGTTACAGTAAGTGCATCTCTAGCTGAGTGACAGGTAGTGAGACTCTCGTACAGAGGTTTTGCTTCCTGAATTTTGCAACACAAACCGTAGTTGTGGAGACACGTTCAATCTTTGAAATTCACAGATCAAAAAAGATGACTAATGAATGAACCGTCATATTCAAGACTGCTGCTACAAAGGAATTTTACCATACGTAAAAGTTAAAACACACAAAGGAATTTTACTGTTGAAAATAACTAGATGTCCTTCCAGACGAACAACATCTTGAGAAAAAACAATCAGTAACAAAAATGCAACTTACAAAGTTAATAAAACCTAAATTAGGCAAATGTCACCGATCACATGAAAATGTGTCCCGGAGGAGTATCAAAATGGAAAAACCATTTATGTTCATTTGCATGGTCTGTTTAGATAGACAGCTAAAGAGCTCCCCCTTCTTAAGACTAATAGCCGCCGTTACCCTGTTCATGAGAGTACGGAAGTGTAAAACGTGCTGGTATATCATCCAGATACTTCGGGACATGCTAAGATAAAGTCTTGTGTTGGGTTGTGCACTTGTGCTTTTCTTGTCAAAAGTTAATAGTAGCACAACAAGTAAATGATCGCGTTGTATCATGTCGGGATACTTATTCCACGTTTTGTGCATCGACTAATTTAATGAATTTTGAAGTTATAATAAAATTAGCAAAATCAACTAAAATTTTATATAATGACACTCCAGAATTCGATATGGTATTACTAAAATAATAAAGGTGTGAATAATTCTGATCGAAGAGAAGATGTCGCTGGACAGTCTCTCTGATTTCATTTATATTCTTTCTTCATTTCAATTTTCATTACAGATTACAAATGACTCAAGACTATTTATCAGACATAATTGGTGACTCACATAATCGGTGACCAACGTACATGTTAACTGTCACCTGCTAGTCTCACACGTACACATAACACAAGCACACAAATCACTTGTACACAATTTTGGCACACACACAAAATGACAAAACTCTATTCTCTAACACCACCACCCCACCCCAACCCATCCCCTGCAAGTCCAGTGTCGATGAAGGAGAAGAGACACTGAGCTTGGGTCTTAGAATGGAAAACCGATTAGAAGATAACCCCTTGTTAAAAACGTCAGCAATCTGATCTTCAATTGACATAATTTCAATGTGCTTCATCCTGTTATGAATAACGGGATTCGTTATTTGATAAGTTGCGCCCATGTTATCACACCACAACACTGGAGTTCTATGAGAAGTAAAATCCAGTTCAGCTAACAGAGATTGAACCCAAACAAGTTCTGAAGTTGCATCATCTAAATCTCTATACGCGGCCTCTGTGCTAGACCTGGAAACAGTCTTTTGCTTTCTTGAGCACCAGGATATTAAGTTAGGACCCAGAAAGATAGCCATCCCACTAGTGGATCTTCTGTCAAGCATGTCACTTGCCCAATCTGCATCTGAAAAGGCATATAACTACGGTGAATTAGATCTTTTAAATTGTAAACCATAAGACAACGTACCCTGAAGAAATCTTAATGTTCTCTTCACTGCATACCAATTAGCTTCAGTAGGTGCATGTATAAAATGATGTGTTGTATTGACTGCAAAAACAATGTCATGCCTAGTGATAGTTGCATATTATAGGGCCCAACTCTACTTCTGTAAAGAATAGGATCATCAAAACTAGCAGTAACACCATCAGAAGTAACGGTAGCAACATGAGTAGAAAAAGGCTTTGCAGAGAGCATTTTGGTCTTGGTGAGCAAGTTCATGATATATTGCTTTTGAGATAAGAGAACACCTGCAGAGTACTAGAAGCTTGAATACCCAAAAACAAATGTAACTCTCCCAAGTCCTTAATAGCAAATTCTCTTCCAAGAGCATCTTTCACAATCCCTGGAGAGATAGTTCACTAATAGACCGAGGGATAAGTAATTCGACTCATTCACATACATATCATGAATGTTTGGAATCTGGTCTTCCAATATTAATAGGTTGATTGTTTCGCTCTTCTATCTTCCAAAAGGGAAAAAGATCTCTGAGAGTTATTTCATGGATCTGAAAGTGTTAACGGCGAGGTTCAAACGAGGAAAGGCTTACGGTGGATACCTAGGCACCCAGAGACGAGGAAGGGCGTAGCAAGCAACGAAATGCGAAAAAGTAGATTCTCCCACCTCCAGTTTTCTTTAATGCAAGGCTTCTCGCGTTCAGGCACGAAGAGATTTCAAACTATATAAACAAATAAAATATGAAGAATGGAACTCCGGTATCGAATCGAGCCATAACTCTATGGAGCCAATCCAACGCGACGATGTCAATTCAATCGACAACCAAGTCAAAGGAAAACCCTCAATTTAGCTAGTGAATGACCTTGCTGATCACAGACGCTATCTCTTAAAATGCTCTCGCTACTTCCAGAAACGAATTCCTCTTAGATCGGAATAACATTCACATCAGAGTCGAAGATTTCAGAGATTAGTTGAAGATGGGCGCCTAATTCCAAATAGGCCTCTATCAGTGCAAGTCAGCTAAAGAGTCAGTGATGTCGGAACGAGAGAAGAAAGAGAAGTGGACCCAAACCGATTCAAGCCGAGAAATAGTGTAGAAAGCCTTCTGGGCCGATGACCATGTGGAAGTCGACTAGATGATTGGAGGATGCTTACTTCTGCGTATTAATCGTCCGAGCCTCTGATATGGACAACTTTCTTCTCTTGCATCCCAAGATTCATGGATGAAAAAATTATATACCCTTTAGGCCCCATGCCTAACATAACTTAATACTGACCAATTTTTCCTTTTTTTATTCAGTTTCATATCTTCTTTTGACAACAGGAAAGCTTCCTCTACTAAATAGAGTTTATTGGTTACCAACCGGAGATTTGCAGAAACTACAGCAACGGGATAAAGAGGATGAAAGGATCCAGATTCCCCCGCATGGAGAGCTAGAAACCGAAGATGTGCAACAACCGAAGATTGTAGACTACATGAATATGACAATGAAGGGCTAGAGCATAATTATGCTATAGTTATCAACTATTAATAATATAATTTGCTATAATCATAATTATCAACCTAGTAAACTTGATGTAATAATAGCTATTTGTGCCCTCATCTAGCAAGCTGAATAGGATTTTTCTGTACTGACGCACCGTGGGCACACTGTCAGAAAAAAATGCGCCATAATACTATAATCTGACTCTAGAATGACTGGAGACCTTCTATCTAATAGATATAAGCATTTAATTTGCTCGGTAATCAGAGCTAGAAGTGTTGTCTGTTGATCTACAGCTCGCATCAGACCCCTTGTCATCTCGAAATAGGGGAGAACCCCCGGCATCGGTGCGATGGTACATTCGGTAGTGCCGCAGAAAGATTAGGAAGTTCCATAGAAGGATTCGGTAGTGCCGCAGAAAGATTAGGCAGTTCCATAGAAGGATTAGGCAATACATCGTAGAAAAAACAATTGCAATATGGAATTACTACTGGGAGCAACTCGTTTGACATAAAAACTTTGACTCATTGTAATAAACCTTCCCACTTCCCTCTTCAGAACACCTTCTAAACTGAGAAGGGCTCTTTGGGATCAAAACTTTCTCTAACAGTACAAGGTGGGAAGGTTCTTTCATGATGTTGGTAGAAGTCTTTCTAGACTCCTTTCAGTCGAGTCTCTTTGAGCCTCTCGCATACGCTCGAGTCTCTAAAGAGCCTCTCCCTGCCTTGTGGAACAAGATAGTAAGTAAATTCCCATAGGTCGAGGGTTGGGCGTGGCCGATCTAACGATCGAGTGTCTAAGGTCCCTAAAGGGCCCTTCCTTTAAGAAGCTCCGACGAACGATGTGAAGGATTCATTATTTAAAGAACGATGCTTCCTTGACCGTGGAGAACGTGGATTAGCATTATGTCCTTCTTACAAGGCATTCCCCATACAGGATTGACAGAAGTGCTAGATGAAGACTTCGAGAGAAAATAGAAGATGTTTCTTTCCATTCCTCGTGAGCCGCTGATCTCTCCGAAGCAAGAAATCAACGTCGATCGCCCACCTAAGACTCCTTCTGAACCTTTAGGATTGGATCATCATTGGTACTTCTTTCATTTTGATCAAAGCAAGATGTTGCGAGAGGTCGTCAAGTTTACACTTCCCATTTCCTTGCAAGCTAGAGCAAATGGATCCGTCGGTGTCAATTGACTAAGATCCTCTTTGCCATTTGAACCCTGGTATAGTAGATGCTATCACACATACAATCATACTCAATTCGATGGAATTGTTTGATCTTAAAGGAGATCTTCTATAATTTCTGGGAAGGCTACAATTTTGAAGACGCCGTACTTATTAGTGAACGTCTAGTATATGGCGATGTTTATACTTCTTTTCATACACGATTTCTAGGCTCTGGCGTGTAATTATAAAACCTCTTTCAGTCCCTAAATGGGATAGGCCCTCTTCGAGCGGTTTTATAAGTCAGCCAGTAAAGACCCAGTGAATGCTTGCAAAAGGTTCCAAAAAAAAGGAGATCTTGTAACTTACAGACTTTAATTCCCTACATAAAATTGCCTTTCCGTAACGAAAGAATCTTATTACAAAAGAATTTCTTAAAATTACTTTCTTTTTGAGAAACTACTTCGTTTCTTGGTGTAAAAAGAGGATATGTGGTATAAAAAAGTGGGAATTGATGAGTGCCAAATATTGTATATATTTATCCCTTTTTGTTGGCATTTTAACTCATCTTTTATGCATTAATTCTACATTTTATCCCATATTCTGTATTTTCATTGTTTTCAAGAATAAATATTTTTATTAATTAATTTTGCATTTTTAGGTAATAAATAAAGTTCGGATGAGTCGCGGAGCGAAAAGAGCAGAAAAGTAGTGAAAAGCCGGGAGAAATTACGCAAGGAAGCCGCGAAGAATGGTGCGCACAACCTCATTTTCTACACACAAAAGCGCCTCCGTTCTCAGCCGTCAGATCAGTTCTCAGAAGCATCCGATGGTCGCTCCTTCATAGAGCATCAAAATCTGAAGTCTCTGCCAAGCACCACAGCGCTGAAATTCCAAGCCTTCGGATTAGATGGTTGTTGGATCCAGCGGTCGCTCCCTTGCTGTTCATCAACGTTTGATATCTCCGCCTTACACTACAATACCTAACCCCATCTAGAGCCGTTAACTTCGTTGTATCAAAAAAATCCAGCGGTCGCTACAAGCTTCACTTCACCTCACCGTCCGATTGATCTTTCATCTCCCTATCCCACGGCTAAGCGTCGCATATCATCACACTCGATACACTCGCCTCACACCCTAGCGACCGAGCACCTACACCTCAAACAAACACACCCTTCCCTTCTCCATCGAACCATCTCCTCCATCACCCCCTCTGCAGAACCGCCATGCCCCGTACCACCACCATGTCCGTCTCCATCACCACCACCTCACCCCAAATCACTCCACTAATTTCTCCCCAACTCTATTCTACCTAAACCCATCACGTACCATCTCTTTAATCATCATTTACAACCTCAATTTCTCATCTCTCTGCCTGAAACCCTAGGTGAGAAATTGGGGATATATATGATGATTAAAGCATCAATTGGAGCTCGAGAGGAACGAGAAGAAGCAGGAGAAGATTGGGTCGACGAGATGGAGCGAGTATCTCATCAACAGTAGGTAAATCAATTTCACCAAACCCTAGTTCTACTGACTTTGGGGAAAAATTGGGGAAAACCAAAATTATGTGTATTGGGTATAAATGGGTGTTGTGTGAAGTGTGTAGAGGACACTATTTACCTCTCTGGACTAGCCAGTAGAGAATTTTCTAAAATTTTATGAACTTCAAATTTCAGTGTTTTTCTCAGTTAACAGTTGCAAGTTGCTTATGTGTTGAGTTATCTGATATGTTGCTAGTTATGTATGAATTATCTATGTTAGTGTATGTATGTTGCCACTTCATGGTTAGCATGAGCTAATCAGCCTCAGGCCAAGGCTCAGTGAAGCCTTGTGCACTGTCAAGTGTGAATGAGCTAGGATAGTTACTTCCTGTTGCTATGTTTTGATTGTGTAAATGAGAGAGGCCAATGCTCATAGAGCCTGTGATTGGCTGTACTGTCAAAAGACAGCCAATGCTAGGGGTAGACTAGTGAGCAAGTTGGTGTTCTTTCATTTCTAGTTGTATGCTTAGGAACAAACATAACCTAGAAACATGTCACTTGATTAGGACACAAGGTGGATCATATGCCTTGGCTTACCCACCACTTCTCTTTCAGTCAATTATAATTTCAGTCCTGTGTGTTTGCTTCCTGATCAGTTATTTTCTTCAGTTAATTTTCTTGCTTTTTATTTTCTTGCACCTTGTAGCTTTTGTGCACTGAAGTCAGTGCACAATCCTCACCCTGCCCTTGGCTGCCAAGCCTTGGTTATTTGCTGCTTTTCTTGGCTGTTTCTTTGCTGCTTTACTTTCCAAGCCTTGGTTCCTTGTCTGTTATCTTTCCCTGCTGTGGTTCTTAGCCTGTTTCTCTATTGCTTTACCTTGCATTCTTGTTTGTATGCCTGAAACCTTGCCTGCCATAGTGCATTGCCACTCTTATTAGCCTAGGAAAACTTCTTATATGCTCCTCTCCCTGTGGACAAACCCCTACTCATCACTATATTATAAATCTTGACCTTGTATACTTGCAAGTGTTTTGTGTGCATCTAATCTTCACACCAGGAATTTTTCTGATAGGGGATCATAGTGCTTTTCCTTGGAGATGGAAAATTCGTCCTCCGGGTTTTATCAATTTGCAAATTCTTCCGGAACTTCAATTGTTCCCTGCCTTTCCAACTGGCAACGGGATAAGTTTTAGCTAAAATTGGCCCCTTCTTCACCACCATAACTAGTGGCGGCAACCTAGTAATGACTGCGAGTTCCTTAATATTCACCTAATTAAGCGAGGCCTCTTTTTCCGTTCAGACTGCAGAAAGATCAAGTTGGTGAGCCGTGTGAAGGTCAACCTTCCCGCACGGTTCGGAGAGCACTGAATTAGAATGAGAGCCGCGGAACTCGCTCGATTCGCATATTGGTCTGACTCGTAATTCACTTCTGACTCCGTGTTCGATAGCCTGACCGTCGTAATGTTAATTGTGGTTACATTCATAAGTAGCTTGGTCCATCTTTATTCCATTTCATATATGTCCGAGGATCCGCATAGCCCTCTCACCAATTAGACCATCAATAAAATAATAGAAGGAGAACTGTATCATCTACATATATGAGAAAATACACCACATCAAGTAGGAGTGACTTTAAAGAACAGTGAATTGAAGTGTCAGTTTTAGAGGATTGAAATCCACAGTTCAATAAGAATTGGCTAAGTCTTTCAAACCAAGCCTCAGGGTCTTGTTTGAATCCATACAAAGATTTTTGCAACTTTCTTACATGATGAGGAACTTGCAAAGTAATTGTCAGGAGGATGTTGAGGAGGGTTTGATTATTGAGATACATTTGCAGCAGCAACGGTGAGATCAATTGCAGATTCAGCATTAGCTCGAGATTCTTCAGAAAGTAAAAGTCCTAAAAGCTCAGATGAAGTAATTTGATTCTCACTTTTCAATTGTTAAATGCAGATAGAGGTTTTGAAAGCATTGAATTGAGACTGCAATCCAAGTAAGATATGGAAAACTAGATCCTCATTTGAGATTGATCTATCGATTTGAGCTAGTTGATGAGAAATTAAGCGTGCCTTGTTGAAGTAGACAAGCATCGAATCTGAACTCTTCTTTAATGATACAAGATCTATTTTAAGAATCCAAACGAATCCAGATTTCGTGAAAAAAGGTGCAATCAATGACCTGTGAATGAATTTCTTCAGTGCAAGCGGTGAATAACCAGGGTAATATTGGTGGATCTTGATTAATTCATTTTCAGGATCTGACTCAACAAATAAAGGATCGGCTAAAATTGCAGCACCAACATGAGAATTACATCAATAATACTTGCAGGACACTGGAATGATCCATCAACAAACCGAAATAAATTGTAGCTACGAAGCAGAGGTACGATTTGAGATTTCCTTAAAGAATAATTTGAGATTGATAATTTTGATGGGGGTTTAAAGGTTAATGTTATGTGTTCATAGGATTATGCCATTGAATTAAAAGATTGAATAGATTTGAAGGTCGACTTTAGGATTTTCAGGTGTCTGATACCATATTGAAGAGAAGACGTCGTTGGTAAGTCTCTCTGATTTCATTTCTATTCATTCTTTAGCACTACAAAAAATTATCATATTGTGCTAGAAAGTGTGTTGTGTTATGGTATGCTCAAGTTTTAGTGAATTATATTACGTTATAAATGTGTCAGTACAACACAATTAATGACGTGTATGATAAATTCCATTACATAAACGTGACTTGTATTCCTTTGTGGATTAAACGTGACGTGTATGATAAATTCCATTGCATAAACGTGACTTGACGTGTATCAAGTTAGTAATCTAAATTCATTTTTTTAGGTCCGAAAAATTAAACAAGATTAGAGGATTAAACCTTTAGAGATTGAAAACTTCAAAATGGAAACCTCGAATAACTCAAAAGAATCACTCAGAATCTTTAGATGAACCCTTAGAATTCAAGAATCCTTTCTTCAACGTGCTCTTGGTAGTAGTGCTGCCTTAATTGCATATATACGTCTCTTCTTCTTAACCAAATTCTTGGCTGAATTCAATATTTTTTCTTTTTTCTGTTTGTCCATCTGATCATCCCAGCTTATAATATCTTGGGACTCAATTTCTTTTAGCAAGTTGATCTTTTGATCTTTTTCTTTGACTAACTCTCACAATGGTTGCATCAAATCAGCTATAATCTTCCCATGTTTTGTAACTATTTCTTCCTTTCATGACGCGTAACTTCTTGAACTTGTATATAATATTTAATCAATTTTTATAACTGTGTTTAGCTAATCTACTGCTAGGGCTAGACTAAGCTTTCTTTCATAACTTTTTCAACAACTTCCTTAAAAAACTAATTAGTTATAGCTTCAGTTATCTGATAAGCCAGAGCAAGTCTAAATTATACCCTTTACAACTATCTATTATAACCTTATCACTTACAGTGCTTTCATCCTACTGACACATAATTTCATCCCTAGTCATGTCCCTTGTTAGAGCACTATTTGGTTGACCCTACAAGTTTTGCTATCTCAAGCTTGTTATCAATGTTAGTTGATCAAAACTATATCTTGATTTCTAGTCTACTATGTCAAGTCTCGGATTAGGTATAGAAGTTGGTAAGTGAGTATCATACATCACCATTGAAGACTGAAGATCGTCGAAGGTATTTGGAGAACTTCATCAACAAGGTATGTGCAAACTGAACCATTCTATCTACTCACATGCATCACTATTCTATCTATATGAGAATATGTCGTATGACTTCCAGTAGATTTATTGCAGGGAAGAAATTTCGAGTCAAGCTTGTCTTGTTATAAACATCTTGAAATATGATTCGAGCATTGGGTATTCAAAGGTCCTTAATAATATTAGTTCGAAATCATTTGTTGTTCAATAATTAATTATGTGGATCAATTGAAAATTGCCCAACAATGATTTTATCATTTTGTAATGTTTCAAACATCAAAGAGAGAAATTCAGAACTTCTGTTATTTCGACTCAAGGTAGGTTGGAGAACCAGTTCGCAAACCATGGATATCAGAGTTCCTAGAATACAATAAGGTTGGAGAACCAGTTCGCATACCGCAAGTTAAAAACGAGACAGTTCACGAACCGTGGCGATCTGAATTTTGTATATTGGTGAAAAAGGCTAACATTTGGCTAACCCAGTTCACGAACTGTGTCCATCTGAGTTCACGAACCGAGTAGGGTTGGTGTACCCGATTCACAAACCATTGCATCCTGAATCGTGAACTATTCCTTACGCTTCGCGAACCGTTTCACCAACGGTTCCAGTAAACTTTAGCAGATGCTCAAAGTGTTAGAACATTGATCGGTCGAACTCGCAAGCGTTGCTATCTCAAGCTTTTTTGTCAAGTTTAGTTGATCAAAACTATATACTTGATTTCTAGTCTACTTATAGCTATGTCTCGGATTAGGATAGAAGTGTGTAGTTGAGCTTTAGACTTCACGACGTTCACCAATTGAAGAAGAAGATCTACTGAAGAGCTTGGAGGAACTTCATCAACAAAAGGTATGTGGAGGCTAAAACTTATCTATCACTCAGAAGTCTATTCTATTCAATCTTCTAAAGAGACTAAGTCGTATAGCTGTATAGACTTTCACATTATACACAATTAAAATTTTGAGTCGAGTTTATCTCGTTTATATATTTTTCGAAATACATGTTGGAAGCCTTTAGCTCTAGATAAAGTTCATCATCTACTTGACGAGTTTAGTTGGAGACAATTTATTTGTTGGAAACTAAATATTAAGTCAAGGTGATCATATGAAAATTACCTTGAACATCTTACATGATTTGTGTGAGACAATCATGTGATTTTAACTTGGGAAGTTTAGTATTGATCGATTAATCACTTTGAAATTACTTGAAGCAAGTGGTATGTGTAAGATTACCATTGTTGTCTTTTAAGGATGTGTCAACGATTAAATGAGAGTTTAGAACACCAATGCATGGATATAGCACAGCATGTATACTTTGTATATGCACTGTGTAGCTCTAGTTCAGGTCCGGAACTCTTGTTTGCGAACGGATTTACCTGTGAAAAGGTCCGAATTTGTTGTTCGCGTACTCTGTTTGCGAACGGCTAGACAAGGCTAAGTCCGGAACTGTTGTTCGCGTACTCCGTTTGCGAATGGCATGACAAGGCTAAAGTCCGGAACTATTGTTCGCGTACTCTGTTTGCGAACACAATGGTTAGGTTCTAAAATCGGTAAGTATGAGATACATACTCATGAACTCAGGTTCGTTTGCGAACTAAAGTCTCTGGAACTTGAATGAAATAAGGTATGTGAACTTGTTTTACAAACCGTGGGATTATGCTTATGAATTGGTTCTTGTATAAGTACTATGTACAATTACAAACCAAACCGATTTTGTTTTAAATGGTTCATATATATTTCTATGAGCTAGTGAACATTTGAACAACTCTCTTGAAACACATTTAGATTCATTTGATTATCTATCATGATTGATTGATCATCATATTTGATCTAGAAGTGTTAGATGAATCTGGCTAAGTTATAAATATTCATGTGGCTAACTTCGGTTAATTATTATTGAGCCAACAAGGTATACACGTTTGGGTACGCTTCATACATATCTAAATATAGGTATATTTCATTTGTGTGTATCAAGATAATACCATCTAACGGTGGAGATTGATTGCTTAATTTCTAAGCAGACTTAGCTTGAATCTTAAATCGAGAGTTCATCTAACGGTGAATATCAATTGCTTTGTTACTAAGATATCTTAGCTTTTATTTTAAGAAACCCTGATTTGAAAGACTATATAAGGGAGAACTCTAACATCCGGGAAACCTAATCCCGACACTCTCGTGTGTCCTAGTTCCAAACTAGAGTCGATTCTCCTTTAACCTAGGTTTTCCAAAACCATTATTAGGTTAACGACTTGAAGACTTCATTTGAGATTCGTGAAGCCATATCCAACTATTTTCTTTGTAGTTGTGTATTCTTATCTTACTTGTTTTATCGTTATAAGTTTTATCTTATCTAATATTTACTCGAGATTTATCTCCGATATGTAAGATATAAAAAGTAATCACAATAGTTCTTCGTCTCAGACTCTTGTGATTCCGCAATAACTTCTTCTGTTAATAAGTTAGGTTATTGTGAGGTGACTAGTATTTCTAAGATGCTCTTCGGGAGTATAAGACCGGATTATTAGTTGAGTTTCTTGTTCACCTTGATTTATCTAAAGACGGAAACAAAGCCAGAATAGACATATCTGTGGTAGACAGATTTGTTTATAACTCTACGACTTTGAGTCGTAGCAACTTTTAGTTGTGGGTGAGATCAGCTAAGGGAATCACGTGCACAGAGTCATGCTGGGATTCAAGAGGCGTAAGGAACGCGAATGTATCTTAATATGTGTGAGACTTGGTTAGGGATCAAATACATTCAATTCTGAAGTTAACTTGTAGTAGGCTAGAGTCTATAGCGGCTTAATACATTGTGGTGTTCAAATCTGGACTAGTTCCCCGGGTTTTTCTGCATTTGCGGTTTCCTCGTTAACAAAATTTCTGGTGTCTGTGCTATTTCTTTTTCGCATTATATTTGTTTATATAATTGAAATATCACAGGTTGTGCGTAGTTCAATCATAGTTGATAAATACGACCTTGCTTGTTTGATAGAACTTGATTGACTCTCGGACATTATTCTTTGGTACCATCCGAATTATTCTCATACCAATCAGTCTCATGGATTTATATCTAGTTGATTTACTGATTGTATTGAGAAAGAGATAATGCTCTTTGATATATTTCTTGATTGAGTCTCACTTTTAAATTGGTACTCTGGGAATTATATTGGAGTTCAGTCCATACAAATTGCAGAACGAAATATTGGGTGTGGTTGTAATACCCCCTCGTTTTCACAAAGATTTATTTTTAAAAAAATATGTTTAGCATTGATATGACTCTAATAAACACCTCTATGACATCATTGATCACTAAAACACTCGTGTATATGGATCACGATTAAATTCTTAAATGTTTAAATGAACTTCAAATTGCTTTAGTTCATAAGGAATATTTTCCAAAGAACGATCATTGTACACGGTTCCATAACCGGACTACTGTGTGTATTCTTCTATGTAAGTTTCAAGACTAATTCTCACATGCTTACTTGAAACCTGTTAGAGCATAGCTCGGTCAACCTCGCATGCGTTGCTATATCAAGCATGTTTGTCAATGTTAGTGATCAAAACTATAAAGTCTTGATTTCTAGCCTATTAGCTAAGTCTCGTACTAGGATAGGAAAAGTATAATTGAGCTCAAGGACTTCATGGTGATTCAACGACAACGACGAAGATCTATACCAAGGAACCGTGGAACTTCATCAACAAAAAGGTATGTGAAGACTTGAACTTATCTATCACTCGAAAGTCTATCTATTCTTCTCCTACTTCTTATGAGACAAAAAGTCGTATGCTATATAGACTAGATCATATACACTTGATATTTCGAGCTGAGTATTCATTGCTTATCTTTTACTCGAAATCATGTGTTGGTAAAGCGTTTCGCTTTGATCAGGTTTATCTTCACCTAGTGACGAAAGTCATGAAAGTTTCAATCACTTTGGAAATTGCTCTGACGAGAAAGGTTTGTTGTTCTTCACGACTGAATATCGCCCTCTGAGAATGTTTCAATGATTGGAATGAGAGTTTAGATTATATAACCATGTATTCCTTGAACCGAAGTTTTCGAACTTTGTTGATCAAGAGAAATCGGCAGGATTGTGGAATTGGCTTGCCAAGTCCGCAGACTCAGTCCGCGAACTGACGGAAGTTCTCGACCGAGAATTTCTGCTGGGATTTCCAAAACTCGTTTGTGTGCTAACTCCGCGAACTGGCGGAAGTTCTCGACCCGAGAATTTCTGCTGAGTTTGGAAAACTCAACCGATTAACTGAAGTCCGCGAACTTGTTTATGA
This sequence comes from Papaver somniferum, assembly GCF_003573695.1. Lineage (NCBI taxonomy): Eukaryota > Viridiplantae > Streptophyta > Magnoliopsida > Ranunculales > Papaveraceae > Papaver > Papaver somniferum. Next base: position 158,032,083 of record NC_039364.1, on the reverse strand, counting down.
GCTTAAGAGGTTATGATCTAAAAATGTGCTCTGAACATGAAACATTAATTATTAAGGAATGTTTTATGAAAACCGTGGCTATAATGTTCATGAGCCGATTCTAATCGAATCGAATCATCTTTGTTTCAATTGTGTCTTGTGTAGTTACATAAGATCTCATAGCAATTGAACAACTCTTAACTAGTTCATTTGAGTCAATTAAACTAGTTATGGTGAAGAAGAACATGATTAATATGAGACGCTCATATGGTTGACCTTTTGGGTTATCATGTTGAACCAACATACGTGTACTCGTTTGGGCATGGTTTTTCTCAGACCCAGTAAACGTGTACCCAAGTGTGTATGATAAGCTATGTCTTTCGATCTAACGGTTGAGAGATATTGGCTTGAATCTAAATCAGGTTTTCATCTAACGGTGAATATAGTTTTCTTTGTACCTAAGGCAAAACCCTGATTTGAAGGCTATATAAAGGAGACTTCTAGCATTGAGCAAACCTAATCCCCACACTTCTATGTGCTACTAGTGTTTTTGCTAGAGTCGATCTCCATTAACTCTTGAGTTTCTTCTCTAAACTCGAGTTAACGACTTAAAGACTTCATTGGGATTGTGAAGCCAGACCGATACTACTTTTATCGTAGTTGTGTGATCTGATCTTGCATCTTCTATCGTACGAGTACAATCGATTGATTGGCTTGAGATCGTGAGATTTCTTCGATAGGAAAGATAAAGAAGTCACAAACATCTTCGTCTCACTGTTTGTGATTCCTCGAAAATCCGCTTGTGTAGTCAGGAAGGATTGTAGATAGGTGATTGATTAATCTAGGCTGTTCTTCGGGAATATAAGTCCGGATTATCAATTGGTTCCTGTTACCTTGATTTTATATCTAAAGACGGAACAAAACCTAGGGTTTATCTGTGGAAGACAGATTTATCATTTTGATAGACTTTTCTGTGTGAGACAGATTCATTTATTATCAAGTCTGTGATTTTGGGTTGCAACAACTCTTTGTTGTGGGTGAGATCAGCAAAGGGAATCAAGTACGCAGTGTCCTGCTGAGATCAGAGGTGTAGGAGTACAACTGTACATTGTATCAGTGGGAGATTGGTATGGATTCAACTATAGATCAGTCTGAAGTTAACTTGGAGTAGGCTAGTGTATGTAGTGGCTTAATACAGTGTGTATTCAATCTGGACTAGGTCCCGGGGTTTTTCTGCATTTGCGGTTTCCTCGTTAACAAAACTTCTGGTGTCTGTGTTATTTCTTTTCCGCATTATATTTTATATAATTGAAATAATACAGGTTGTGCGTTAAAGATTATCAATAGGAAATCCAACCTTTGGTTGTTGATTGATATTGATTGATCCTTGGACATTGGTCTTTGGTACCTTCCAAGTTATCTCTCTTTGATAAAGACTCGCAGATTTCCATTTGCTTGAGTAAAGATCAAATCTAGAGATTGAGATATAAACTCTTTGATATATCTTTTTATTGATTGAGTCAAACTTTCTAGTTGATTCTCATAAAAAGTATATTTTGGAGTTTGTCCATACAGATTGCTAAACGAAATATTGGGTGGTGTTGTTAGACCCCCGCTTTTTCAATTGGTATCAGAGCATGCAAACACGTTCAAGACCTTATAAGTCTGTGTTTGTAGCAATCTGACTCTATGAACATTAGTGTTATCTCAATAAATGCACCACCAGATCCAGGGATTTCAGAATTCTCTTCCATGACTGATTTAATAAAATATGTAGAAGAAATTCTATCTAAACCTCCACCAGGTTTAAAATCCCTTGAAGTGTTTTCAGGGCTTAAAAAGAAGCTTGAGAGCTTATCTCTTGATGTTGAGTTATACCTCGAGAAAGAGCAAGAATCTCTTGACAGGCTAAATCAAGTTATGATGAATAATATTCATGTTGAGGTTGATATTGATTTACTAATTAGTGAGAGCAATGCTCCTCCTCTGCGTAATCCAATTAGTTGTGATAAACTAAACGAATTACAAGAGGAGTTTAAATCTCAGTCATCTGAGTGTATCACCTCAAAGCATGAATTGATTCGTTGCTCAATTCCTGATACTTCCTATCAAGATAGTAGTATTGTATTCTTTTATGGAGAATCCAGGACGTCTCTTTTTATCAAAAGAGTTTCCCTTCGCAGTACTAAAAACTATCTGCAGAAACTGTTTTTTATAAGTTGGAAAACAAGAAACCGGAAACACAAATCTCTTTGGGTTCTTTGAAGTTCTTTGATAGACTTATAAAAACAGTTCCTTGGGTGTTTCTCAACACTACAAGATTTAAGAGTTGTTGGAAAGAAACTCTTTCTTGGTGTCATGGTGAGCAAGACATCGTTCACCTCAACACAACTTGTTTGTGTTGAAAGTGCATCCTCACCAAGGAATGCCCTGCTTTGTATACGGTGAGGGAAGCACAAGAATTGAGGCACACATATTATGTTCGGTAAGGCGGTAGAATTCGATTGGATTCATCTAAAAAGGTATGTCTATAAACTTGAGCAATATTTGTGTTTTTACTTGCTTAAGTACTTATTATGATCCATGTACCTTACTTATCGTTCATTTCTACCTAACTTGATCCGTGTTTAAGGTTCTTATATGTTTAGGTTTTAAAATAGTTGTTCGAGATGTTTGGACTTCATGGTACACATTCCAGGGATGCATACCATCATTTAAAATCAAAATCCAGGGGTTTAAGTTTGCAAACCCAGTCTGCAAACATTTTTTGATGAAAATTCGTTTGCAAACCCGTATGCATACTTGACATCGATATTCGGTAAACTTGTCTTGGCCGTAACTTCTTCGTCCGAACTCGGAATGAACTCATTCGTTTTGCATTCTCTTCCTCTTTGATTTCTCTTCAAAATGGAGATGAGAATTATTGATTTTGGATGAGTTAAGATTGGTATTTGTCCTGCCTCTTATTTTTGAGTGTTTTGCTCCATTTCGTCGCACTTGTTCCACTTCTCTTGGACTTGGGCACTTGGATTCTTGGAGTAATACTCTTATAAGTTAGTTGGTAGCTTTTACTAGAATGTTGTTGGTGAATCACAAAGAAGGAAGTTCAAGAATGGAAATTAGTACGCATTGCTATGAGATTCTTGAATGTTCACAATCATCCTTTGTGAACTATGGTGCATAGTCGTTCGTGACTTTGTATGTTCTTCTTTGTGAAAATCTTTTTATACGCCTTTGGTAGCTATTCTTGGTGTAAATCCGGGCGGAAAAGATAGATTCTACCCTCTAAGGACAAATCATCTTATATATGCATTACGAGTTTGTCTTGATGCCTAGGAAACTTCTTATGAGAATTTATTCTTGTTTTTGAGAAGGATTACTAGAGTTTGGAATAGAAATTATTGTGATTACACATAGCTATGGCCAATATTTTCATCTTCATGTTTTTAGATTTATTGGTTCAAATTCTAAAAATATTTGGAGGATGATGTTATTGCAATATTGATCTTTATGATTTTGTGATATTGCAATATTTTTATGGGATATGTATTGTTTGCGTGCGTGAACTTGAAGGTCTCATATTACGGTCAAAAGTAAAGTCTTTCATGAATCGGTATTCGTATTGATGAAAGGACGAATGGACTTTTGACATATACAAAAGTTATGCCTATGCAATCATGTATTTGATGGAAAATAGGATTAAATCTTTTGTATGACAAGGATAAAGTCTATTATGTTGTTATGCATATAATGATGCAAAGATAGAATAGATACTTGTATGTTATCCACTGTATTGATCTTCATTGATCCATTTTATTATGTTTTACCGTGAAGGCTCCATTATGTGTCTTATGTTGAGCACCTTACAACTAAGTCGATTAACCTTGGCTTTGTTGGTTGTTCCGTAAGATGCTATATGTTGAGCGTTATGAACTAAATTAATCATCCTTGGTTATTTAGTTTTGTACTCCATAAGTTTTCTTTCTTATGTTGAGTACATGTGCGGTTAAGTTGGTCATGTTCCATCATAATCTTAGTCGGGGTTCCATAATCTCTCATGTTGATCCCAAAATAATTAAATTGATTACCTCAGTGATTAGTTTGGTTATTTGTTTGTTTTCCGATTAGATTAATTATAGGTTCTATTGTAATTAATCTAATTGAGTTTTCATATATTCCACAAGTTCTTGTGTTGAGTATATGAAACACTACACTATCATGTTCTTTTGGTTAATGTAGTCACGTATTACGTAAGGTTTTCCTTATGTCGAGTACTTGAACGGTTAAGTTAGTCACCTCCATATGATTAACTTAGTCGTATCCTATTGCTCCGTGAGTTTACTTATGTTGAGCACTTTGAATTAAATTGATCACTTTTGTGGTTTTGATTTAATTGTGTATTCCAATTAGAATATTCATGGGTTTATTTGTGAGTATTTTGGTTGAGTTTTGGATATAAAAAATCATTCACATGGTTTTTGGTGTCAAAATAAAAATCCTTCTTTTCTTTCGAAATTAAGGTCGCTTTTGTTGTTCCTTTGGGAATGACATCAAATGGGGGAGAGTTGTTTTGAACTTGTGCTTAATGGTAATATCTTGCGGGGAGTGCCGCTGTGGAATTTTATAGGGGTTATCTTGCATCTTAAAACTCCTTGATGAATGTTGTTAGCCTCGGCTATAAGATTGCATCTAAATTAAGATGATATGTTGTCTTTCTTTTGGTCATGAAATGTCTCTTGTGGAAATTTCATTATGAACCCGTTCTTGTACCTTTGCCAATTTTATTGACAAAAGGGGGGAGAAATATTGTATGTCACACTACAAATACATATGGTTTTCGGATCATTATGTAAGGGGGAGTGGTTTCCATGATCGAGATGGAGTATTGACTAAGGGGGGGTTATACATATCACCATAGTATAATTGTTAAAGTCGTGATGCAATTGGACTTTGATGTTCATAATAATACTATGACAATGTATAATAATGACCGAGAATCTCGATTTCTCTCATTGTTATAGCTATGGATCTTCAACAACGGTGATACTAAACTTAAAACCTTTGGGATCATTGGAGTACTTGGAAGGACGAAGATTTCAAGGAACGTTGAAGATTGGACTATGGAATAGGAGCCACTAAAGTTTATCTTTTTGTATTCCATATGTATTAATAGTTTTGTCACTAAAATTGACAAAGAGGGAGATTGTTAGAGCATAGATCGGTCAACCTCGCATGCGTTGCTATATCAAGCATGTTTGTCAATGTTAGTGATCAAAACTATAAAGTCTTGATTTCTATCCTATTAGCTAAGTCTCGGACTAGGATAGGAAAAGTGTAGTTGAGCTCAAGGACTTCATGGTGATTCAACGACAACGGCGAAGATCTACACCAAGGAACCGTGTAATTTCATCAACAAAAAGGTATGTGAAGACTTGAACTTATTTATCACTCGAAAGTCTATCTATTCTTCTCCTACTTCTTATGAGACAAAAGTCGTATGCTATATAGACTAGATCATATACACTTGATATTTTGAGCTGAGTATTCATTGCTTATCTTTTACTCGAAATCATGTGTTGGTAAAGCGTTTCGCTTTGATCAGGTTTATCTTCACCTAGTGACGAAAGTCATGAAAGTTTCAATCACTTTGGAAATTGCTCTGACGAGAAAGGTCTGTTGTTCTTCACGACTGAATATCGCCCTCTGAGAATGTTTCAATGATTGAAATGAGAGTTTAGATTATATAACCATGTATTCCTTGAACCGAAGTTTTCGAACTTTGTTGATCAAGAGAAATCGGTAGGATTGTGGAATTGGCTTGCCAAGTCCGCAAACTGACGGAAGTTCTCGACCGAGAATTTCTGCTGGGATTTCCAAAACTCGTTTGTGTGCTAACCTCGCGAACCCAGTCCGCGAACTGGAGGAAGTTCTCGACCCGAGAATTTCTGCTGAGTTTGTAAAACTCAACAGATTAACCTAAGTCAGCGAACTTGTTTGTGAGCTTAAGAGGTTATGATCTAAAGATGTGCTCTGAACATGAAACATTAATTATTAAGGAATGCTTTATGCAAACCGTGGCTATAGTGGTCATGAGCCGATTCTAATCGAATCGAATCATTTTTGTTTCAATTGTGTCTTGTGTAGTTACATAAGATCTCATAGCAATTGAACAACTCTTAAATAGTTCATTTGAGTCAATTAAACTAGTTATGGTGAAGAAGAACATGATTAATATGAGATGCTCATATGGTTGACCTTTTGGGTTATCATGTTGAACCAACATACGTATACTCGTTTGGGCATGGTTTTTCTCAAACCCAGTAAACGTGTACCAAGTGTGTATGACAAGCTATGTCTTTCGATCTAACAATTCAGAGATATTGGCTTGAATCTAAATCAGGTTTTTATCTAACGGTGAATAGAGTTTGCTTTGTACCTAAGGAAAAACCCTGATTTGAAGGCTATATAAAGGAGACTTCTAGCATTGAGCAAACCTGATCCCCACACGTCTATGTGCTACTTGTGTTTTTGCTAGAGTCGATCTCCATTAACTCTTGAGTTTCTTCTCTAAACTCTAGTTAACGACTTAAAGACTTCATTGGGATTGTGAAGCCAAACCGATACTACTTTTATCGTAGTTGTGTGATCTGATCTTGCATCTTCTATCGTACGAGTACAATCGATTGATTGGCTTGAGATCGTGAGAGTTCTCCGATAGGCAAGATAAAGAAGTCACAAACATCTTCGTCTCACTGTTTGTGATTCCTCGAAAATCCGCTTGTGTAGTCAGGAAGGATTGTAGATAGGTGATTGATTAATCTAGGCTGTTCTTCGGGAATATAAGTCCGGATTATCAATTGGTTCTTGTTACCTTGATTTTATATCTAAAGACGGAACAAAACCTAGGGTTTATCTGTGGGAGACAGATTTATCCTTTTGATAGACTTTTCTGTGTGAGACAGATTCGTTTATCATCGAGTTTGTGATTTTGGGTTGCAGCAACTCTTTGTTGTGGGTGAGTTCAGCAAAGGGAATCAAGTACCCAGTTTCCTGCTGGGATCAGAGGCGTAGGAGTACAAATGTACCTTGTATCAGTGGGAGATTGGTAGGGGTTCAACTATAGATCAGTCCGAAGTTAGCTTGGAGTAGGCTAATGTCTGTAGCGGCTTAATACAGTGTGTATTCAATTTGGACTAGGTCCCGTGGTTTTTCTGCATTTGAGGTTTCCTCGTTAAAAAAACTTCTGGTATCTGTGTTATTTCTTTTACGCATTATATTTTATATAATTGAAATAATACAGGTTGTGCGTTAAAGATTATCAATTGGAAATCCAACCTTTGGTTGTTGATTGATATTGATTGATCCTTGGACATTGGTCTTTGGTACCGTCCAAGTTATCTCTCTTTAATAAAGACTCGAAGATTTCCATTTGCTTGAGTAAAGATCAAATCGAGAGATTGAGATATAAACTCTTTGATATATCTTTTTATTGATTGAGTCTAACTGTCTAGTTGATTCTCATAAAAAGTATATTGGAGTTTGTCCATACAGATTGCTAAGCGAAATATTGGGTGGGGTTGTTAGACCCCCGCTTTTTCAAAACCCTAATTCGAGTTTCATCTATACAAAGAAAGTATTTGCTTGAATCTCAAGTGATCTTAGCTTGAATTCTATGCAACCCTCAGTCTTGAACATCTATTAATCGAGATGCTCTTTCGACCTGGAAATTCAATCCCTGACTTTTTGTGTCCTAGTTGATAGCTAGAGTTGTCCTTTATTGACCTAGGTTTCCTCTGAGAAATATAATTAGGTCTAAGACTTAAAGACTTCACTTGGGGATTCGTGAAGCCATGTCCGACTATCTCTATCTTGATAGTTCGTGTATCATGATCTTGCTTTTTTATTATCGAGGTTCTCGTAATATCTTTCAGGCAAGATAGATAGTAATCACAAAGTTATCTTCGTCTAAGACTTTGTGATTCCTCAAGATATATATCTGAAAACTTCTGTTAATTGATTAGTTCAATTTTGTTCTTGAGAGGTGGTTAAAGATACATGCTTCTTAGCTAACCAAGTGTAAGTGTTCTGGATTGTGAGTTTTTCTAGCTTTGTCTATTGCAAACAGATTTCCAAGACTTGATCTTTGATCTAAAGGGAAATCAAATAGGCTTATCTATTAGAGGCATATTGGTATCAAAGGTCCTCACTTAGGTTGAAGCAACTCTTAGCCTGTAACGGATTTCAGTTAAGGGAATCATTTGTGTAGACCCTTGTGAGGTTTCAACAGATGTAAGGAGCGTGATTGTAACTGAATCACTTGGAGGGTGGATTCGGTCTCGACTACGTTCCGGTCTGAAGTCTGATAGTAGGATAGTGTATGTAGCAGATGAATACAATTCGATATTCGAATCAGGACGAGGTCCTGGGGATTTTTTGCTATTTGCGGTATCCTCGTTAACAAAACTTCCGGTGTCTTGTGTTTTTCCTTTTCCGCATTATATTACTTATCTTCATAATAGGATTTACACAAGTAGTACACATTCAATCTTAGTAGATACGTCCATATTAATTGTGATCGATTATGAGGCTTATTCTTGTAGAATTCATATCTTGAAAGATGGATAACAAGTTTCATACTTGGCAGAATTCCTATTGGATTATTTGGATACGACTAGATTGATTTTGGATACTGATTTTTGGGATTGTCCAAGTACTCTTATTAACAATCAGGTTCACAGACTTCATTGTCTAGACTTTCTGATTGAGAGGAGTTAGAGATATAAACTCTATATACATATTGTTAAGGATCATTAAATTGGTCTACTTGCAATTGTATTAGGTTTTGTCCATATAAGTTTCCGTACGAAAAAGTTGGTGGTGTACTCGGTACCCTCTCCTTTTCATCCATAATTCTAACTTGCTTGACCCTTCATTCTTTCCTGAGCTTCTTCAAGTTCCATCTCAACCATCTTCTTCTTTTTTGTAAGGTATTTGTGTTCATTCACATCCTTTAACTTTATTGCATATACACATCCTTGCATCCGGAAACTGTAAGTCCTACAATGTTGCAACGAGAATAAAAATTTAGGTCACTTTTGAATTTCAACATGTTTCCAAAATCTCCTTTGACCAGTATTAACACATATTTGAGCAGGAATATGTTTAGAAAAATCATTATCAACTAGAACAGTATCAAAGTAGTTACATTCATATGTTTAATGTTCTTTCATTTACTCTAGTTTTTCCTATACGACTTTACAGATTGATGGGAGAATCTTTTCATACCAAAATTTCCATGTGCTCAAGCAATTTCACCCATACAAACATACGAGTACGTAGTTTTTTTTATTATTATTATCAAGGCCAATATCTTGGTAACAATTCTAAGTACGTCCTGGATGTTTGTTGATAAACCATGGACCTTCACCCCTAAATTCTTTTCTTGTCCTCTTCTTGCGATAGCTTGATACAAAGAATCTTATGCTCATAGGATCTAGTTGACTAGGAGTTTATTCACATATTTAAGGTACGATATTCGAGTTTTTCTTGTTAAAAAGTTTTTTTCCCTTCTAAAAACAAAAAAAAAGATAATTTTGTTTATTTATGGTTGATGATATTTTGAAAACCCAATATAATCATCAAAAATCTAGACTGATGTTCCAATTGGAAACACAAAAATCGCTCATTCACATGTAATGTTAGTAGATGGCCCATGTCATTCAAATGGACTCATTATTTCCAAATGGTTCATCATTACCCTCCATTTGAGTTTATTATTTATAGGTTATTCAAATAGGCAGTCTGCTAAAATGATTTCATAACGTATATTTTTTTCATTGATACACTATGTTAAATTTCATTAGTTTTTGCAAACGATTTTTTTGTTGTAGTTTACAGCTTTTAACTCTTGTTGAGATTGCTTGCATAGATCGTAAAACATATGTGATAAAATTACAAAATCCATCTATATTTATATGGATAACCTGAATTTTGAAGTAATTTAATCTTCATGGAGCATATGCATGTAAAAACTATTACTCTCTCGTAAGGTTTGAAAAACGGGCCACAGGTTGGGCCGCCGTCATAGGTCGGGACCGTTCTAAAGTGTTTTGACGAGTGTGAGCACGTTTTAGGTAAAAAATGCGTTGTATAGTGAAAAAAATGTTTCTTTGACGTTTTTCCTAAAATAACGGGAATGATAACTGTTTTTTTTTTTTAAATTGATTTTTACGTTTTTTCTTCTGATAACATTATAACATAAGTTTTAGACCGTTTTTTCCGTTTTCACACCCGTTATACTTGTTTTTTAGAAAGAAATAATATAAAAGTATTTTTTTTCCCAATTATTTTTTCTAAAATAAATGATTAAAAATTAAAATAGAAAATTCAAAATAAATGAATAAACAAATAAGGTCTATAAACGCAGTAACAACGTTATTTAGACCCGCTATAAACATTTTCACGCATGTTAAAACCGTTAGATAGGAAATTCAAATCATAGTTTATTTTTATTTTTTCTATATAACCGTTATCACACCCGTTATTTTAAAAAAACATTAGAAAACGCGCTTTCACCTGAACACTGCGTTTTTTATCTAAACGTGCTCATACCCGTCAAAACACGTTATAACCGTGCTCTCTCGTCCATGTTGTACAGCCGAAAAATCCAAAAATCTTAGATTAGGAAAGAAAAGCTCTAACATCCGTAAATTTATATCATCTTTATCCTTCACTTGTTCCGAACAACTAGACTCATCAAACTACTTTTGATGAATTAATAAGGGCGTATATGTTAAACATGATTTTGGATATGAACTCCACGTATCTAGTTGACAAGTAAAAAGATCTCATTTCCGCCGAGGATAACTCCGACAGAAGGAGTGATACTTATGATGCTGTGATTGGCCACCCTCTTCCCCAAATCGAGAAAAGAAGAAAACAGATACTCATATAAAGTCTGGATCGAATATCAAATAGACAAAGTAAAGTGGATTGAATTTCAAAACTTCTTCTTTTTTGAAATATGAGAGATCTCACTTGCAATCTCATCCATAAAACTAATTCTTGGTCCCATTTCAAAAACCTGTCAAGTTGAATGGTGCAGCAGAGCCTTAGGTTAGACGTCAACTAAAGAAAGATATTTATTAGAAACTGCAGACCGAATCAATTTCTTTCATTGTGTTTAACCACACAAAATCATAATGGCCATGAAATGACGCCACGTGGATATGACAGATTCTGTTGTGAAATACCAGGTTAAAATGGCGCCACGTAAGATCGTCGTGTCAGTTGGTTGAGGAGTGGTTCGAATAAGAATAAAGTAGAGATTCCTTGTTCAAGATGTGTGAGCAGGTCTTTCGTCAAAGGACAGAAATGTCAAAAGGAATTCAACTGAAACCCTCACACAAAGTAAAATCGGTTTCTAACTCGGTCAGGAACCACAGCGTTGATTGTCCGCTTACAAATGTTGAGAGTGGTCGCGGGTCGCCACTTCAAACTTCAATTCATATTATAGCCATCTTTCGGATAAAAAATTCAGATACCTGAATCCGAAAACTATTTTAGAATAATTTTTGATATCTTGTGAATGGATTTCGGAGTTTCCGAATCCATTGACACCCTTACTAGTGGCAACATTGTTTCTAGAAACAGTGGTGCACTGGCAGCACTTTCCCATTTATCCTTGGAGCAGATTAATCACTAAAGGCAAATGCGACCTCCAAGAGCCTGTCCGTAAACATGCATTAGCATGATGCCTTTTTTATATGAGCAAACAGGTTCAGTTTTACATCCTGTGTGCATTACACTCATAATGGCTTTACCCGTTTAGAAGACGAGAACAAATTCATATTTCGCCATCTTCCATTTCCAGTTAACCGCATATCCCCTAATTTTCTGTTTTGGTTTTACATATATAAGAAATGCTCAAGAAATTCCATGGCCAAAACAACAGAAATGTTGCACAATACACAAAAACACCAATCCCAACCATTACCGGATTGAGGTATCTGAACTATTTCCATATACGACAAGGTATAGAACTCAAAAATATATCTATGAACAATATACACCATTTCTGATTAGACTGTAAAAGGTAACAAAACATTCATCTGTCTCTCTCTAAATTTTTCTTTCTATATTGATGATCGTGAAGATGGCGGCATGACTTATTGAATGCAACGCAGGCACTCTGTGATTCAATAGTGACCAAAAAAATAAAGAACACAGAAACAGTGACAAAACTGAAGCTGCCTGGTTGAGCTAAATAATCAATCAACATGAACTCTGACGCTAATCTAACAAAGAATTGGTATTTTTCCTACAAATAAGTATACGGTCCGCTAGGGTTTTTAGGGGAAATCATGATCCTCCAAGTTGTACTGAAGAGACCATTTGGATTGTCCCAACTGCAAAAGAGTATAGAGTCAAGAGTCAATAAGTCACACTGGATAATTGAGTTTCTTAATTAGTTCATGATAATAATTGAGTTTCTTAGTTAGTTCATGATAAAGAGGCATTCACTTACCATGTGGGACTTTTGTCAGACTATCCAAGCTGCGAGCAGAGAATGCACAACAAACCAATATAAGATGATTCCAACCCGTAAAGCAGGTTGTCTCATCAACGCCCGATCACATGAAACCCTGATCATCATTAAATGAAGAAAAGAAGTCTTTTAGGGAGAATTTCTAACAAACTTTTAAACGAAGATGAAATATAGGATTCATCATTACCACAACCCATCCACCATGTCAGATACAGGTCGGGTGAATCTTGGAACAATTCTTGAAGTAGTAAGCGACTTGAAACCATGAACTGCACAACATAAAGGGAGAAATGGTATAACAGTTCTCAGTAATTCACTCATTCAGTGACTCGGGTAATGCAACTACCAAAAACAGAAGGAACAAGAAAGCTTGCCTTTATCATCATCGTCATCAATTAACGCACTGGCTTCTTGATCCATATCTATGGCTATGGCAACCTGATCACTGTTTCCTTTACGTACTAAGGCCCCAGCAACCCCCCTTTTGTTTATCTGCAGTAACACACGCAGGTTAAGTACCCAGTTAGCGAATTTAGTTATCAGTGCAGAAGCCTTTAAGTTCTGGATTTGTTTTTAACTCCTGACTATACATATATAATGCAAAACCGTGATTTTAACGGAGATCGAGATAAAAATCTGAAACATAATCAATCACTAAAGCTAAACGTTGAGCAATACCCATTTGAGGATAGACCACAACCCAAGAGAACGAATCCAACATAGATAATTTCACAAAAAGGTTTACTCAAAGCAAGTGTAGAAAAAGAAATATTAAAATCACAGTACCGTTGGTTCAACTTCCACGATCTCTGAGGAAGTCATGTGAGGTGTTTCTCCAGGACCTCTAGCACCTTGAAGTGAAGCCAATTGCAATTCCTTTTCATGTAACGAGCTTTCAAGGGCTTCCCTTCTATGTTGCAGCTCTTCCACCTTAGTCCTTTCTACTTGCAAAAGAGCTTCTTTGCTTTGAGCCATTACCCGAAGATCCTCTACTTCAGACACAACAGATGTAATCTCTTTCTCAAAAACCTCTTTACAAGCCTGAATTTGACCATTCCACTCCTTATCATCAAATTTCAAATCCACCCCAAGACGTGAGACCAGCAGATTCAACCATGTGAACAACTCATGCATTTCATTTGAATTTCTAGTACTGCTCTCATGTGATGTAGCTAAAACATCACTGGTGCACCTAGTGACCTCTTGTCGCAGAAATGAGATCTCTTCGTCCCGCGATTGTACTTGGGATTGAAGATTTTCAACCTCAGAGACAAGACTCTCCGAAAGTTGACGAAGCTCTTCAAATTTGCTTACTGTGGTGGAAAGTTTAGCCATGGTCTTGCCACGAGAAGCTTCGAGGTGTTCCAAAGCAAGATTCTTTTGTTGTAAAAGCTTTTCCAACTCCTCATTCCTATTCGTCAATTCTTCCATCTGAGACTCTTCCTTGTCAAGTGCTTGCATAAGTGCCTCATTTTCTGCGCAATTCACCAAATACAAATTTCAAATACTAAGGCGTAAGACAGAACACTAATTATTAACGAGACCGGCAAATTTGAGAAACGGCATAACTTACCCTGTTCTTTTTTAGTGATATCACCATTCAATGAATTGATCCTATCATGCAACTCTTTGGAGGAGGTTTCCACATCTTGTAGCTCCTTCAGTCTTGATTCGAGCGCAATTTGCTCTCTCTGCAGTTTTTCCACCTGTTTCTCCAAATTATGAACCTGGGTTTTTGAAGATTCAAGATCTATCAAGTATTTATTTGCAATAGCTTCAGCTTCCTTGATTTGATTAACTAGCTCGGTGCATATCTGGTTTCCTTGCACGTCTTTCTCCTGCAGTGCATTCTGTAAATTTGAGATGGTGGTTTTCAGTTCTTTTTGGCTGTTCTCTACTGTCCCTAACTCGAAACTAGTTAATTCCTTCACAGCTAACAATAAGGTATCAGCCATAGTCCTAATACGCTCTTCCGTAAATGGAGCGTTCTTGTCAACAGACTCTCGACCATCGATGGATATCGGAAGTTTCAAGTCCACCCCACGTACTCCAGAAGGCAAACCATTTCCACCAATATGTGCATTACAATTCTCAATTTCCAAAATTGAATTGTTACATGCTTCATACAACAATTTGAAGTTTTCACGCATCGAAATGATATTGGCATCTTTTTCCTTGGCCGCGGATTCTAGATTACTGATATTACTCCTCATCAATTCAAAAGAATCTTTCTGCAAACCTATGTCTCTGTAAACAGACTCCATGACCTTAAAGAGCCCCTTTGCTTGTTGATCAGAAGACATGGAGTGTTTGTATAATCTTTCGCTCAGATCATCAATTTCTCTTATGCAATCTTGCAAACCATAGCCAACGATACCGAACACTTCAATTACTCTACTGTCATCAGAAAGTTCTTCCAATGAGCCAGTAGCAGGAAACTTCACCTAATAAAACGCGCCCAAACAAGAGTAAATCATCATACAAAGGAAACAAAATCCTAGCAGTTTATGGGATACAAAAAATTCAAAATCAAATCCACGGCATACAAATAAAACCTAAAATTACCTCATTCACCGAGTTTTTTGATAATACACAACAAGGAGCAGTAAAAGGAAGTTGATGTTCCACTTTTGTTCCGTCCTGTTGGAGGAAAGCTTGAAAACCTGTCCCCAAAGTTCGTAGAAGCTCCGAATCCATCGCGAAAAAATTGACCAGCAGATCAGTAAAACCAAAACATCCTTTTTTAAGCTGATCAATTCCAGTTTTTAACTTCATGATTTCCATAAGTTCTTTCTTTCTTTCTTCTGTGCGAACAGTAGTGAACTTATCAAGACGTGAAAGAGCTTCAACTCTAGCATTATTTACTAAGTCTCTTTCGTTGGCAAGATCCAAAAATGCAGCTTCTGCCTGTGCTAAATCCTCCTGGAGATTATCAGCTCTTTCCTGAACCTCATTCAGTTCTGCAGCAAGTAGCTCAGCTGCTCTTCTGGATTTCTTCGACTCATTCTCAGAAGAGGCTACCGCAGCCTGTAATTCGTAACATACTTTCCCAATCCTTTCCAGCTTATGAACTGGGTCACTAACATTCGAACCATCGCCGACATCCACAGAATTCACAACATCACATAATCGAGTCAAGGTCTGCCTACTATCCAGCAAATTCTGCTCCGTCTCTGCCAAACGATTCTTTAAGAATAGACTCTCACGTTCTAAAGCTTCTACTTTCTCTGGGTACACAGATAAATCCCGAATTTTTTGCTCATACGATACAAGACCATCTTCCCGCTGGTTCAGCTCACCTTTCAATCGCTCAACCTCAGTGTTCAATACATCAATATTTTGTTTCAAACTATCACGCTGTTGCACCAATGCTTTTCCTTTTCGGACTGCAACATTTAATTTCTCTCTTGCAGCACCCACCTTCTGCTCCTCTTGATTAAATCTAACTTGCAGATCATCATTTCTTTTACCCAAGGATTCAAATTCCACAATCAAAGACTGATATTTTTCAAGAATCTTATCTTTCTCTTCTTTGACTTCCGCCAGATTAACCAAAGCCTCCTCGAGCTGTTCCTTCAGAAGCATAGTGTCCTTCTCTTTGGAGTTCAAGACATCTTCGAAACTCCGCTCACCAAATGTATCCTCTGGACCACTGTCTCTATCTGTATCTTGAAGCACATGTTTCCTGGGAGAGAGAGCCATGTAGTTGTCAATAAGTTTCCTCAGAGATCCTTCTAAGCGGTCGGTCTTGGTACAAGAATCAGCCCCTTCTGGTTCTGGACTGCCTTCCTGCAATGCCTCGCTAATCAAAACCTGAAACCTGTTCATGTAATCTTCTGTATGAGGTCCATCCTTCTTCTCAACATTATCAACCAACGTCTCTCGCAATTCAGTTATTTCAGTCAGCAACCTATCTTTCTCAAGCTCAAATTGAGTGGCTTTCTCTGACACTCTCTCAAGTTCAAGAGTGAGGCTCTCCAGTTTCTCAGCAAGAAGCTCCTTTTCGCGTGCTAAACCTTGAAGTGATTCCTCATGATCTGAGACTTTCCTTTTCGATTCTTCCAAAGTGGATGTGAGTGAATCACAATATGCTTCATAGTTGTCGATCTTCTGGTGGAGCGAATCTCTATCATGATGGGCCTCAGAAAGAGCCTGCCCTAACCACTCAATCCTATCTTCTGGCTCCACTGACCTCAACTGTAACGGCATGTCAATCCTGTCCAACACTTCTTCCCATCTCTGCACAAGATTATTCCTTTCCATCAAAGATTGTTCCAACATCTCATTCTGCTCCGCCAAGCCATAAAATTTACTCTGAAGCTCCTCGTAGTTTCTTCTCAGTTCATCTAATCCAGAATTTGAGGTTGGCTGCACATCTTCCTTCCAGTTCTCCATAACAACAAAACCAGCATCAGAATAAGATCCTCCTCCTCCAGAACTTTTCTGATCCCAATCAGTTGCAGGCAATGAATTCCCAGCAACTGACCTCGCTAACCACTCGATCTTCTCGACAATATCTCTGGGATGAAAATGCTCTGGCAAATCTATGTCTTCAAGTATCTCTTCTATCCTCTGAAGAGCAGAATCTTTAACAAGAAAGGATTCTCTTAATGCAGTAGCGGAATTCCGTATGTACGAAAGTTCAGATTCTAAAGCTTCAACACGTTCACCTGCCTCTGAATAGGACTTGAGTTTGGTTTGAACGTCATAAAGCCTTGATTCTTTCAGCTGTAGCTCCATTGAGCACCTCTCTAGCTCAGTCGACATCTCAGAAAGGGATTGTTTTAGGCTGTCTCGCTGGACAATCAAGCCTTTTCCCTTGGCGACGGCTATACTAAGCTTCTCCCTGATTGAATTCACTCGGTTCTCTGACTGCTCCAGTTCAGCTCCCTTTGTTTGTAACTCGACATGAGCAGCTTCAAGATCCTCGTCCATCTTCTTTATTTTTTCCTTCAGAGTCTGAGTTTCATCAGCATGGTCGGAATCCAAGGAGCTTAACTGATGCAGCTTTCCTTGTAATTCACTCAACTCTGTCACCTTAGAGTCCAACTCCTCTCTCAACAAACTCACTTGCTGACTAGCATTAGTGTAATTTTGAATAAGAAAAGCAACCAAAGACTCCAAGCGTGAAACTGGGGACACCTCCGAGTCCTTCTCGGTGTCCTGCATCTGAAGTAAAGCTTCTACATCTTCCACTAGCTTGAGAATAGGGTTAACATCAATATTCTTTTTCGCTAATTCTTCAATATCATGCTTTCTGTTCACCAACTCCACTTCAAGTGCATACTTTGTAGACTCAAGCTCATCCTTTATCGACTCAAGTTTAATCTTCTCGGATTCAAGCTCATCCTTTGCAGACACAAGTTCTTTATTTGCAGATTGAAGTAGTATCCTGTCTTCCAGAAGCTTACCCAACCTCTCAATGAGTTTTTTACAGTTATTATGCTGCAAATGATCATGGGGAGTCTTATCTTCTAAGTCTGCTGCATTCCCTATTCCATCTTCAAGGGAGCTGATTACCAATTCTCTAAGATCATCATAAATTGTCTGCAGGATCCCAGTGGCTAATTCTTTTTTCGAATTCAAGTCTGAAAATTTCTCACTCAGATCCTCGTAAGAACTACGGATTGCCTCATTGTCCATGTAAGCTGCTTCGAGTTTCTTGTCCAGATCTTCAGATGAACTACGGGTTGCCTCATGGTCTTTGTAGGATGCTTCAAGTTTCTGGTGCAGATCCTCATACGACCTACGGGTTTCCTCATGATCCTTGTATGCTGCTTCGAGTTTCTTGTGCAAATCCGCAATCACTTCAGTGGCGGCATTGACTGAAGCAATCACACGAGAAACAACATCGAGGGATGAGCCCGCTAAACCTGTGGAGGTGAGCTGACTACCGGTACAAGCATCAAGCTTGTCAACCATATCAGAAACTGTAGCAACAGTAGAGTTCCATTCTTTTTCTAGAGCATCTGCCTTGTCTGCCACTTCCTTCTGCATAATTTCTACTTGATTTAAGATAACATCCCTCTTTGTGTCTGCATTTTGTTCTATTCCATGTAAATGAGTTAACAATTCCTCTATTCTGGATTCATATTCTGCCAGTTTGTTAACAAGCTTGTTGTTCTTTGCTTCCATATGGTCAGAATATCTTTTGGAGGCTCCATAAAGATCCTCGAGCTCACTTAATGCCAAGCTCGCAGTTTTTCTACCCTTCTGCTCTTCCCTGAATAGCTCATTGGCTTTCTTGGAATTCTGATCCAACTCAGCCAACAGTGCTCTCAAAAGCCTTGTTTGTTCCTTTGCTGACTTAAATGCTGGTTGTTCATCTTCAGCCACTTGCAATGATTCAGCTTCAATGTCATCATGCTGAGCCTTCGATTTTTCAAATGCTTGAATGAGTTTTGACACCCCGGGTGCAGGAACTTTAGAACTTGACCTACTTAAAGATACAGAACGTGATTGCATCCCTTCAATTGCCTTTTCAAGTTTCTGCAAGATCGTCTTAGCGCCTTCAAACTGTATATTCAGGGCATCTAAATCAGCAGAATTATCAACATCCTCTGTTTCAATATGCTGAAGTGCAGGCTCATCTGTACCCTTGAGAGTTGTGGAATCCGCCACCAAACCAAAAGTAACCTCTTCTTCACACCTCTCAGTGCTTTGGTGAGAACATGCATCATTGACTGCACCAGATGGGACTAAAGTAGGCACATGGGTACTTTCTTGGGGATCCGTTACATCCCTAGCGCGCGATGAAGTCCGGACATTATCACTCTCAATCTCTTCTACTTTGGCTCTATGTATATCTAGATTGCTAGAGAGAACAATGTTTTCCTCGGTGAGTTGTTCGATATGCAACATTGCTTCTTTTAGATCGATTTCAAGCTGCACATGTTTAGCACATTCTGCTGCAAAGTGCTCTTGATGTTCAATTAGCTGAGTGGAAAGTTTCTCGTTTTCATGAACAAGATACTCTTTACCCTCTTCAAGCATCATTCTTTCGTCTGCCACTGAAATTAGATTCCCATTTAATGTTGAGTTCTCCGTTTGTAAGGCCTCCAGTAAATCCTTGCACTGTGCCAACTCCACTGACACATTCGTCAACTCCTCATTCGACCTTTCAAGCTTCGACTGCAACTCAGTAGACCTAAATGAAATTTCCTCAACCTCTGACTTCGCAATAAGAAACTGGGTTTCAAGATCCTCTTTCCCAGCAGACACAGCCTGGAGCTCAGTCCTACACTGTCCAAGCTCCTCACTTAGGGTTTTCCTGGACTCCACAGATTCACTGAGCAAACACCTGAGATTAGAGACTTCATTTTGTAACTGATCGTTCTGTGCATCAAACTCCATTTGGAGGTCATTCTGCTCAGCAAGTTGCAAAGAGAGGAAATCTTTTGCCACATTTGATACATAGAGTTGTTCTTTGAGTTGCTCCATAGAATCTGCAAAGCCATCCTGGGTTAGAAGCGCAATTTTCAATTCTGCCTTAAAAGTTGATGGTCCCAAGCTGAATAATAATCTATAATCTTCTTCCTTGAGCTCTCCAAGCACTTCTGCCAGTTGATAGAGATCCACTGACCCAGCGTCTGAGAGGAAACAAGTAGTCCGCCGTCCAGATAAGACCTCCGTTTCCGCCTCCAGCGATTTATCCAGGCTCTTACTAACAACTATAACATCTTCTTGAGGAAAGCCAACTGCTCCTTCTAACTCAATATCTGCTTTTGACTCATGCACTGGATCATGCTCTAAAGCATCAGCGAACTCCGGATTTTCTAAATAAGACAAATCTGACCCTGCATTTCCTGGAGGCAGATCTGGATCGTCTGTAAGATTTATGCCCTGAGTTCTGCCTGTCTCTATGGTAGTTTCAGCCGATGCAGTCATGTCAAGAGTTCCTTCCTCTCTGTGGGTCGCATCAGACTGAAGAGAAGAACCATCAGCGTGATCTCTTTTTGACTCGCCTATCGTCTCCCTGTCATGAGATACCCCTGCAAGACTTTGGCCACTTATATTCTCCTCTGACATGACAACTCCAACTTGTATACTGTCACCGTCTTGTAAAGTATCGTGGCCTTTTTCACCAGTTCCACCATCATATTGAGTCGAACCTGAACCTTCAGCTTCCTACATTGTCCCTACCCAGCAACAAATGAGAATTCAATTATACATCAAATCCATGCATTACATTACTTCTTTCACTCTTGACTTGCTCCATGACTAATAATCGATAACAGACTACAAACACACTGAGCAGAACATATTTCCTTACCTGATTTTTCTTTCCAAACTCTTGTGCCAAATCAGAATCAGATGGCAGCCCCCCTCCAACATCCACTGCAACGGCAGAACTCTCCTGCAGCCTACCTTGTGCAATCTCCACATCAACATTCCCCGACTCCCCATCACGCGGTAGTGTAGTTTCAGATGGTACAGAAGTATCAACCTCTGACACACTATGATCTACTGGAACCGAGTTTTCTACAGAATTCGTTGTTGAGGAGTCAACAGAATCTAGTTTAGCAGTCGAAGCCTGTTTTGATTGGTTCTTGTCTTTGGCTTTAGAAGTCGGCAAATCCGCTTCTTTTTTATTATCAGTCTTACTACTACTACTACTTCCTTTAGTGTCTTTTTTCTTCCTATATTGTTGAAGCTAACAAAATAAAAAATAAAACAATCAATCAAATGCCGAAGCTATGCCAATTGAAAACCTAGAGTTTCAAAGTGGAAACAAAATGTTTAATCACTACGCATTCAATTCAATTAGAACGAACCTTTTTTCTTCCAGCGGCAAGCATATCAGCCTGCTTCTTATTCTTGTCCATCAGATCTATAAACCCCCAATTTTACCCAAGACTTCAAATATCAAATATATCCTTCCTTCACCATCAAATCACCCCTCCGAAGAAAAAAAAACACTGAGAACAACAAAACAGACCTAATTCAATCAAACAATTCCAATCAACTTAGAACTTTTATCACTACGGATCGTTTTCTTCAAAGAATTTCGGTCATAATTACAGCAGAACATACTGAATATAAGAATCGAAGTTAAAATACATACCAGATTTTGAAGTGTGGGAAGGATGAAACCCTGGAAATCGAAACGCTTTTGTTTGATCGATGTGTCGGTTGATTTGTCTCTTTCTCTCTCTTTGGATCTAACGCGATTAAATTTCGATTTGGTTTTTCTTCGGTAAGAAAAAAATAAGAGAAAAATGAGTAAAAACAAAGAAATGCCTGGATTTTGATTGATTTTGATTATTATTAGGAGTCGAACCCTAGACGTGACGGTTAAACAAGTCTTCGTCTGACTCTATTTTATTCTTTTTTATTACGGGGATTTTGTTGAAGTGGCATGATGACGTTGTTTTTCTTGTTTTGTTTTCTTTTTTGTCTTCGGGACAAATGAGTAATCTTTGTTTTTTCCTTTCTCACACATAGGTTACACCAACTGACACCGGAGGAATGAAATCGAACACTAGATGTGATGTGACGTTTTTTTTTTAATGCTAGGCATAGGTCCGTCCTGCCTCATAGCACGTAGCCACCGGCTTATTTTCATTGAGCAAACTCGGCCCTTTTAAACTCATATTAAAGTTAGTATAATTATGTTTGAACGGAGACTCGAATTGCTGACCTCCTATTTGAGAGTCAGACTCCTAGCCAATTGGGCTAATCCCACTTGCTTAAATGTGACGGTTATACAAAGTTTTTATTTGTCACTTTCTCTTCTCCCATCAGATTTTGAGGAAGTGGTATGATGTTTATTTTTTTTTAATTAATGAGAATCCTATTGTTGGGGATGGAGTGGGAGTTTTGTTGAAGGCTGAATAAGGACAAAACAAGGGCATGAAATAGTAATTTTTCCGAAAATGATTGTCTATAGACTGAGTCGAGACAATACAACTAATCGGTTCACACTTCATGTGATCATCTATGGATACGAGATCAAGACAATACGACAACAAGATAACTTGTGTGATTTACTATGGATACAAGATCGAGACAATACAACAACGAAGTATGTTAACTTGATAATAGGTTCGGACTTAACAAAACTCTAGGGATTGTCTATCAAGTAAAATAGGAATTAACGTTTGTGTAATTTACTTTAAATTATAATAACAACAATTATAATTGCGAAAAATAAAAGTAAATGACACAACAAGATTTTGTTAACGAGGAAACCGCAAATGCAGAAAAACCCCGGGACCTAGTCCAGAATTAAGCCGCTATACAAAATCAAACCAACTTTGTATAGTTGAGACCAAGCAACTAAACCTATAGTTCACCTAGTTTCCTCAGTATCCCTGCGCCTCCAACTTGTTAATAAGTCACGCACTTGGAACAATTCCTTTGGTTCGTATTCCAAAAAGTAAAGGAACAACAAATCTGTTCGGTAACAACTCTTTTTAAACAACGTGATATGAGTTTGACAAAGGATCTTCCGTTTAACCAATAAACTCCTTTGTCGGGTCCTTAGATCAATCTCTCAACAACTACCGAAGTCTTCTTGTCTTCAAATATTCTTTAATCTTCAATCAGTACCTGCACACAATCAACTTGAATCTCTTGTCATCAATCACGCACAGAACGGAGTCTGTTAACGTTGGATTATCACAAGACGTCTTTAGATCTACAAACAGTCTAAAGATCCCCGTCGAAACTTCGATCTAGTTTGAGTGAATCTTATATCAGAAGAGAAGATTCGCAAGCATAAACAAATTAGGTGCAATCAAAGTTCAACAACCGTTAGTCAATCAAATCAATCAAAAACT
The DNA here is from genome assembly GCF_003573695.1 of Papaver somniferum. Lineage (NCBI taxonomy): Eukaryota > Viridiplantae > Streptophyta > Magnoliopsida > Ranunculales > Papaveraceae > Papaver > Papaver somniferum. The sequence goes on along the minus strand of NC_039364.1, from coordinate 158,008,776 downwards.
AATAATAAACCGCAATTATCTAGTTTCCCACCAACGGTACTAATAGAGCTTCTCAATCCCAAATAAGTCTTTAAATTGAGCGGTTGCAAGAGATTTTACCTAATTAGGTTACTTTCCTCTCCGAATAGGCGGCTCCATTAGTAACAACACAACTAGGTAGTTTTGCTGGCTCTGAGGATTAGTTTGCTAGAAATGCAAACTTCAATATCTATAGACAAAGAAGTTTGGACACCAAGGAATTTCCAAAACCGAATATTCTCAAAGATATGCAATAAACACAAAATCGGTTTTCATAATTCCTGGAAATGCACTGTCCAAATATTGACCGAAATTCCAATAGAAAAATCTATAATTAGTAAATGCATATTACTAATTATTATTTTCCAAAGATATGCATTTAATTGCTGGAGATTAAATAGCATGTAAAAACTAAGAAACCTTAAATAAAATATTCTCAATTTATTTCGATCATGGGATTCTCCTTTAGCTATTAAGGAATATCTTTGAACAATTAATGATAAGAGTTACTGCACATGTTCAAAGTATGTCGACATCTTTACTTTGCAAGTCCTTTTTCATACTTACAATCTTGGAAACGATTTGCCACACTTCCAAGCAAGTTTAGAATTGGTTCGTCTGAATTCCAAGAACTATGTGATTGATTATCCTATCAAATCACCAATTATGGGTTTCTCAGTTCTACCAAAACAAGTTCGGTTCTACCTCCATGTGAGTACTGTGCATAGTCACGCTAGTTAACAAAATTCGGTTGACTAGGTACTAGGATCGGTTCCCCACAACTTATGGTAACTACCTGTATTCGGTTGCACATGTCCATAGGATCGGTTCCCCCAAAACTACAAACTTGTTGCACATGTTCATAGGATCGGTTCCCCCATCTACTAAAAACGTTTTGCATCTCTTACAAGGATCGATTCCCTCTTGCAAATTTGTTGCACCTCTTACTAGGATCCGTTCCCCAATGACTAGATAAAAGTTGCTATTTACAAGGCATCAATCATACCATCTTGAGTGATTACTTAAGATCGGTTTCACTAATAAAAGTCATACCAATACATAAGTCGGGCCTTGTGAATAGTTTTAATTACCAAGATACATAAACAAGTTTATGAGCGGTTATACTAAACACACATATCGGTAATTCAAAATAGATTTGCAATGAATAACAATACCAATAAGCCTAGCGATTTCCCTTTCGTTTAACAAAACAAGTTTGTGAACTTACTTCCTTTAAACGAAAGTAAAACATTGTTTCCTATGATGAAATCTTCACTCATACCCATACATAATCACAATATCATTCATACGATCATGTCGATGTCTTATATACAAAGTTTAATGGTTAAGCAATAAATCTCGTATTGTATTCCTTAATACTATGTCTAACTAGAGTTTCATACACAACTTCGCAGTTATGTTTTCAATATGCACGACTTGAAAGATACGTTAGGGAAAGAAACAGTTCAAGTCAAATATTACTAACCTCAAGAGGAAGGATGATGTTGTCGTTGTAGCTTCATACTTCTTCACATTCTTCAAGTCTTCATGTAATACTTGTAAGTCTCATATCCTAACACTTTTAAGCTAACCTATACGAAGTTGACTCTAGTATGTAATCAAGCGACTCTTTAAATGAGTTTTGATTCACTAAAATATGACAACCAAACTTGACATACCAACGCTTGGTGGGTTCAACCGAGCTATGCTCTAACAGTAGTAAATGCTCAACTTGAGCTTGGCAACTCGGAAAATCCTTCAAAGAAAAATTCAAAAACTTAAGAAAAACAAATATAAAAACACTGTTCTATTGGCCCCTCTAAAAATATAGAGAATCCCTTTTCCTCGGATATCTTAATACTCCCTCTTTTTCTAAATAATAGGCAGGTTTGTGTGCAAATTTACACACAAACCTGCCTATTTTTTAGAAACGAAGGGAGTAGTATGTATAATCTAATTAGTGAGAATTCCCGATAAGTGGGATTAATAAGTTTATATAGTCTCTTAAAACAACTTAATAAGTGAGAATTCCTCGATGTGGGACTAATAAGTTTTTCATTCACAAAAGAAAACAAGAATTTAATATTTTCTTAAAAGCTGTAAAAATTATTTTTGCTTATTATTTTCCAACAATATCATACCAAAAAGAAGTTTAACCACCATAATTTAAAAGAACCTAAGAATATTCCGATACAAAATCTCTTTGTTGTTTCAAAATATTATTGCCAAATATAATTGTTTTTCAAGTATACTCCCTCCCTCCGTCCTCTATTTTGGTCCCTCTTAAAATGGTTGTCAACTTCTGTTTATAGACATATTTTTCTTAATATACCTTCACTTTTTTATAATATAAAATCATTTTTGATATAACCCAATCCCAAATCTCAGACAGTATTATCTCCAATATATAAATAAACAAATTTATTCAATATCTTTCCTATTAATCTTCATTCCTTTTAAAGAACCAAATCTATTTAATATTTTTTATTTCCTATACGATCGATTAATATAACCAAGATTAATGGGGAGATGTTTGTTTTTATCTTCTTTTAAACATTCCCAAATATGATACAACTACCCGATATATGTTTTTCTTATATGCAACACATGTTATTTTTAATTTTAGTAATAATCTAGCATTTAATAAGGGTAGTGATGACATTTTATCCAGTCTCCTTAATATTTTGGCTTAGTCAAATAGGAATGATAAAAAAAATACAGAAGGAGTACTACTTCTCTTTAATAATCAATTTTGTTTTTCATTTTTAATATCAAAATGCCTATAAACACAATTCTTATGATTACGAAGCCATCCAAACATTTCGTTGGTGAATGAGAAGGGGTACAATTGGTCAGCCATCTATTAAGGGAGATGGCCTAGCCTCTCTAACTGCCAACAAAACTCGAGCATGGTATATCCCTTAAACATAATCCTCATCACATGTAGCTTTGTTCCTCCTCTCAGTATTTGCTCTCCCTGCAAAAATAAAGACACAATTGTGTACCAATTTAAGTGTGGCATTTTGTGTCATGTTGGGAGAATAATGGAGTTGTGTCCATGAATGGATATCGCGGTGACAAGCACCCCCAGATGAATATCCTCTATCAGTTTAGTGACTTACAAATCATATGAGTTGCAATCAAAAAGTACGGCAGTTATCCCGGCCTTGAACATCAAAGTCATACCAACCAAGTAATAAACCAGTGCTTTCTAAGTATGGCTACTTCTTCTTCACTGAGATGTATCTTGATCAGGCACCTAAAAGAGATATAATTGTGATTACAAAGCATCTACAGAAGTGAAGCAGTTGAAAGAGAGAGATAAATGAGATCTTTTGAAGAACAAAGATTAACCAATATCAGAGTTTAAACCAATATTTATTTTTAACAAAGATTGGAGGGTTCCTGATTCACAAAGTCAAACTTGTGTTATCTAATTATGTGCAGAAATGTCACTTCAATATATGGTAGATATGTCAAGTTCAACTTAAGAGACATGACCAGTTAGTTTGAAGTTGTAGATCTTCTTGATGCTCATGGTATCATTCTAGAAATCAAGTGTTATCAAGTATAAGAAGAAAAAAAAACAAGACTGAGTTACAATAGTAGCACAAAAGTGGGGAATGATTCTTACAAAGGAGTTACACGTAAAGATTTCATACAACAATAATACACAACATACAATCCTAGCAAGGTGGACTAACTAGTTATGATCGAATTTTGAAGACAAGCACAAATCTAAACCAAGGTGGATTTTTAATCACATAAGGCGGGACTTACATGGAATTTATAATAACTCATAAACCAAAAACTTAATCTGATTTGGTTAGACCATTTAATCAGTCAAACAAACTAGGTAGAACATTAATACCGAAAAATCCTGGTATGTAGGATAAAAATCGATCCAAAATTCAATCCACACTCAAAATTATCTACAATTGTGTCATTGTCTATTTTTCTATTTTTTAAAAGAAAATGATATGTTAACCGAGAGTTATATTCCTCAGAAACCGAGAAAGCTTACAAGTCATAGTCAAATAAATAGATTTTTCTTATTATAAGAAAGTGATCCTCGAGAAAAAAAAGAGTTTACACTGTGATTAAAATTGTATATAACCATAAATCAAAATCATCCATCCAATAGTTTTGAGCTATAATAAAGACAACACTTGCTACTTCTTGTCTTGGTAACATAACTGAATTCTCATGGTTTTTCATATATGATGGTCCAGTGAGTAAGTCATCATTTGTCTCATCTATATCAATATTCATGATCCCCCTGTTACTACTAGACCTAGAATCATGTCTATAAGAAAGTTGTGAATTAGAATTTTATTCAGAAAATCGATCTGGCATAGTTTGCAACTGGAACTTGTTAATGCTAGAGGTGGAACTTGGAATATCGATTTCACCAAATGAGTTTTAATACTATTATCGTGGTGTAATGGTTCCATGATGTTTGGGAACCAAGTACATTTTTTTTCTTCTTTTTTTAAACTGCTTCCAAGGCTACAAAAACCTGATGTATAACCTATTAATATCACTGAAAGCTACGCTTACTTGAAAGTCCAAGGGACCGAGGATACAGTCTAAAGTGCATGCGCATTGACTGGTGTACACAAGTACGCAACATATGCATATAAACTTAAGTATATATCATCATATCATTACTCAGTGACTAATGCTCATTTTGTTCTTAATGTCGAAAATGTTTAATCAGTCTATATTAAAGTCCCAACATAAAATATAACAAATATTAGAATTTACCGTACCAAGCAGCATCTTATGAACTTCGTAAGCAAAATCCCCACTCCGTAAATTTCCATCACCAATCTTCCAGCAACCAGAATTTTTTTATTCACCTTTTCCCCTATTAATCACAGATAGAGATTTAGTAATACGTGTTACAATGTCGTTGCTATACATGATAAACAAATAAAACTGTAACTTATAAACAAACTAAAGGGTAACTTACTGCGAATCTATGGTGACCAACTACTTCATATTTTGCATACTTGTGATGTTTTGTACCATGCAAAGCACGAGTATCAACACCAAATACAACGATATCACTCAACTCGAACACGAAGAGAAATGTCCTGACCCCTTTTTGTGATCCTCTACCTGCAAGATTTTTTATTTTTTATTTTTGCTAGGAAAGAAAAATATATCGACATAGAAAAAGATTACATCATATATATGCCAAATGGAGGATTGTTTGTCAAACCATTCACTTGAAACATTGAATCTTCTATTATATTTAGTTGTTTTATTAGCCCAACTATTAAACTCTTTATTAACAAACTCATTTTCGACTTTCGATATAACTAAAATCATTTAGAATAAAGTGACAATATTCCTCTAAAATAGAGCTGTTGAACCAGCTAATCTGATCCATACTTTTATTAAGAAAGAAAATAGCATTCTTAATATCACTTCGAAAGTCAATTTTGTTGTAGCCTCTTTATTATGTTTTCAATAAATTGTTCTTTTAAAATATGAGACACTTTTTGTTAGTTAATCAATAATTCACATTAAATACTTCCTTTAACACATCAGACACATTTTCATAATTAAGTTAGTATTAATGTATAATCTAAATAAGTTACAGTATTGCGAACGCATATTCAAGATTTGTCACTATTATTTATTATAATATTTTTTGCAGTACTGATTAAAGAATGTAATAATATTGGGACACCTTGTTGTCGGGGCCTATAGGCGCCTAGGGGTCCCAGATCCAACTTAAAATCAAGTAAGAACTTCTGTTTAACCTCTTGGGAAACAAAAAAACTTGTTTCTTTTTGCTCTTTGGAAGAGAAAAGGAAAAAAAATGAAGAGGAAAAATACCTTTTCTAACGATCTCATGAGTTGCACCCCTCTCTCCTCCTTTTGCTTCGAATGAAAGTAGTGTTATGCCATACTTTCTCATATTCTCTACTTACTAAGAAATTTCTAAAGGAAGCAAAGGTTCTTTGAAAGAAGATATTTAAGGAGCACAACTCTGTTTTTTTTTTTTTGTTATTTTTAGGTTATCTATGGTTTATATATTAATAATGTAGTGAAAGTGAATATAAGCAGGATTTCAGATAACAAAATATTACCAATTACTCATTTCGTAATTTGTTTTTTATATCAAAACAAGCAATAATTTTTAATGTTTAAGAAGTTCATACCAAATATAGAGTTGTGTAGATTCCCCGTAAGCCAGGAAATAATAAAAAGCAACTTGAGGTGTTTATCTAATAAAATCGACTTTTTAACATTTTGTGCCCGAAAGTAACGGAAAACAACTTGGCCACCACCTTTTATCTCTCTCACGCCACCCAACAAAAATCCTATTATTTTCCTACTTAGAGAAACTAGTGGTGCACTCGTGCAACTATTGCCCCGACCTTAGTATTTACTGATTTACATAGTTTGTACGCCGCCATCTTCCAAACTTGTACGTGCTAAAGTAAAAATGATAATAAAATTTTGTTTTAGTATTAATTATTTTGGCGTTAAATTTATTACGTTGTGAATGAATTATGTTTTGATAGGAAATAAGGAGAACTACCTTTATGAAAATAAATAAAAACTTGAATTATGAAAATATTCTAAGGATCTTCAATTTTCTCTACAAGATGACCAATAAAACTGGAGTTATCACATTTCTTTGTAAGCATCCACATAATCACCACATCCAAAACATGGATTCCTTATATATACATCAACAACACATATCAATTCTCCTAACCGAGTTCTATGAGAGTGTGCAGTCCTTCATTCGGGGAGTAAGAGTGATGCTACAAAGAATATATAGTTTAATCGCTAAGAAAATTTTACATTTTGTACGTAAACCAACTACGGTATAGTCTTTAAAAGGTAAGTATTCTATTTTCGATGTTGCCATAAGAAATAATAATCAACCTTTCTCCCGCTCAATTGATTAAAATATTAAATATCACTCATTGGGTTAAGTTCAAACCATTTTCCAGGTCATGATGCTGCTCATCACAAATAACACAAGAATAAGAATATAGTAAGACGTAATAGGATATTTTTGGGCTGGGATTATAAATTTTGCAATTCATTGTCAAAGAAGAAAGCAACAATTCTTTCTTTGTTAATGCTAGGATTTCCATCTTTGGTGCTCCTTGGATACCGGTACAACTCTGATTGAATTCATCAAGGCATGAATCATGACCAAGCTGACATATGGTAGGCATATGTTGCACTTTGGCTTAGTATTTCCTTCAGAAGCGTGGCATGTAAGGTTTTAGCGTTCTCAAATGACTATATATGCAGTATGTGGGAGTCCAACCCAAAACTTCATGGTTGAGAACCACGTGCTTCGTCATTTGAGCTAAGAAAGCATGTACATTTTCTAATGTAACTAGGAATTTAAATAATGACAGTTAGGTGCAAGTAATCCATAGATATAGTGGGATAGCAAGAAGAGAGTTTATCTTCAACTTACTCATAGCACGTAAGCAGTCAATCCATAGGTTCTAAATCTTGAGCAGCCTTCACTTTGGGAAAGTAGTTGCTTCAAGTTTCAAATTGAAGGCATTCATACTCTGCATCATCTATTTTCTGGATGAGAGTGAAACTCCGCCAGAAAATACCTGCCAACCACTCGCTATTTAAGTGAATAATGTATCATCACTATCAATGGATTATCGTTCACCGTAATTAATCATGTATGAGCGTTGTAAGTCAAATAACGATGTTGTGTTCGCATATCTTAATATGTTTACCAGGCGATTCAAAATGTATAAATAGTACATTTCATGTTTTCCATTCCTATTTTAGGTGCTTAATGTATTATCCATATAGTTGCCTCGCCATTATAATTATATACATCAATTCCAAGTATTTAGTCGAATAAAGCATAAAGCATTATTGATGACCAAATATAACATCTACCAACAACTAAAAGTTGTGAGCTCGATGCAAAGAAAAAGTTTGGGTCGAGTCAAAGATAATAAATTCTTAGCTCGAGTAACAACTAGAGATGATAAGTCAACATAATATGAGAACGAGACAACTGATATCATAACAAGTGTAAGACATGAATGCAGGAAGCGAAGATAGGGCCAAAGTTGTCATGGTCAGGACCTGGAGACCGAGAGAAAATGAAGATCACATGTCGAGCTTGATAAGGAAAGGGTACCAAGTACACCACCAACTTTTTCGTTCGACAATTTGTATAGACAAAACCTAATATAATTGCAAGTAGATAAAGATTAAAGGTCCTTGAACAATATGTATGATAATATGAAGTTTTTCTCTTTCTCTTCCACAATCAATATGTCTAGTTAAAAATTATGTGAACTTGATTGTGTAAAAGAGTTCTTTGACTATATCACAAATCAATATCCAAGATCAACTAGTCGTATCCAAATCAAGAGGATCCAAATACTAATAAGTATGAAACTTGCGATCTATCTTTCAAGATACGAATTCAACAAGAGCTAATCTTAATTCCAATTAATTAATAACTAAACTATTGGGATTAAAGACGTACTACTTGTTCTTTCCTATCATAAAGATAAAACAATATGATGCAGAAAAGCTAAAACATAGGAGACCAGAAGTTTTGTTAACGAGGAAAACTGTTAGAGCACTGCTTGGTCGAATTCGCAAGTTTTGCTATCTTGTCGATGTTAGTGACACAAAACTATATCTTGGTTTATAGTCTATTAAAGTCATGTCCCAGACTAAGATTACAGCATGGTATATAAGTTGAGTATCAGACATCACTGAATAACCCTCGAAGATTAAAGACTGGCGATCAAACGTAGATATTTGGAGAACTTCATTGACAAAGATGTGTGTGAAAACTGAATCATCTTAATTACTCACGACATTTATTATTCTATATTACAAGACTATGCTGTATCATTACAGTAGAACTAATATTACAAAGAAGAAATTTCGAGTCAAACTTGTATTGATAAATCTCTTTAAATATAATTCAAGCAATGGATGTTCATGGATTCTTAACAATCTTGGTTAAGAACAATTTATTATTCATGAACTATTTTGTTTTAATTAATCATCTGGAAATTGCCCAAGCAATGATATTTACTATCTATGATGATTGGGAATGTTCCAAATTGTTTAAAGAGAATTTTCAGAACTTACTGGAATTATGGACACATGATAGGTACGCATGCACAGTACGCGAACCCTGAAAGTTTTGAGTTCATGAATGGGAGGGAGGTACGCATACCCGGTATGCATACCCCTGGGATCCGAGTTCGTGAACGGCTAAGGGTATACATATCCAATACGCGTACCCAACAGCCTGAGTTTACAGACTGGTCCATTAGTATATGTAACCTTACACATACCTACCTAGTATGGAACTAAGCTGATGCTCATAAATTATTTTCAAAAATACGTTTGAACATTGCTACAACTCTCGTAAACACCATAAGACAACTTTGTACACTAAATCACTATGTGTTTATAAATCATGGTTTAAGTCTTGATTGTTAATGAACACGACTTTTGCTTGAAAGTTCAAAAGGTATATTTGCCAATACGAACTATCATTATACACAATTTCAGAACCCTGAACTATAATATATATTCTTCTATGTAATTTTAAGGTGAACTTCTCATATGCTTACATGATTTCCTAATAAGAATTTCATCTAAACTGAGAAAGTGTTTCATTGAATCTCAAGTTATTTTAGCTTGAATTCAAAGCTACGTAGAGCCTTTAAAATCTACAAATAGAGAGACTCATGCAACAAGATTTCTCAACCCCTGGCATTTGTGTCCCAGTTTATTGCTAGAGTCATCCTCTAAAACCTAGGCTTTCTTTGAGAAATATAATTAGGTTACGACTTAAACAGTTTACTTAGGGATTCGTGAAGCCAGGTCCGATTAATTTTTACCTGATAGTTCGTGTATCCTGATCTTGTACTTATTGATCTTCAAATTTCTTGTTATCTTAGACTACGAACGAGATATATAGAAATCATAAAAATCTCTTTGCCTCAAACTTTATGATTCCTCAAGATAAAAAAACTAAACTCTTCTTTGATTTTTATGGATTGTTCATGAAAGGTGGTTAGTGATCCAGGCTTCTCAACTGGTTAAGTGTAAGTGTTCCGGATTCGTCAGGTTTGCTGGATTTATCTGTTGCAAACATATTTACAAACCTATAACGAAAAATCAAAAGAGAAATCAAATAGTATCGAAAGTCTCCACTTAGGTTGAAGCAACTCTTAGGCTAACGTCAGCTACTGAGGTTCAGGAGACGTGTGGAGCTTGACTGCATCTGAATTTCTTGGAGGGTTAATTCGGTCTCAACTACATTCCAGTCTGATAGTATGTTAGTGTATGTAGCGGCTTAATACAGTTTGGTGTTCAAAGATGGGTGAGGTCCCACGATTTTTCTGTAGGTGTAATTTTCCACGTTAACAAAATTTCTGGTGTCTTGTGTTTTTCCTTTATAGTATGAATAACATAAGTAGTACGTATTTAATCTAGGTAGTTTACGTCCTTATTAATTTTGATCAATAATGAAACTTGTTCTAGTTGAATTTGTATCTTGAAAGATATATTACAAGTTTCATACTTGTCAGAATTCAGATCCTCTTGATTTGGATACGACTAGATTGATCTTGAATATTGATTTGTGAGATCGTCCAAAAACTATTCTACACAATCAGGTTCACAGACTTATCAGTCTGGACATATTGATTGTGAAAGATATAAGAGAAATACTATATATGTTGTACGAACGAAACAGTTGGTGGTGTACTTGGTAACCTTTCCTTTTCAATTGGTATCAAAACAGGCAACCACAGTTAGACCTAATAAGTATGTGTTTGTATTGTTCCCAAAAGTTCTATCCTAACAGGAAACTGTTTTGGGGGGCTTATTCCATTCACCTATAACGTACACCAGAATACCTTAAACGATTTTTCAGAGTCTTCTATCTAGGGGATCAACTGATTGTTTTGTCCCTCTAGATGCTATCAACTCAACTAAGATTTCTGATCGAATAGTTGATGGAAAAAAAAATCTAAGGATAAAAGAAAAGTTCCCTCACAAAGGGTAAAATCAAGAATCTACAGCCAAGAGTACTGGGCTTTGTTGTCTTAAAAGGTTGTTTCTCAATCTTTTAAAGGAATGCGATAAAGGATGGTCTATGGACGAAGATCTCTTCGATGCCATTAGAGATACTCTTGAATTCTTACAACGTCTTTCCTTGATCAAGAATGAGGTTAATACCTCGCAAAGTTCCGAATCTAACAAAATATGTTATCATTGCGGGTAAATTGAACATGTTAGGAAGTCTTGCACAATCCCTAAAAAGAAAACTGCATGGACATTGACTACTCCAATTGGTTATGGAACTCAATCAATTGATCACATCTTCAACTGAAAGGGAACTGAACAGAAGATATCAAGCTAAGTCAATAAATCTCATCCAATTGATTAAGATCCAAGCACGAGACATGAATATTATCATTCTGAGATGGTTCGGAAGCGTCTTCTTGCTCACCCAACTTCTTGGTAACAAGAATTTGGCACCATCCCATCATCTATATAGATTGAAATGGGGCAAGAAACATATAAGTAGCTCCTAATTTTTTTTGTGTATATTTTTGGTTTGTTATATTTTTGGTTTGTTGTGATCTTTCCGTTTTATATCTTATCAGGTGTCTCTAGTGGGATCTCAGTATTATCTGATACTCTACACATGATAACGAATGAAGCGTGGACATTAAAAGACCCTTGTTTCGAATAGTGTGGACATTAAAAGATCCTTCTTGTATGTTGAGCATTGTTCCATAAAGATGTAACTCTACATAAATCCCTATGTGGTGCCATGTTTGTCTCATTTGCACCGGTATCTATAAAAGAAAGTTAATGCGACTTGGGTGCTACCATATCACTAACATTGAGTCCAAAACGTAATTAATCGATCTTAGTATCAACAAGTCTTGTGCTCTTAGCAAATTATTCACCCTTCCTATCTGACTCTTAAGCAAGAGACGAGAACATAATCCATGAGAATATTTGTTAACTAGTTAAGGTTAGGCATGCTCTTAGATATTTATCTAATCATCATGTTGATATTTAAACTTAGGTTTGTGTTTGAAAGAGAACCGACCACCTTAAAGTTATCCTTAGGCTAACCCCTATGGGCTAGATATCTAGCAACTAGATTGGTCATCCACGTCAGCTAGGGCAACCTCCTAAGTCCTATGGGCTAGATATCTAGCAGCTAGATTGGTCATCCACGTCATCTGGGACCACTATAGAACGCTGTTTGGTTCAGCCTGAGCGCTGTTTGGTTCAGCGTTTTAAGTCTCAGCCGTTAGATCATAAAATTTCTCCCAGCGCTGAACCATTCAGCGTTAAAAACACTTTTTGAGCGCTGAACCATTCAGCGTTTCAATCTCGCTGCTAGTTGAACTGCGAGCACTTTCTAGGAGAGAGAACTATCCAATGGTAGTGTTAACTTTTTTCCCACACTTTTTTCATGATTTGCAACACTTTTTGGCCAATCTAGCAGTTCTATCTAGCCCATAGGGGTTAGCCTTATAGAATATCAGAAATATTTTGGGTAACACGTGTGTGCCTTTACTTGTAAGATTGAGGACATTAAATAAAATAAAATCACACTATCTCTATAATAGGTAAAATCCTCTTTTTCTCTGGAAGTGTACAACTCATCTTAGTAAAATACTCTCTTGTAGGATTATGTATTAGTTAACCAATTTTATATCACACTTTTGTTGAGCATTCACTCATTAATTAAAACTTGTATGCGAGTCTCAGTGATATTCTTGCTTCCACCAGGTCACCTTAATGTACTTCATCAATTTTGTACTTATACTCCTTTCGTTCCGATTTATTTGACGTTGTAGAGTTTTTCATGAATATTAAGAAATATTAGAGAGAGAGTAAAATCTTTCCAATAATATCCATATTAATTCATACATAAAGAGTTAAATGACCTCGTTTTGTGTTTTTAGATTCTAGGAAAAGTTATCAATCCCGTAGTAATTTAATTGGGATGTACTACCAAATATTCTCTCTTGCCTTCGGATAAGTTGCGTCTAGGCCTGCAGGCAGCCTGTGTAAAAACTTTAGTCACATCTCTGGAGATAAAATCGTTACGCGGTTTATCTTCGCTCAACCCGGTACTTGTTACTAGAAAACGAGCTCTGGTTCTGGTTCTGGTTCTGGTACTACCAAATATTCCATCCAAATCTTTGGTTTTGATTCAACCAAATATTCCCTTCAATTCTAAAATTAATCAAATGAAAGTGGATAAACCAAATACTCCCTCCAAGGATCCTCATTAGACCAAATATTCCCTCCAAATCCAATTCGTAGAATTACAAGATGAACGATAAAACGCCACTTGAAAATCTACACTAAAAAATTCCCTCTGAATATTTTGCCTAAATTATCAGTTTGAATACTTAATCAAAATTTAAATGTTTTTGACCCAAATTATTTTGCTCATATTCTTTTCCATTCGCCTATAAAACCCAAGTATCCTTTTATCTCTTCCAATTCCATCTGTTCATTTTTCCTTCTTCCCTTTAGAATGGATTCTTCTATGGAAAATACTCAAGCTTACCTTTTTTTATCAAATTATGATGGTGAAGAAACTAGTGATGAAGCGGCAGTATCCAGTGATGACGACGTGGTTCTTAATAATCCAATAATAAGAACATCAAGAGAACTCAAAAATGAGGAACATTTAGCTATCCATCATTATCTATTGAGCCATAACAACAATGGAAGAGTTGCTGGTATATTCTAGACATCAATTGGAACTGTTTCTCACATTTGGAATCGATCAAAAGAAAATCAAAACTCAAACATGCCTGCTGATGTATCTTCTAGGAAGCCAATAAGAGTTGGTCGCAAACGTGTGGAAATCGATAGAGACGGGTACTGGCAGTTCCATACCATCGCCCTACCAATATTCGCACATTTGCGGCAGATATAGAGATGTCAACAACAACATTGCATAAGAGGATAAAAGAAAGCAACATCAAGCCACACTCAAGAGTTTTGAAAGACGATGAAACTACTGTATTGACATGCTTGATACAAGTACTTTTGATTCTAAACGAGTGTTTAAGGATATGTTTGATTACGAAAAGTGGTTTAACATGACAAAAACATCGCACAAATATTATCTTCTTTCTGATGAACCCAAACCTCACTGTGAGTGCCAAAGCAAGAGATTTATTCCTAATATTATGTTTACAACTGCAGTTGCACTCCCCCAATATGATTCCTTGGGGAATTGTATTTTTGATGGGAAAAATGTTATTTGGCCAATGGTAGAAAAAGTATCGGCAGCACGAAACAGTAAGAATAGAGAAGCCGGTACACTTGAAACCAAACCGATTGATCCGGTTGATAAAAGATTTCAATGGATTTTTTAGTTGACAGAGTCCTACCGGAAATTCGTGTTAAATGGCCTACTGGGAATACACGTTTCATATTATTCAGCAAGATAATTCGAACCCTAATACGTCTACGGATGATGAAAAATTTAAGAAGGCGACATCACCGGATGGGTTCGATATTCAACTGATGTGTCAGCCTCCAAAAAGTCCAGAGACGAATACTTTGGACCTTGGCTACTTCAATATAATTTAGAGTATACAACATCGTCAAAGTCTAAATAACATTGATGAGCTTATTGTGGCGGTAGAAAAGTCTTACAACGATATGGAACCACAGATCATCAATAAAGTCTTTTTGACCCACCGATTATGCATGCCGGAGGTTATGAAATCTCGTGAAGAATTCTATTATGGTTTGCCGCACATCGGGAAGGACAAGTTAGAGTGTGAAGGTAATCTTTCTATGCAAATTGAAGTGGATAGTGCTTTGGTTCTCGACGTATTGGTGGAACGTAACATGATACTTGAAATCTGGTCCACTCTTGAATGAAACATGGTGGGTTCAAGTTTGGCATCCAGAACTGAAAATCTTAATGAAACATGATGGGTTCAAATGCATTGTCAGGTTATGATGAGTGTAGTACTTTGTGTGTGTCAAAAAAGCAATTAGAATTCCCAACTACCCGGAAGAAACTTGCAAGTTCTCCTGTTGCGCTCAGTGCACATAAATAGATTTATGAGTAGACTTGTTGGAAATAATATGCGGTTTCGGTTTCTCGGAAATATGTTCATGCGACAAACAAAATACTAACAAAGAAAAGAGTTAGAAAACTTATCGGATTGTTGATCGAGGAGAGGTACTCCTCTTTCCTTAAAGACAATTCATCCCCACATATGGTGCTCACAGTTCTACGGATGTCGCCTTCCAAGATACAAAGATCACGCCTTATAGTAAGTAGCACTACAATACTATTAGGCCAGCGAATGTTGACAATTACTGTGCTCTTAAATGACTATGACTCTTGACTTCAAAACTTGTTTTCTACTTCTCTAAAAGCTTGTACAACCCGTACAAAACAAAACTAAGATATTGGTTTATATAGAGTCAATGGTGACTCTACAAGGTGTCTTTTCACTAATAGGTGACTCTCCATGGCCAATGGTGACTCTACATAACACCTATTCATGACTAGGTGTCTTATGGTGAAAAGGCATAACCCAAACACATCTCTTGGATTTAAATCTTGAAAACCAATTTTCACTCACATATTTATTTTTCACTAAAAGTTCCAACAATCCCCCACATGAGTGAAATTACGGACTCAACAAAACTTACAAACTTTTAAGAGCACAAGCAGAAAGTATAATGCATCAGTAAATGATAGCTTTTGTCTTTGAACCAAACCTAGTGAAAATTTACCGGATTTACTAGCCAATCAGTGGACGCGATGTCGTTGAACTGTCATCCGTTGATGTAAATCGATACAATAAATCTCACACATTATACCTCCTTATAATCGTCAAATTCTCGGTTGTGTTCATTTCGGCCCTAAACGTTCTTGGAATTCTATGAGTGCTCTAGATTAACCTAGCCTTTCAGGTTACCATAGAAGCGGCCCCACTTCTCACTCATATAGGTGATCTCCTATTTGAAAGTATCATGCCATACTTTTCTTAGTTAGACTAAGCTATAGGAATCATTAAGAGAAAATATCAACCTCTTACGTGACATGCAACACTGACTCTTATCCTGGGAATGGGAAAGAGAAAATCTCTTCAAGTGTTATCTGGCGAGTTCCTCACAACTTAGTTTGCCCTTTTGAACCTAGACCATGGGATCTCCAATCGCTTAGATTGGGTTACCGCTGCAACTTACTCTTTAGTAAGGCTATAAGCCCATTCCCATCGATAATGCAATTATAAACTCTCTCTAGAATTTGTATCCTTTGTCGACTTGATACAATTCCCAAACACTATTTATTTATTTTTAGATGCGCGCATTTGAGAGCAATTGCTTTATGGTATTACGTTAACCTCTAACTATAAGAACATACCATAATACCTCTTTAAACACCCCCCACATTTTGGCGAATTTTTCAATATAACACCTTCTTGTTATATATGACACTACCACCACAATTCTGTGGTACACCAGAAAATTCATCAGGGTGACTATACCAATGGAAAACTGAAATCTTAAAATAAAAATTTCCAAGTTTCGTCCACCTCAAACTCGTTAGTCAGTTGACGCCCCATCATCTGTAACCAGTTCATCCAATTTTAGGACCTAGTCACATTTGTTAGAGCATATCTCGGTTGAACCCACCAAGCGTTGGTATGTAAAGTTTGGTTGTCATATTTTAGTGAATTAAAACTCATTTAAAGAGTCGCTTGATTACATACTAGAGACAACTTTGTATAGGTTAGCCTTAAAGTGTTAGAATATGAGACTTACAAGTATTACATGAAGACTTGAAGAATGTGAAGAAGTATGAAGCTACAACGACAACATCATCCTTCCTCTTGAGGTTAGTAATATTTGACTTGAACTGTTTCTTTTCCTGACGTATCTTTCAAGTCGTGCATATTGAAAACATAACTGCGAAGCTGTGTATGAAACTCTAGTTAGACATAGTATTAAGGAATACAATACGAGGTTTATTGCTTAACCGTTAAACTTTGTATATAAGACATCGACATGATCGTATGAATGCTATTGTGATTATGTATGGGCATGAGTGAAGATTTCATCATAGGAAACAATGTTTTACATTCGTTTAAAGGAAGTAAGTTCATAAACTTGTTTTGTGAATCGAAAGGGAAATCGCTAGGCTTATTGGTATTGTTATTCATTGCAAATCTATTTTGAATTACCAATATGTGTGTTTAGTATAACCGCTCATAAACTAGTTTATGTATCTTGGTAAAACTATTCAAAAGGTCTGACTTATGTATTGGTATGACTTTTATTAGTGAAACCGATCTTAAGTAATCACTCAAGATGGTATGATCGATGCCTTATAAGTATCAACTTTTATCTAGTCATTGGGGAACCGATCCTAGTAATAGGTGCAACAAATTTGCAAGAGGGAATCGATCCTTGTAAGAGGTGCAACACGTTTTTATTAGACGGGGGAACCGATCCTATGAACATGTGCAACAAGTTTGTAGTTTTGGGGGAACCGATCCTATGGACATGTGCAACCGAATACAGGTAGTTACCATAAGTTGTGGGGAACCGATCCTAGTAGCTAGTCAACCGAATTTTGGTAACTAGCGTGACTATGCACAGTACTCACATGGAGGTAGAACCGAACTTGTTTTGGTAGAACCAAGAAACCCATAATTGGTGATTTGATAGGATAATCAATCACATAGTTCTTGGAATTCAGACGAACCAATTCTAAACTTGTTTGGAAGTGTGGCAAATCGTTTCCAAGATTGTAAGTACGAAAAAGGACTTTCAAAGTAAAGATGTCGACATACTTTGAACATGTACAGTAAATCTTATCATTAATTGTTCAAAGATATTTCTTAATAGCTAAAGGAGAATCCCAGAATCGAAATAAATTGAGAAACTTTTAATTAAGGTTTCTTAGTTTATATATGCTAATTTAATCTCCAACAATTAAATGCATCTTTTTAGAAAATAATAATTAGTAATGTGCATTTACTGGTTATAGATTTTTCTATTGGGATTTCGGTCAATATTTGGACAGTGCATTTCCAAGAATTATGAAAACCGATTTTGTATTTATTGCATATCTTTGAGAATATTCGGTTTTGGAAATTCTTTGGTGTCCAAACTTCCTTGTCTATAAAATATTCAAGTTTGCATTTCTAACAAACTAATCCTCAGAGCCAGCAAAACTACCTAGTTGTGTTGTTACTGGTGGAGCCACCTATTCGGAGAGGAAAGTAACCTAATTAGGCGAAATCTCTTACGGCCGCTCAGTTTAAAGATTTCTTTGGTATTGAGAAGCTCTATTAGTACCGTTGGTGGGAAACTAGATAATTGCGGTTTATTATTAGTTTTCGATTGATTTGATTGACTAACGGTTGTTGAACTTTGATTGTACGTAGTTTGTTTATGCTTGAGAATCTTCTCTTCTGATATAAGATTCACTCAAACTGGATTGAAGTTTCGATGGGGATCTTTAGACTGTTTGTAGATCTAAAGACGTCTTGTGATAATCCAACGTTAACAGACTCCGTTCTGTGTGTGATTGATCACAAGAGATTCAAGTTGATTGTTTGTAGGTGCTGATTGAAGATTAAAGAAGATTTGAAGACAAGAAGACTTTTTGGGTTCATAATCTTTGGTGTGCATAATACTTGTTTCGGCTGGAAAGGGATCCAACTATAATCGGTTTATCCTTGTGATAGATTGGATCGATTAGTTGAGTATATCGACATCAATATACTTCTTTGTGATTAATAGTATTGCATAGTCCAACAATTACTTTGGTAGTTGTTGGGAGATTGATCTAAGGACCCGACAAAGGAGTTTATTGGTTAAACGGAAGAGCCTTTGTCAAACTCATATCACGTTGTTTAAAAAGAGTTGTTACCGAACAGATTTGTTGTTCCTTTACTTTTTGGAATACGAACCAAAGAAATTGTTCCAAGTGCGTGACTTATTAAAAAGTTGGAGGTGATAGGTGTCTAAAACACCTTGATATTTATCTATTGTTTATGCTTTCTTTGCAGCTTTCGTGTAAATTATATATCTTATGTGTGCTTTTAAGTTATTTAGGTGCTTTGGATTCATTTGGAGTGAAAGAAGGAGAAAACATCCATTTGGAGCGTAAAAGGCAAAAAGGTCAATTCACAGGCGGGTGATACTTGCGGCGTGCTAGGTTGCGCAAAGAGGAGGTGAAGAATAGACTGTCAGTTCCACATAACTGACAATCGAGCAAGAGATCGAATAGGCAGTCGGTTCTATGGAACTGACAGGCTAATGATAGTTGGTGTCCCTTATCCAACTGTTGGGCGCCTATAGTAATCTCATTCATTACAACCCTACAGTCTAGAGATATATCTTCTCTTCTCATTATTGGGTCAGTCTGAAAGTTGGAAATGAGGAAAACCATGGCGGCATATAAATCAGTTGAAGGGAGAAATTCAGAGATGTTAATGGTGAAATTGAATTGAGAGATAGTTGCAGTTAAGTTCTGAGGATCAAAAGAAGACTGGGTTCTCGAATTTGAGGACCTGGTACAGCTGAGAAGAATGAGAAGAGTCAGATGGAGGTTTGAATGGATCTGAGTTTTATGATTCGATTGGAAGTGATTGATCTGATTTCAGTGGCTGGGAGATGGAAGAACAAAGTAGGGGGTTTGATGAAGAATTTTGGGTTTCACTCGAAATTGAACCACAACAAGACAAAGTTGGATATTTACCAGTGTTTTGATTTCTGAAAGCAATTGAAGTTTATGGGGTTTGAGATTTGTAGAGATTGAAGCCGAGAGAAACCAGTGGAAGAAGGAAAAGAAGTGGATAATGTGTAAACATGAGATGCAGCTGGTTATAATGATCTTGAAACCAGGTTTGAATTGAGGAAGAAGCATAGATGGGGATTTTGAAATTAGGATTCTGATGTTGGAAGAAGTGGAAAGTTTGTTGTAGTGAACAAGGTGAGATTGCAACTGAAGTTATGGGTCTGGTGCTGTTAATTGAAGCATCAATGGAGGGAAACAAGAGTCTGTGATGAGAAAGAACAGGTTAAGGCAGCTGCTACAGTTAGAAGTGAAGAGAGTAAATGTTGGTTTGAATCTGTAGCTGCTAGTCATGGGAGCTGTGAGCTGAAATGCAGAATGGGTTGGAACTGGTGCTTGAGAAGATGTAGGTGGTGTTGATAACAGTTCACAGAGGCTGGAGTTGAGCAAGGTATGAATCCGAGAAGGTGAAGTTAATGTTTGCAGGAGGTAATGGTAGTGCAGTTGACAACAAAATGCGGCTGTAGTTGCTGCCATTGAGAATTGCAATAGGTTTGAACTGGTGAGTTTGCGAGATGTGAATGTGCTAGGCATAAGGAGTTTGGTACTGTATGGCTATGACAATGGTACCTTCATGTGCACAGGTGATGCTGCAATGGTTGCAAATGCAAGATGTTGCTGGTGGTGAAGCTGTAGAGTTCATGGTAGGTGCAGATGTGGGTTGTGACTGAATGCTATGAAATGAATGAAATTGTTACAAGAATGGAGCATGTTAGAGCATTGCTCGGTCGAACTCGCATGCGTTGCTATATCAAGCATGTTTGTCAATGTTAGTGATCAAAACTATTAGTCTTGATTTCTAGTCTACTATAAATAAGTCTCGGACTAGGATAGAAAGCATAGTTGAGCTCAAGGACTTCATGGCGATTCATCATACAAGAAGAAGAACTACTCAAGGAACCGGTGGAACTTCTCGACAAAAATGTAGGTGAATACTTGAACTTATCTATCCCTCAAAAGTCTATCTATTCTATCTCCTACTTCTTGAGACAAAAAGTCGTATGCTATATATAGACTTTGATTATACACAATTGGTATTTCAAGCCGAGTATGCCTCACCTATCTATATCCCGAAATATGTGTTGGTAAGCTTTTCGCTTCGACCAAGTTTATCTTTACCTAGTGACGAAAGTCATGATATGTTTCAATCACTTTGAAAATTGCTTTGACGAAGAATGTTTCAATGATTGGAATGAGAGTTTAGATTACATAACCAACGGTGGACATAAGCATTGTTGTGGAAACACATTTATGTATAAGTACTATTCCTTGAACCAAATTTTGCGAACTTTATTGATCAAGAGAATCGGAAGAATGGCGTGAGCCAAGTCCGCGAACTCAGTCCACGAGCTGTCGAAGTTCTCAAACCCGAGAATTTCTGCTGGAGTTGACAAACTAGTGCGTGAAGCTAAGTCTGCGAACTCAGTCCGCGAACCCAGTTCGCGAACCGGCGAAGTTCTCATCCCGAGAATTTCTGCTGGAGTTTGTAAACTCTGCCCGGTAACTTAAGTCCGGGAACCAAGTTTGCGAACTTAAGAAGGTTATATATCTGAAGATGATTTCTGAACTTAAACTTAAAAAGACTAAGGAATGCAGTTTGCAAACCGTGGCTATAAAATTTCATGAACCGATTCGAGTGAATCAAATCATCTTTGCTTCAATTGTGTCTTGTGTAGTTACATAAGAATTCGTTACACTTGAATAACTATCTAACTAGTTCATTTGAGTCATGTGAACTAGTTATGGTGAAGAAGAACATGGTTGATATGAAATGCTCATATGGCTAACCTTTTGGTTAACTATTATTGAACCAACAAGTGCATACATTTGGGTACGGTTAACAAACCTAGAAGCGTGCATTTGAATTGTGTGTAACAAGATAAGTTTTCGATCTAACAGTTGAGAAATATCAGCTTGAATCTAAATCAGGTTTTCATCTAACGGTGGATATTGATTGCTTTGTTACGAAGGTAACTTAATGGCGAACCCTGATTTGAAAGACTATATAAGGGGACATCTAGCATCAATGCAAAACTAATCCCCACACCTTACGTGTGATACTAGATTGCGAGCTAGAGTCGGTTCTCCTTTAACCTTTGGTTTTCTTCTTCTAAAACCAGGTTAACGACTTAAAGACTTCATTGGGATTGTGAAGCCAGACTGATATTACTTTATCGTCGTTGTGTGATATGATCTTACATCTTCTATCGTACGAGTACAATCATATTGATTGGCTTGAGATTGATATCTCCTATAGGCAAGATATAAAAAGTAATCACAAACATCTTCGTCTCATCGTTTGTGATTCCGCAACATCTTGTTTCGCTACCATACGATTAAGATTGTTGTGAGGTGATTGATAACTCTAGGCTGTTCTTCGGGAATATAAGACCGGATTATCAATTGGTTCCTGTTCACCTTGATTACTATCAAAAGACGGAATAGGGTTTATCTGTGGGAGACATATTAATCCTTCGATAGACTTGTCTGTGTGAGACAGATTTGTTTGTCATCAAGTCTTCGACTTTGGTTCGTAGCAACTCTTAGTTATGGGGGAGATCAGCTAAGGGAATCAAGTGCGCAATATCCTGCTGGGATCAGAGGCGTAGGGAGTACAACTGTACCTTGGATCAGTGGGAGACTGATTTGGGTTCAACTACAGTCCAGTCCGAAGTTAGGTTGGAGTAGGCTAGTGTCTGTAGCGGCTTAATACAGTGTGTGTTCAATCTGGACTAGGTCCCGGGGTTTTTCTGCATTTTCGGTTTCCTCGTTAACAAAATTTTTGGTGTTTGTGTTATTTCAGTTTCAGCATGATATTGTTTTATCTTTATAATTGAAATAATACAGGTTGTGTGTTATATCATCAATTAGAGTAATCCAACCTTTGGTTGTTGATTGTCATTGATTGATCCCCGGATATTGGTCTTTGGTACCATCCGAGTTATTCCTTGTATTTGATTAGGACTCACTGATTTCTATTAGCTTGAGTAAATCAGAACAAGAGAGAGATATTAACTCCTTGAAATAATTTTACCTAGATTGAGTCTGACTGTCTAGTTGATTCTCTAGAAAGTATTTCAGAGTTAGTCCATACAGATTGCTAAGAGAAATATTGGGTGGTGTTGTTAGACCCCCGCTTTTTCAATTGGTATCAGAGCAGGCAAACACGTTCAAGACCTTACAAGTCTGTGTTTGTAGCGATCTGACTCTATGGACAATTGTGCTATCTCAGTAAACGTACCACCAGTCTTCGATGGCTCAAACTACCTATGGTGGAAAGTTGTGATGCGTACTTTTCTTCAATCGCGTGATTTCCAATCACGGGTTTATGTTATAAATGTCTATGTGGTTCCCGTCGTTATAGTTCAAAATGTTACCATGCCTAAAAACATCGGTACATATACTGCTGCTGAGTCTCTTGCTGCAAAGTAAAACTCCGACGGTTTGAATGTCATCATGCATGCCATTACCCCAGATCTTCGACACCATGTGGCTTCTTTCTCCACGTCTAAAGATGCTTGGGATACTTTAGAAACTGTATTTGAAGGTAACACCAGTGAAAAGGAAGCTAGGCTTCAAAACCTTAACTCCGAATGGGAAGACCTTCATATTGCAGAAGAAGATTCATTTTATGAATTTTACCACAAAATGTCTGAAATTGTTAATGCATCCTGTGCATTGGGAAGGACTATTCCTGAAAGGGAAATTGTGATGAAGATTCTCAGATCGCTGCCATCTAAATACGAATCTAAAAAGCATGCCATCATTGAAGGAAATAACCTTGATACACTTTCGCGAAATACACTTGTCAGGAAACTTAAAATTTTCGATCGCGAATCAAGAGATAAACTTCACTTGTACAATAATCATGTTACTACTCTTGATGGAAATCTCATCGTCCTAAATTGATTGATGAGAAAAATGAGAATTGCTTTATTTCTACGTTGTTTTTGCTCATACAACAGCTTAAGAAAGAAGTAAAAGAAAGTCTCAAAAAGAAGCTCGATCAATCAATAAAAGGGATAAGAGAGTTCAGAAAAACTGTACTAGCGAAACTGGTCTCGTGTGCTGCAAAAGTGCTCATACTTCCAAAGGTCCAGATATTCAGGTGAATAAGATAACTAAAGCATGGATGAATACTCTTGATTATTGTCCTGAGGATGAAACTTGTGATTGTTCTCTTAATCTCTTTGCTGAAAACCACAATCGTGATTCTTGTATGACATGCCGAATTACTCCAACGGTGTATCATAAGCTGTGTCAGCAAACGTCACCCAACTATGTATCACTCTCTAGTCATCTTGACAACAAGGGTGATACAGAGAAACACAAGACGCTACCAAATCTCTCGGTTTCCTTGTGTGAAAATCAGGATCATCCTAACGCGAATGATCCAAAGCAGTCCTTTTCTGCTAAATGTTGTGTGCGGAAGAAGAAGAAGAAATCTCCTATGAGATCCTTTTTTCCTCAAAAAGTGATTTCTGGAATAATGCAGGATGTGCAGAAATCAACAATCAAGTTCTTCAAAACTGTGATTAAAAAGGGAAAAGAATGATGTGCATAGCTCTTCTTTCTTAAAGAATAAGCAGAAACTTGAATTAACAAACAATTTCCCCCCTCACGAGAGATATCCCAGTCCTATCTTGGATTGGAATAATTATGATCTATAATCTTGTTGATTCATGATTCTTTCGTCTATCCCTCTTAGGCAAGAATCATGATTTTCAAGAGGGAGTGTTGAAATGCATCTGTTAAATTCCTTGTAGTATTCGTCTTTGTTTATTCTCCTCTAATACCGTTGTTGTTCCTGTACGGTTTCTGGCTCTTTAAAGGAATGGTTCTGGAGATAACCAAATTCTGTTAGGGTTTGGTAAAAGGTCCTTTTTGGAAACTCTCCATCTTCATTCTTTTAAAATGAAGTTTCTCCTCTTATGTATGATCATTTCATTTACCTTCTCTATCATGTCCTCCTCTAGCCTTTCAAGCAAAGAAAGTGATGTATAGACTATTCTGTTTCCTTCTAAGAAGATTCGTTTTGATTCTTCTGATAACGAAATGTGGTATGACAAGCATATCCCATCCTATGATGAGAATCCTTCAGTCTCACAATTTGATAAGCTCTCTTTAACCATGAATCTTGTCTTGGATCAAGTACGTGCCCTGAAATGTGAACTCGAAGCTTCTTCCAAAAGACTTGAAGAAAAGATGGATAATCTTGAATCTAGGATTGATATAATCGAAGATGAGCTTGATGAATATAGGGAATATGAGAAGAATTCAAAGTAAGTGTAATGCATCATAGAGGTTATTTTTTTTGCCTAGTATGTCTTCTTTTTGGTTTAGTTGGAAGAATAACTAGTGCTTGAATAACAATGATTTTGACTACACATAGTTATTATTTTTCATTTTCTTATTCTTTTTTTAGGTTTTTGGTTTAAAAAATTCTAAAAATATTTGGAGGATGATGTTTTTGCAGTATTTAATCTTTATGATTTGTTATATTGCAACTTGTTATGGGATATTGGTGTTTACGTCCGTGAACTATGTTCGTCCCATACTTTGTCAAAAGTAAAGTCGTTTATGATCGATATTCATGTATTGGTTAAAGAATGAATTGACTTTTGACAATTACAAAAGTTAAGCCTATATTGTCAATCTTTGACGGAAGATAGGTTAAAATCTTTTGTTTGCAAGGATTATGTCTATTTGAATGTCGTTACGCGAATAGTGATGGAAGATAGAATGAATTCTTGTGTATTCCACAGTATTGATCTTTACTGATCCATATTTTATGTAATATTGTGAGGCTCAGTAATATGTCTTATGTTGAGCACTAAACAACCAAGTTGATTATTTTTGATTGGCTTTGTTGTTGCTCCGTAAGGTACTATTTGTCGAGCATTATGAACTAAATTAATCATCTTGTTTGGTTATTTAGTTATTACTCCATAAGTTTTTCTTGTGTTGAGTATACAAACGGTTAAGCTAATCATTTCTTATGGTTAAACTTAGTCGTAGCTCCGTAAGTTTACTTATGTTGAGCATAATCAATTAAATTGATCACTTTTTGTGTTTAATTTGGTTGCGTATTCCGATTAAACTAATCATGGGTTTACTTGTGATTAATTTGATTGAATTTTTGGATATAAAAATCATTCTTAGGGATGCACAAGACCCGCCCACGATACCCAAACCCACCCGTACCCGCTAAACCCGTGGGTTTTTAGTCTATACCAGACCGCTGTGGGTGCGGGGTTGGTTATGAAAAAAAAAACCGTTGTATGTGGGTGCGAGGTTGGTTTAAGCTAATATCCGCCCATACCCTCCCAAAAAACCCGCAGATTATATACCATTAGATAAAACTAATCCTAACAGTCCATTATGAAACCCTAATACTAGTAGATAGGATAACTCATAACCCTCATTCACTTTCTACACTCTTCTCTCTGTTCGGCCTCTCCTCTTCTTCCTCCTCAGTTCTTCTTCTTCACCTACGAACGACAATTACCAGAAATCTTCACCAGAAATCAACAACAATCGAAAAATCAACAGATTCAACACTTAATCTTCATCTGTGAACTTCCTAGGTATGAATATTTTGGGGGTTTTGTCTTTTTTTCTCACTTAATCAAGGAGAATAGAAGTTACTCTAAATACTTGAATATAAAGCGGTTTTAAACCCATACTCGCCCAACCCGTAGCGGGCGGGTAACAAAACCCCCCCGCTGTTTGTGGGTGCGGGGTTGGTTATGGAAAAAATCCGCAGTCTGTCGGTGCGAGGTTGGTTTTAGCTTATACCCGCCCATACCCGCCCGTGTGCATCCCTAATCATTCTTATGGTTTTGGTTTCCAATAAAAATGCTTATTTTCTTTTGAAATTAAGATCGCTCGTTGTTGTTTTCTCGGGAATGACATCAAATGGGGGAGAGTTCTTTTGAACTTGTGTTTAATGGTCATATCTTGAGGGGTGTGCAGCTGTGGAATTTTAGAGGGGTTATTTTGTATCTTTAAACTCCTTGATGAATATATTTAGCTTCGGCTTTATGATTGCATCTAAATTAGTTGGTATGTATTTTTTCTTTTAGTCATGAAATGTCTCTTACGGAAATTTCATTATGATCTCGTTCTTGTACCTTTGCCAATTTTACTGACAAAAAGGGGGAGAATTAATATGTAGTTCACACTAAAAATACATATGGTTTCATATCATTGTGTAAGGGGGAGTGGTTTCCATGTGAGATGGAGTATTGATTAAGGGGGAGTGATACATATCACCATAGTATTATTGTTGAAGTTGTGATACAATTGAACTTTGAAACTGTGTAATAATACTATGACATTGTATAACAATGATCGAGAATTATGTTTTCTCATTGTTATAGCTACGATCTTCAGCAACAGTGATGCTAAACTTACAACTTTTGGGATCATTGGAGTACTTGGAAATGACGAAGATTTCGAGGAACGTTGGAGATTAGACATGTGGAATAGGAGCTACTAAAGTTTTATTATCTTTTTTGTATTCCATATGTATTGATAGTTTTGTCACTAAAATTGACAAATGGGGAGATTGTTAGAGCATTGCTCGGTCGAACTCGCATGCGTTGCTATCTCAAGCATGTTTGTCAATGTTAGCGATCAAAACTATAAGTCTTGATTTCTAGTCTACTATAGCTAAGTCTTGGACTAGGATAGAAAGTGTAGTTGAGCTCAAGGACTTCATGGAGATTCATCATACAAGAAGAAGAACTACTCAAGGAACCGGTGGAACTTCTCGACAAAAAGGTATGTGAAGACTTGAACTTCTCTATCACTCAAAAGTCTATCTATTCTATCTCCTACTTCTTGAGACAAAAAATCGTATGCTATATATAGACTTTGATTATACACAGATGGTATTTCGAGTCGAGTATACCTCGCCTATCTATATCTCGAAATATGTGTTGGTAAGCTTTTCGCTTCGACCAAGTTTATCTTTACCTAGTGACGAAAGTCATGATATGTTTCAATAACTTTGAAAATTGCTTTGACAAAGAATGTTTCAATGATTGGAATGAGAGTTTAGATAACATAACCAATGGTGGACATAAGCATTGTTGTGGAAACACATTTATGTATAATTTCGATTCCTTTAACCAAAGTTTGCGAACTTTGTTGATCAAGAGAACCGGAAGAATAGCGTGATCCAAGTCCGCGAACTCAGTCCGCGAACTGCCGAAGTTCTCAAACCCGAGAATTTCTGCTGGAGTTGAAAAACTAGTGGGTGAAGATAAGTCCGCGAACTCAGTCCGCGAACCGGCGAAGTTCTCATCTCGAGAATTTCTGCTGGAGTTTGTAAACTCTGCCCGGTAACTTAAGGCCGCGAACCAAGTCTGCGAACTTAAGAAGGTTATATATCTGAAGATGATTTCTGAACTTAAACTTAAAAAGACTAAGGAATGCAGTTTGCAAACCGTGGCTATAAACGTTCATGAACCGATTCGAATGAATCAAATCATCTTTGCTTCAATTGTGTCTTGTGTAGTTACATAAGAATTCGTTACAATTGAACAACTCTCTAACTAGTTCATTTGAGTCATGTGAACTAGTTATGGTGAAGAAGAACATGGTTGATATGAAATGCTCATATGACTAACCTTTTGGTTAACTATTATTGAACCAATAAGTGCATGCGTTTGGGTACGGTTAACAAACCTAGAAGCGTGCATTTCAATTGTGCGTAACAAGCTAAGTTTCCGATCTAACGGTTGAGAAATATTAGCTTGAATCTAAATCAGGTTTTCATCTAACGGTGGATATTGATTGCTTTGTTACCAAGGTAACTTAATGGCAAACCCTGATTTGAAAGACTATATAAGGGGACATCTAGCATCAATGCAAAACTAATCCCCACACCTTACGTGTGATACTAGTTTGCGTGCTAGATTCGGTTTTCCTTTAACCTTTGGTTTTCTTCTTCTAAAACCAAGTTAACGACTTAAATACTTTATTGGGATTGTGAAGCCAGACCGATACTACTTTATCGTTGTTGTGTGATCTGACCTTGCATCTTCTATCGTACGAGTACAATCATATTGATTGGCTTGAGATTGATATCTCCGATAGGCAAGAAATAAAAAGTAATCACAAATATCTTCGTCTCATCGTTTGTGATTCCGCAACATCTTATTTCGCTACCATATGATTAAGATTGTTATGAGGTGATTGATAACTCTAGGATGTTCTTCGGGAATATAAGACCGGATTATCAATTGGTTTATGTTCACCTTGATTACTATCAAAAGACGGAACAAAACCTTTTAGAGTTTATCTGTGGGAGACATATTAATCCTTCGATAGACTTGTCTGTGTGAGATAGATTTGTTTGTCATCAAGTCTTCGACTTTGAGTCGTAGCAACTCTTAGTTGTGGGTGAGATCATCTAAGGGAATCAAGTGTGCAATATCCTGCTGGGATCAGAGGCATATGGAGTACAACTGTACCTTGGATCACTGGGAGACTGATTGGGGTTCAACTACAGTCCAGTCCGAAGTTAGCTTGGAGTAGGCTAGTGTCTGTAGCGGCTTAATACAGTGTGTGTTCAATCTGGACTAGGTCCCGGGGTTTTTCTGCATTTGCGGTTTCCTCGTTAACAAAATTTATGGTGTCTGTGTTATTTCAGTTTCCGCATTATATTGTTTTATCTTTATAATTGAAATAATACAGGTTGTGTGTTAGATCATCAATTAAAGTAATCCAACCTTTGGTTGTTGATTGTCATTGATTGATCCTCAGATATTGGTCTTTGGTACCATCCGAGTTATTCCTTGTATTTGATTAGGACTCGCTGATTTCTATTAGCTTGAGTAAATCAAAACAAGAGAGAGATATTAACTCCTTGAGATACTTTTACCTAGATTGAGTCTGACTGTCTAGCTGATTATCTAGAAAGTATTTCAGAGTTAGTCCATACAGATTGCTAAGCGAAATATTGGATGGTGTTGTTAGACCCACGCTTTTTCAGAGACGAGTTGGTGATAGTGAACAATGTTGCTGAGAATGGTTGTCGTGGTGGTCATAAAGGGTTGCAGCTGCTAACCAGGTGGTTGATTCTGTTGGGAACTTGCAAGGAGCTGTTTGTAGGTTCGTAATTGTGTTGCGGCTGAAGCTGAGCATGAGATGGTGAAGGGTACAACTGTGATGGGATATTGCAGGTGGAAGCGATGATTTTCATGGGTTGTGGTGTTGTGGCTTAATGCAATGCATACATGAGCATGGAATTGATGTTACTGAGATGGAGTTGCGGCTGCAATGGGGAATGGAAGCTATGATGCTGTTACAGAGCTAAATGAGAAGTGGTAGTCTTGATGCAACGTAGAGAAGGTATTTTTGGTGATGCTGCAATGAGGAGGTACTGTTGGTGCTGATGATGCAGCTGGAAAAAAGTGGGTTTGAGATGGATTAATGGTTATGTTGCAGCTGAGTTATGGTGGGATTGGTGTTGATGTTGGTTTGAGGGCTGAGGAAATGCATTTGGTGTTGTTGTAGCTAAGAAGAATGGAATGTGTGACCTGAATTGAATTGCAAGAACTGCAGGGAAGAATAACTATGGGTTGCAGTTAGCTGGTGGTGCTAGAGCTGAATGTTGTGTCAGTTCCACAAGACTGACAGGCTTAGTGAATTCTACATGGGCCTGTATTGACTGGGTTGTGGTTGCTAATGGACTGGAAGAGAGTTTGGCCGTTAATTAGTTTTGGAAATCGATAGCCAGACGAAAAAAGAACTATAAAAGGGCATAAAACAACACAGGGGAGGATCATATATTTGGCTTCTACTTTTGTTCTAGGGTTTAGAAAACATGAAAACCTTTATTTTTCTTCTTGTTATGAACTCCATGAACATGAGCTAGATTATTATTATTGGTTAAGGATGTAGTCCTATTTCTAAAACTTGTGCTTGATTAATGCATTAGTTTTCTCTCTTGATTATCGTTCAAATCTCCATTATTTTTAATATCACATGATTGATGTATTGTGATAGGATTTAGATGTTTGTTTAGTTGAGTGGCCAATCAATTCAACTTGCATCCTTGTCCATAGCTATTTTAGGGTTTTCATCGAGCGATAACCCCAAATACAAGTAACATGATATGATTACGGTTTGTAGTGATACACTATTGTAATCATATGTAGAGTTTGACCATTGTCCGAATTGTCATGCGCAATGTATGACAATTGCATTGATTAGCCAATTTCTGAAACTTAATGCTCCTAGGAATTGAACTTAATTAGCGCAAGGCGTTAGGTTATTCTTTAGGTAGAATTCACATACGCAGCTCTAATGTGTGTGTTGGTGAACTTAGAAAATTAATGGAATATCTTGGTCTCTTGATACTCTAGGCTTTTGATGATTAAGAGATTAAATTGTAATTTTAATCATGTATGCAAGCACATGTTTAAGATTAAAGATGAACTCCTTGACCAATATTCTCAACTTATTGATTACATTTTACTATTTACTTTGCTTTCGATTTACTTTATTTTAGTTTATAAAAATCAGAAAATCCCCTCATTGTTTTATATAGGAAACCGAAACATATTGACAACCCAAGACCTCTCTATGGGAACGATCCTTTCTTGCCCTTGCTATATTTTTATATTTTGAGTAGTGAGAAAGTAATTTATTTTTGACGCATACGACAGCGATCAGGAGGCGCAGGGATACTGAGGAAACTAGGTGAACTATAGGTTTAGTTGTTTGGTCTCAACTATACGAAGTTGGTTTGATTTTGTATAGCGGCTTAATTCCGAGAGTATTCAATTCTGTATTAGGTCCTGGGGTTTTTCTGCATTTGGCGGTTTCCTCGTTAACAAAATCTTGCTGTGTCATTTACTTTTATTTTTCGTAATTATAATTATTGTTATTATAATTTAAAACAAATTACACTAACGTTAGTTCCTATTTTACTTGATAGACAATCCCTAGAGTTTGGTTAAGACCGAACCTATTATCAAGTAAACATACTTCGTTGTTGTATTGTCTCGATCTTGTATCCATAGCCAATCACACAAGTTATCTTGTTGTCGTATTGTCTCGATCTCGTATCCATAGACGATCACACGAAATGTGAACCAATTAGTTGTATTGTCTCGATTCACTCTATAGACAATCACTTTCGGAGAAAGGACTTATAGGTGGAAAAGTTTTAGATTGAGGTATATTTGGGTACCCTCGTCTTTTCAATTGGTATCAGAGCAGGCAAACACAAAAAGATCTAACAATATGTGTTTGGTGCGATCCAACCTATAAGAAATGAATTCGAGTTCTCATGAATCGACTTCGATTAACGTACCGCCAAGATTTGACGGATCAAACTATCTATGGTGGAAATGTGCTATGAGATCTTTTCTTCAATCACGAGACTTTAATATATGGCTATTAGTCGTCGATGGTTATGATCGCTAGAAAATAGAAAATTCGGAAAATGAGTTTAAACGCTTAGTATATTACTCAACTGAAGAAAAGGCTTTTGCTAAGCAGAATTCAGATGGTTTGAATGCTATTGTACATGCTGTAAGTCGTGATCTACAACATCATGATTCAACATGCCTAACTTCGAAAGAAGCTTGGGATAATCTTCAGATCATATTCGAAGGTAGTACTTCAGAGAAAGAAGCTAAACTTCAAACTCTATTTTCCGATTGGGAAAACCTTCAAATGGATGACAACAACACTTTTGAAGAATTTTATGTCAAACTCTCTGAGATAATTAATGCTTCTTTCTATCTTGGAAAGACTATTTCTGAAAAGATATAGTATGCAAAATTCTCAGATCGTTGCCATCAAGATACGATTATAAGAAGCATGCAATCATATAAGCAAATGATCTTTCAACACTCTCACAAAGCACACTCGTCGGAAAGTTAAAGATCTTTGATCATGAATCACAGTCTGTTGAAACTAAGGGAATTGCTTTTGCTGCAAAGATTCTGAAAGCTCCAATGGAGAAAAATAGACATTTGGATAATTCAAATGAACAGATTGCAGAGTTGTCTGATGATGAAATTGAACAATCATTATCACTGATCACTAGACAGTTTCGAGATCTCTTAAAGAAAATGAATAAGGGATTCATTAAAGATACTCATCGATCGTCTCATCCACATGATCGTGTTCCAGTCAAGAAAGATCAGGAAGATGACGATGAATATCATCCACAATGCTTCAAGTGTAAAGGGTTTGGTCATATTTCTAAAAACTGTCCCAATCTTAAGAAATACACCGGAGGCAAGGCACTGGCTGTAACTCTTGATGAGACCTCTGATTCATATGATTCTGAAGAAGAGGAAACAACTAATATTGCATTAGTTGTTAATCTTATTTCTTCCTCTTCCATCAGTGATTTACCCATTTTAAAAATGGACATGTCTTCCGATGTTTGTAAATCATCTAATGGTAAAGGGAAAAATAAGGCAAAATGCAAAAACTGTCTTAAGAACAGAATTGCTAAAAGTTGCATATGAAACCTCAGTCAATCTCAAGATGCTTCGTTTACCAGTGGTAACGAAAAGAGATTATTCCATATGATACTAGATCAAGGACACTCTTGTTGTTCTAGATTCCGTAGTGAGGGAAAATCTCACACTAGTACCACTTAAATGATATTAGAACATCTTCCTTACTGTGTGCCGGTTTTTGTGTAAGGAAGAAGAAAAGTTCAAGGCACTTCTGTGTAGATTACGGGAATAAAATCTAGTAATTGAAAATATTTAAGATATTCGTATTTATGAGAAAATTTTATTTTCGAAAAAATATATAAAAAGATCCTTCTATTCTTTGGTCATTCCTTGTCCGAAGTACGGGTCTGGATCCAATGTCTTCTCTTGATAAGATGCTAGATCAGAAAGATCTCTTGAAGAATAAATCTGCATCATCTCTGGACGAGAAATCAAGGAGTAAGATCAAAAAGAGAAATTGGCTTAGCAAGAAAGAAAGAGAGAATATGCTGAAGAAAGATCAGTGTATTGAAGCATTGACACACTTCTGTGTTCAATCCAAGACCGAATTACATGTTCTTGCAGAATCATTCTCGAAAATAACTCATCTACAAGAAATTCTGGTCAAGCAACAAGGTTATCTACTGGAAGAATTTCACAAGTGGAAGTGCGAAAGTAATAACCTATCCTTCACCGGTGCTAAGATGATGGAGTAATCCAGAAAAATAGACTTCCGTTTTTTTATTTCTTTCAATAATTGTAAAGTCTATTATGAATAAAACTATCTTATTATTATGAATAAATTATTATTTTATAATATTTCTTGTGATAGTTTTCGGTTACATAGCCTAAGCTTGAATGTTTTATTTTAGTGCTATGTATGTTTATGGAATGTTTGATTTCGATTTTATTACCTTGATATTCGATCTCATAATGTGTGAACCCTTATGGTTTGGGTGACTTTTTGGTTTAGCGGGATTAAGTTCTAGCCCATGTTGGTAGGCTTTATTAAAGGATCATGAGGGGTTCCTGTAGAAACAATATGTGAAAAAGTCACAATATGTTGAATCTTTTGGTTTAGCATAAAAGCATATGTGTTTCGAGGTTTCAACTTTTGCATTGCATAGTTAAAACCGGTTTTCAACCTTTCTCTGGTAAAGGTTGGTTGTTGTTATTCTTTTGTTTTGCTTAAGGATGACAACATAATGATATTTTGGTATCAATTCTCCCTGGAAAGAAGATACAAACATATTGGAGAAGAGGATGCGAAATTTGAGGTAACAATCTTGTTAGTTATTTGTTTTCCTGTTTAAGAAAAACATGATTTTATTTCATATACTTATTTCTTTTGCTTAACAAAATTTCGGTACAATTGATGTTGATTCCATTATTGGTGTATGGATGTGTGTGTGATTCGATTGTTTCCTGTTAAGAAAAACTATTGTTATCTTTCGTTATTGTTTGGTATCAATTGTTTAGGCTTACAAAATTTCGGTGCAATTGCAGTGCTATAATGTCTATGTTTGTTTCAATTGCTTCCAATTAAGATAAATGATTATGCAAGTTGATTTATTTGGTTTGTATGGATTGTTTATGGCTTAACAAAAGTGTTTCAGAATCATTTGTTTAGTCCAAGTGATTTCCGGATAAGAGGAACTAAGTTTTTCGGATCTTAGTTAGACTTATCAAATGTGAGGGTTTCGGTTATTCAAGTCTAACCGAATGCCTTAACAAGAATTACTAGTTAACTAACCTAGTATTTGTCTTGTTTAAAAGTGAAAGGTCTAAGTTATTTTTGAGAATAATTAGAGCCTGATGAGAAAAATAAATTTAATTTTGATCTTTATTTTGGTCTTATCGAACAAGCGATTGTACTTGTACAATCGGTTTGGCAAAATAACTAAGGTGCTTAATCGATTTTTGATATGCTAAACTATTAGGGAAAATTGCTTCGGGAAATTTTTTCCTAGATAACATGTTAAAACCAAATTACTTGTAGTTTCGGTTTTGATATTGGTTATCTAAAATGGTGTGTAAAACCCTCGTGCTCAACTCTTATACGTTTGCAAATTCTCTTTGTGAGATTTGTAAGATCCTTTCGGTTTGTCCTTTATTTTCTCGTTTATTTGTCATTTTGTGACAAAAAGGGGGTGAAATATATGGAGTAAACAAGTGATATTGACTTGTTGTGAGTTAGTATCACTAAGGGAAAGGACATTTGTGCTAAAACGTTTATTCTAACGAAGAGAGTGAAAGCATAGACTAAGGGGGACTCACATACCATATGATATGTAGTTGTTTATGGATGAAAATTATTTCTGCCGGTTTTGGTAATTTGGGGTGTGTGGATGAGAAATGAATATAAACCCTAGACAAATGCACTGCACGAGAGTGCTTGTGATTCGAGAAATCAATCTGTACAACTCTGGCCTAAACCAAGAAATGACCGTTCCAGACTTGCTTCGGTCACAAAGTGAAGGAGATGGGGTTGATCTTAGGGAGGGAAGCGAAGAAGGTGTTGAGATTGTGAAGGTGTCGGCTGTGTATGACTTGTATCAGAAAGATGAACTGGCTTGCAGAATGAAAGCTATCAGTTCTGGTGTTGGAATACGATTGTATCAACACTTGGCTTCTATCTTCTTTCTTCTTGTTTGGAAATAGGGAGGAGAACCTATTTATACAAGTCATTGCGCCTAACCCATGTTTCTCATGGGAAATGGAGGAAGTGGAGTGATGGAGTAGTGGAGTCGTGGTAATTGTCACACGATCAGGTAAATCCCACTTCTCCCATCATCACTAACCGTCCATGACTTCCTGACACGTTATTATGATGGCGCGCTGTGCGCTGCACGCTGTAAACCGCCAGACCAATACTCCAGTAAGTATCCCCCAGTTTGTGACATGATTAACGTCTCGAGTGTGTGGATCGTGGGACCCACAAAAGGTAGCATGCGATGCTAGATTAAATAACTAAGTCATTTAGGAAGTCGATATTTATGAAATATCGTGTGTATTCTATGCATGTAATGCATCGAATATATTCAACACGTATGAAACATCGCTATCTTAAGGCTTAACGGAGTAAGTCACGATTAAGCGTCTTAAAATAGCATCACGTCCGACCATCTTCGAGTGATTGTTTGAAGGTTGTACAGGTAAGCCCTGGCTTGGCCGATCACTCTGTGTGGAAGAGTGGTGGACGGTGATCGTGGTGATGCCTCACTGGTCGCCTAACTTCTGTCTTAGGCTGTCCGTCCAAGCTGGCAAAGTTGGACGGACGAGATGACTTGCGACCCACATCTATGACCGTTGGATTAGGGTTTAGGAGGTGCTCAAACACCAACCTTTAGCTTGGTCGAATCCAAGCATGAAATGCGTTTTTGGCAAGACCGATTGGTTATGCGTGTAGACGGCATGCCATTGTACACGTCTGTACCTCGCTGTCCCATGGATATGCGATCTAAGCCACTAAATTTGTCCGGTAAAGTTGAGTGGTCGAGATCAGTTTGCATTAGAAAACCGCGCGACCATGCCTAGTTTGGGCGCACGAATCGAGACACCTAGCCATGGTTTGTCTTGGTCGGTCAGACATGGAGATAGATGGGTCCACATTGATCATGTTGATACTCTCCGGACCTGCTTATTCTATTCCTGGACCCTTCATCCAAGCTGGCGAAAAAGGACCCTCACGATCAATTTGCGACATATGCATGTCGCAAACCCTAATTAGGGTTTCCGTCCGGTTGCGTGCATGCTAGTTTGGTCGACCGAAATTGCACCCTACACTCCTCATCTGGAGAGGTCGATCGCGTGGGACCCACATTGGGCCAGTGGTGAACACGCCAATACCTGTCTGGCGGTTATAAGTCTGATTTAAGCAATCCAATCATGCTGGTGAAGTTGGATGGTCGTGATCAACTTAAGACCTTTTAGTGGAATTTCCTGCGACCCTTTGAACCTCACGCCGGACGAACTTCGGGCAACTGTACGTGATTATGTGGCTAGGTTAGAGGAGGATCGATTATGCAGGCGTGAACGGGGTACGCCGGTGTGCCGGACAACACTTGTCCAACCGTCCATGGGACGATCTACGCCGTCCAACTATGCCGGTGAAGTTGGACGGACGTGATGAATTTGAGACTGCCGTAGGCGGCCTTTGTTCGTACGACTCCTCCAAGCCGCTCTATACCAGCCTGGACGTCCAACTTCAGGCTGGTGTTCGGTGGTAGTTTGGGAGGCATGGTAGGTATTCGACCAACCAAGGCATAAGTGGGCCCACTGGTGGTCATTAAGGTGGTAGCCTGCTCCTGCTGAGGATCGTCTAGGCTGGTTAAATCATTCGACCAACTTGCATGGTCGTGATTATTTCTGAGACTGAGATGGACAGTCCAGATGCTCGACCGGGCTAGTATAACATACCGAGAGATGTATGCTCAATCGGGCTAGTATAACACACTGAGAGATGTATGCTCAATCGGGCTAGTATAACACACCGAGAGTTGTAACCTGTACGGGTATTTCGTGCATGCCTGATTAGTGACACTTGGAGATTCGTGTTACTCTGCTGAGAGCAGCACTCAGTCGTCATGCCACACCAATAATGAGAGTTCAGCAGGAACATCACAGGAAATACAAGGCTGGTCATGCGTTAATTAATAATGCTATAAATTCACAGAATACTGGGATTGTTGCCATATGCTCCATTCTAGGTGAATTAGGAAAATGAAGAAGTATTCATCACTTTATTAATGACTTTATCCTCTGTAGGATGTCAGCGTATAAATTCGGTTTTACAATTTTAGCCCTGAACTAAAATCCACCATCTACATTAAGTCCCCTGCCTAGCACATAATGGTTGCACTATTGTGGGGTAGGCATGAGATGGTGACGTATATGTGTGAGAAAGAGGAGATAAATAAAGCTTACCAGGAAGAATATTTGACCGGCCACTAGCAATTGTCCATGTGAACCGCCAATACAAGCATGAAAATTTTGGGTGGGACTGGTTTCCTTCCTTGGGCGTTCGAATCAAAAGAGGAATCCTTCTTCTATTGGGATTCTCCAATTATTTGTCTATAAAAGGGACCGGCCCATTTTCTTTTCTCACATTTTTTTTTGTTTAGTCAGCTCCCGTCCACGGCCTTGCTGCCGCCCCCTCCGACGCTACCGTTAACGCCACCAGACTTGCTGTCGCCGCCAGACTTTGTTGTTGCTGTCGGACTTTGTTGCTGCCGCCGCACGTATATGAGGTAGGTCTTTCGCCCGTTCTTCCTTGCTCTCACGTTTTTTGTTTTTTTTGAAAGGTAAAACCCTAGTTCTTAGGTAAACCTCTTACGCTCTTGATGAAAACATCCCATCGTAGATGAAACTTCTTCGTAGGATTAATTTCGATGAAGTTGATAGCAAAACCGTGAATATTGCTAAGATTGCTTAGTAAAAAAAGCTGTGAATCCATGAATATGTTGTTTTTGCTTCTTTTTTCCATTGTTGCATGCAAAACCTAGCTTTTAGGCTATAGCTTGAAAAACCCTTGGCTTGAATTTCGTTGACACGATTCTCATGAATAAAGAAAACCGTGTTATAATACGTGCAAATGAATGCGGGCCCCACCATATGCTCGGTTGAACGTGAGTCCCACTATGTACGCCTGATTGAACATCGACCCTATACCAGCTTCGTGACCTCGACCGGCCTTGCTTGCTGACGTGGCCCAATACCAGACTTGTGACCTTGATCAGCCTTGACCAATACCGGCTTGACGTGACCCAACACTAGCCTACTGACATGATATCAATCTTGCTTGCGTGGCCCAATACCTACTTGACTGATGTGACATCAGTCTTGCTTGGGGATATTAGCCCTGTAACCTCGACCGGTTTCTTGGACTTACCAACACCGTCCTCGTTTGCTGACGTGGCTCAATACCAGCCTTGCCTGCTTTTCCATCTTGGTGTACGTGAATGTGTGTCCTTCTCGGCTGGGACTATACATGATACGCGTACAAGTACTGACTCCCCTGCTTCTTCTTTATTGTAGAATGAACAAAATGACTCCTGCTAAGATATCTTTTGGGGATAATGCTGATGCCAAGTCAGAGAGTGTTGACAGCTTCAAAGATATGCCGAACATAGATGATGAGTTGTTCACCGTGCCTTTTACGAACATTAGAAAGTATCCTTCTCACAAGATAGCCTGCTCCCTGTTTCAGAAAATATGGAAGCTGATCCATCCTCTTCTTCAGCACTTGTGATGAGATTCTGTCTTCGGAGAAATGAGTATCCACCTTCACCTATTGACTTCAAGATCTGTCATAACCCGCTGGGTCCTTATGAAGGATGGATGAGACGCATGCTGAATAATATGAGTATTAAAGCTAATTTGATTAAGGCACAAATCCTTGATGCGGTTATGGAATCCGCCACTCTTCAGATTAAGAAGGATGTTGCAGGCTTGATCACTTTCATTTCTCGGTGGCGTCCATCTACTCATACATCCATATGTAGATGGGGAGAGATGACCATTACTCTGGAAAGCGTTGCTGCATTGATGAACCTGCCTGTTGCCGGGAGCTTATTTTATAAACTTTCTGATGCAGAACGTCGCGATTATAATGCTATACTTCGAAAGGCGGGAGAATTTGATGACCTGGAGAAGGAGAAGAAAGATACGAAATGCTTTTTCACTTGGTGGGTGTCGGAGTGGTCTCCTGCAGACCCGAAACCAGATCAGAAGTTGGAAGATGAGCTCAGCGTGATTGCATTTCTGTCTTTGTGGCTATCCAGGGACATATTTGATGACGGCTCTAGAAGGAAGACCATAAGAGGTGATCTTGTTAGGTTTGCTATCAGGCTGGCAAAAGGTGAGGTCCTTCCTCTAGGTGCCTTGTTCCTTGGATCACTGTATTCTCATCTGGACGCCTTAGCAGCAGACATGCATGTTTCCAACGGGTATAAGAAGGTGGAGTCGCATATCCACATCGCTTTTCTTCAGGCGTGTTTGTGGGAGAATTTCAAAAGCTATGCTCATGTTGCTGCAACTTCACTCAACAATTTGTATGGTGGTTCAAGAATACTTCGTTGGCAGAAAAGACGTCCCAGGGCCGGTGTTAAGCTCGTGGATGTCTTCGACAATATGAAATCCATAGATTTCCGTCCATGGGGACCGATCCACCCTTCCATTGTTCAACAAAAGACTATTGCTACTGTTCCTGATGTTGTGTTGCGCACTGATGCCGAAACCACGAGTCGTGGGGAACTTATTTACTTGCGAAGCTGCATTCCGGGATATATCCCATCTTTATTTGACGAAGCATTCACCGTGACTCCGTACAATATTGACAGGGCTGCCCGGCAAATGGTATTTGACCAGGGTGTTCCATTTCTTCGTCCGTTGGAGGCTCCAAAAGAACTTTTCCCGGACATTCTTAATGCTGATACATTTTTGTCAGTGCAGAGTCTTCCTTTCTGGCCTATCGGAAGAAACCCAGCGGTAACCGACAAGTATAAGGAATTTTGGAGGGAGCAATTGTTAACCTTTCAGAAATTCTCGGAGGAGGTTGTGACAGAATCCCGCGGCGAACCATATTCTGGCATTTTGAAGGAGCATTTTTGGTTGAAACCACTCCCAGATAAACGAACCAGAGCTGACGACTGCAGTCCCCAAGCAGGAGTGAGGTCTAAGAAGCAGGCATGTGGTTCGGTGATCCTCAATTCCTCCAATATGAAGGTATTTAAATTTATTTCTGTTTGATCCCTTGGTTTCGTTCTTCCTAAGAAACTTTCACTAAAGGTAATCCTTTGTTGGCGATCAGGGAATCTCGAAAGAAAATGCTTTCGCAAGACTGGCTCGTAGTCATAACGAGAGGTCTGGCGATACTAGTCTTCATGAGAAGTCTGGCGATGTTGGTCTTCATGAGAAGTTTGGCGATCCTTTTAAGGAGAGGTATGGTGATACTGATCCTCTTCAAGATAATGAAAAAGATGGTGCAAGCTCGACTGAACGGAGTGCCTCCCCAAGTGGTAAACTTAGTAAGCTTGTAGACGAGGTCGAGACGGAAATCAGCATTCAGAGTGAAGTGGACATCCGGAGGAATGCAGGAGAGGCAACATCTGCTAATGCTGAGGCGGCTCCCCTTAAAGATCTTACTGAGCAGGTTCCAATTGATAAGGAAGTCATGGTAACTTCTTCTGAAAGGCCTCTTGCAGCTGACAAGGTTCCTGATGAAGTATTGGCAAGGCAACCTGTTGTTCCTGGGTCTATCTTCGATCCTCCCTTCGATACCCCTCATGCAGGTCATGTGTTGGTTGGGGGATTCAGTGTTCCGGCTCAGTTCGAGGAGTTATACACGGTGATATGGAAGAAGCACGACCACATTGCTACCACTATGAAGCTCAAAAGTCGCCTTGCATTGGTCAATCGCGTCCAAGAAGCTTTATTCTCCATTCACGAGATGAGCGTCACGACCGGTCGCAGTGTTTCTGAGGAGGTGATTGAAGACTGGAAGTGCCACCGAGACGTGTTTGTGCAGTACGATTTCAACGCTCCTTGGTTCTTCAAAGGATTTTCTGAAATCCAGGAGCTTCAGAAACTGCAAGGCCAAGTTCCTTCTGTAGACTGTATTGCTCGCCAGGAAGAAGAGGTTGAAAAATTGTCTAAGGAGTTGAAGCTGAAACAGGCCGCGCTCAAAAGGATGAAAGCCGCTCTTTCTCAGAAGGACGAGTTGCTGCTGAAGGACTTTCCTTGAAGGATTCGTGCCGCCTACTTGTGTTCTTTCTTTAGATGCTTTTTTGAGTGATTGTGAGGATTTCCTTTCACAATTTGATTTCAGGTTTTGAACTAATAGGTGGTTGAATTTTGAACTGGTTTATTTTTTGAGATAGTTTTGTGAATGATTTTTCCGAAAGAGTTTATTCTAAAATGGAATTTACTTCTTGATTATGAATTATTGCATATGTCATATGAAATTGCAAATATCGTGTGAAAAAGGAAACATGAAGGGAAACAAGCATGGTGTTTGATCATTGAATTTCTTTCTCCACGTGTGGGATGCCAAGTCCCCAGTAAATTCTAAAACTATCTTTCTTGCAGAATCGTTTAATAGAACTTACTTGCTCTTTGGAACCTCATTTGCATGAAACTGAATCTTCCTGAGTAATCTCTTAAAGGAAGCCGTACGCATTAATTTCTAGAGAGGGAAGGAAACTCTTCTGAATTAAGATTCTCCTGAATAATGCGCTTCAAGGCGTTGCATTCACTGGTAGGATGATGAAGGAATCGATGATAGTGGCAATATCTCGGATCTATCACTTCTTGATCAGTCGGTTGACGCCATACAGGAGGCAGTTGTACCTCTCCGTCTCGCACCCATGCCTCCAACAACTCCAAGATCTTCTTCATTGGGAATGGGAAACGAGGATACTTTGAGTCCATCCTTTCTTGCGTTAGCGGACGTTGTGATGTCTCTCTGTGGATTTGATGTGGGGCACGCTTCGGAGACGGAGTTGGAAAACCATTGTGTGTCATCATATCCGCGGCTCGCTTGACTGGATGACGGAATGCGGAAAGCGTCATAATATCATTGCTGGGTGAATGAGTTGAACGCTCCCATCCTCTGCACTCACGTGTTCCTCGATTGATTTCCCCATCCTCAAGCATTTCTTCACTTGGCTGAAAGGTCGTTGTGGATTGGGAAGTCTTCTGAGCTTCGACAAGAGTCTTGAGGTACAAATCTTCCAGCAAGGCTCCGTAAGCTGCAGGTTCTTTTTCTTTATCCGGCAAACGTTGTGGCATCCCAGATAAGTCTTTTCTTCTGTGGAGTTGTCTCGAGTCTCCGTTGCCATCTGGACCATGTTGCTCGTCTCTCCTGAGTCCCCTGTGGCTACGCGCTTTCTCTGCATCTCCGCTGGTAAAGGCATGACTTCTAGATAAGGATTCAACGTTTCTTGCACCGTCTGGGTAAATGCCTGCCGATCCTTCTTGTAATTGGGCTGCTATATCGTTCAAAAGGCGGAATGTTTCGCTCTGCCTTCTAGCGATACCAGCTTGATTTGCCAGGACATCCTCCAGCATTCTAGCCACACTTCCCATGATATCTGAATCATTTATGGTTTCCGAAGAATCTAGCGGGCGAAGATACATCGTGAGATGAAAATCGAGATGAAAACCGAAAAACGAATAGGTTAATGATTGAATCGAAACCAAGATCTATCCCAAAAATCGAGAAAGTTGGAATGAATATTGAGAATTCAATTTTGGAACCGAGAGATTAATCTCCCACTGTGGTCGCCAATTGTTTATGGGTGAAACTATTTCTGCCGGTTTTGGTAATTTGGGGTGTGTGGATGAGAAATGAATCTAAACCCTAAACAAATGCACTGCACGGGAGTGCTTGTGATTCGAGAAATCAATTTGTACAACTCTAGCCTAAACCAATAAATGACCGTTCTAGACTTGCTTCGGTCACAAAGTGAAGGATATGGGGTTGATCTTAGGGAGGGAAGCAAAGAAGGTGTTGAGATTTTGAAGGTGTTGGTTGTGTATGACTTGTATTAGAAAGCTGAACTGGCTTGCAGAATGAAAGCTATCAGTTCTGGTGTTGGAATACGATTGTATCAACACTTGGCTTCTGTCTTGTTTCTTCTTGTTCGGAAATAGGGAGGAGAACCTATTTATACAAGTCATTGCGCCTAACCCACGTTTCTCATGGAAAGTGGAGGAACTGGAGTGATGGAGTAGTGGAGTCATGGTAATTGTTACACGATCAGGTAAAGCCCACTTCTCCCATCATCACTAACCGTCCATGACTTCCTGACACGTTCTTATGATGGCACGCTGTGCGCTGCAC
The DNA here is from genome assembly GCF_003573695.1 of Papaver somniferum. NCBI lineage: Eukaryota > Viridiplantae > Streptophyta > Magnoliopsida > Ranunculales > Papaveraceae > Papaver > Papaver somniferum. The sequence continues at coordinate 157,964,552 of NC_039364.1, read as the reverse complement.
GCTGTAAACCGCCAGACCAATACCCTAGTAAGTATCCCCCAGTTTGTGACATGATTAACGTCTCGAGTGTGTGGATCGTGGGACCCACAAAAGGTAGCATGTGATGCTAGATTAAATAACTAAGTTATTTAGGAAGTCGATATTTATGAAATATCGTGTGTATTCTATGCATGTAATGCATCAAATATATTCAACACGTATGAAACATCGCTATCTTAAGGCTTAACGGAGTAAGTCACGATTAAGCGTCTTAAAATAGCATCACATCCGACCATCTTCGAGTGATTGTTTGGAGGTTGTACAGGTAAGCCCTGGCTTGGCTGATCACTCTGTGTGGAAGAGTGGTGGACGGTGATCGTGGTGATGCCTCACTGGTCTCCTAACTCCTGTCTTAGGCTGTCCGTCCAAGATGGCGAAGTTGGACGGACGATATGACTTGCAACCCACATCTGTGACCGTTGGATTAGGGTTTAGGAGGTTCTCAAACACCAACCTTTAGCTTGGTCGAATCCAAGCATGGGACGCGTTTTTGGCAAGACCGATTGGTCATGCGTGTAGACGACATGCCGCTGTACACGTCCGTACCTCGCTGTCCCATGGATATGCGATCTAAGACACTCAATTTGTCCGGTAAAGTTGAATGGTCGAGATCAGTTTGCAATAGAAAACCACGCGACCATGCCTAGTTTGGGTGCACGAATCGAGACACCTAGCCATGGTTTGTCTTGGTCGGTCGGACATGGAGACAGATGGGTCCACATTGATCATGTTGATACTCTCCGGACCTGCTTAGTCTATTCCTGGTCCCTTCATCCAAGATGGCGTAAAAGAACGCTCGCGATCAATTTGCGACATATGCATGTCGCAAACCCTAATTAGGGTTTCCGGCCGGTTGCCTGCATGTAGTTTGGTCGACCGAAATTGCACCCTACACTCCTCATCTAGAGAGGTCGATCGCGTGGGACCCACATTGGGCTAGTGGTGAACACGCCAATACCTGTCTGGCGGTTATAAGTCTGATCTAAGCCATCCAATCATGCTGGTGAAGTTGGATGGTCGTGATCAATTTAAGACCTTTTAGTGGAATCATGCTGGTGAAGTTGGCTAGGTCAGGGGAGGATCGATTATGCAGGCGTGAAGGGGGCCCGCCAGTGTGCAGGACAACGCTTATCCAACCGTCCATGGATCTATCTACGCCGTCCAACTATGCCGGTGAAATTGGACGGACGTGATGAATTTGAGACTGCCGTAGGCTGCCTTTGTTCATACGACTCCTCCAAGCCGCTCCAACCAGCCTGGACGTCCAACTTCAGGCTGGTGTTCGGTGGTAGTTTGGGAGGCATGGTAGGTATTCGACCAACCAGGGCATAAGTGGGCCCACAGGTGGTCATTAAGGTGGTAGCCTGCTCCTGCTGAGGATCGTCTAGGCTGGTTAAATCATGCGACCAACTTGCATGGTCGTGATTATTTCTGATACTGAGATGGAAAATCCAGATGCTCGACCGGGCTAGTATAACACACCGAGAGATGTATGCTCAATCGGGATAGTATAACACACCGAGAGATGTATGCTCAATCGGGGTAGTATAACACACCGAGAGTTGTAGCCTGTACAGATATTTCGTGCATGCCTCATTAGTGACACTTGGAGATTCATGTTACTCTGCTGAGAGCAGCACTCAGTCGTCATGCCACACCAATAATGAGAGTTCAGCAGGAACATCACAGGAAATACAAGGCTGGTCATGCATTAATTGATAATGCTATAAATTCACAGAATACTGGGATTGTTGCCATATGCTCCATTCTAGGTGAATTAGGAAAATGAAGAAGTATTCATCACTTTATTAATGGCTTTATCCTCTGTAGGATGTCAGCGTATAAATTCGGTTTTACAATTTTAGCCTAGCACATAATGGTTGCACTATTGTGGGGTAGGCATGAGATGGTGACGTATATGTGTGAGAAAGACGAGATAAATAAAGCTTACCCGGAAGAATCTTTGACCGGACACTAGCAATTTTCCATGTGAACCGCCAATACAAGCATGAAAATTTTGGGTGGGACCGGTTTCCTTCCTTGGGCGTTCGAATCAAAAGAGGAATCCTTCTTCTATTGGGATTCTCCAATTATTTGTCTATAAAAGGGACCGACCCCTTTTCTTTTCTCACATTTTTTTTGTTTAGTCAGCTCCCCTCCACGACCTTGCTGCCTCCCTCGCCGACGCTACCGTTAACGCCACCGAACTTGTTGTCGCCGCCAGACGTTGTTGTTGCTGCCGGACTTTGTTGCTGTCGCCGCACGTGTATGAGGTATGTATTTCGTCCGTTCTTCCTTGCTCTCACGTTTTTTGTTTTTTTTTGAAAGGTAAAACCCTAGTTCTTAGGTAAACCTCTTCCGCTCTTGATGAAAACATCCTATCGTAGATGAAACTTTTTCGTAGGATTAATTTCGATGAAGTTGATAGCAAAACCGCGAATATTGCTAGGATTGCTTAGTAAAACAAGCTGTGAATCCATGAATATGTTGTTTTTGCTTCTTTTTTCCATTGTTGCATGCAAAACCTAGCTTTTAGGCTATAGCTTGAAAAACCCTTGGCTTGAATTTTGTTGACACGATTCTCATGAATAAAGAAAACCGTGTTATAATACGTGCAAATGAATGCGGGCCCCACCATATGCTCGGTTGAACGTGAGTCCCACTATGTACGCCTAATTGAATATTGACCCTATACCAGCTTCGTGACCTCGACCGGCCTTGCTTGCTGACGTGGCCCAATACCAGACTTGTGACCTTGATCAGCCTTGACCAATACCGGCTTGACGTGACCCAACACTAGCCTACTGACATGATATCAGTCTTGCTTGCGTGGCCCAATACCTGCTTGACTGATGTGACATCAGTCTTGCTTGGGGATATTAGCCTTGTAATCTCGACCGGTTTCGTGGACTTACCAACACCGGCCTCGTTTGCTGACGTGGCTCAATACCAGCCTTGTTTGGATCCAATACTAGCCTTGCCTGCTTTGCCAGCTTGGTGTACGTGAATGTGTGTCCTTCTCGGCCGGGACTGTACATGATATGCGTACAAGTACTGACTCCCCTGCTTCTTCTTGGGAGGCATGGTAGGTATTCGACCAACCAGGGCATAAGCGGGCCCACTCGTGGTCATTGAAGTGGTAGCCTGCTCCTGCTGAGGATCGTCTAGGCTGGTTAAATCATGCAACCAACTTGCATGGTCGTGATTATTTATGATACTGAGATGGACATTCCAGATGCTTGACCGGGCTAGTATAACACACCGAGAGATGTATGCTCAATCGGGCTAGTATAACACACCGAGAGTTGTAGCCTGTACGGGTATTTCGTGCATGCCTCATTAGTGACACTTGGAGATTCGTGTTACTCTGCTGAGACAACACTCAGTCGTCATGCCACACCAATAATAAGAGTTCAGCAGGAACATCACAGGAAATACAAGGCTAGTCATGCATTAATTGATAATGCTATAAATTCACAGAATACTGGGATTGTTGCCATATGCTCCATTCTAGGTGAATTAGGAAAATGAAGAAGTATTCATCACTTTATTAATGGCTTTATCCTCTGTAGGATGTCAGCGTATAAATTCGGTTTTACAATTTTAGCCCTAAACTAAAATCCACCATCTACAGTAGTTATGAGGGACAACATGGAAATAACAAAGACGTGCGGATTGAAAATCTACCTATCTTACCTTTAGGGGGAGTATTATCTTTGTTATTATAATGTCTGCAGTGGCATTTAAGGATTGAATTTAATGCAGGTTTTGTGTTGTTGAAGTTGGAATCAAGCGTATGTGTATAATGAATTTTTGTAATTTGTTTATCCATATGATGTAAGAGTTTTGTCACTAAAATTGACAAAGGGGGAGATTGTTAGAGCATAGCTTGGTTGAACCCACCAAGCGTTGGTATGTCAAGTTTGGTTGTCATATTTTAGTGAATCAAAACTCATTTAACCAGTCGCTTGATTACATACTAGAGTCAACTTCGTATAGGTTAGATTGAAAGTGTTAGGATATGAGACTTACAAGTATTACATGAAGACTTGAAGAATGTGGAGAAGTATGGAGCTACAACGACAACATCATCCTTCCTCTTGAGGTTAGTAATATTTGACTTGAACTGTTTCTTTCCCTAACGTATCTTTCAAGTCATGCATATTGAAAACATGACTGCGAAGCTGTGTATGAAACTCTAGTTATACATAGTATTAAGGAATACAATACGAGGTATATTGCTTAACCATTAAACTTTGTATATAAGACATCGACATGATCATATAAATGCTATTGTGATTATGTATAGGTATGAGTGAAGATTTCATCGTAGGAAACAATGTTTTACATTCGTTTAAAGGAAGTAAGTTCATAAACTTGTTTTGTGAATCGAAAGGGAAATCGCTAGGATTATTGGTATTGTTATTCATTGCAAATATATTTTGAATTACCAATATGTGTGTTTAGTATAACCGCTCATAAACTTGTTTATGTATCTTGGTAAAACTATTCACAAGGCCTGACTTATGTATTGGTATGACTTTTATTAGTGAAACCGATCTTAAGTAATCACTCAAGATGGTATGATAAATGCCTTTTAAATATCAATTTTTATCTAGTCATTAGGGAATCGATCCTAGTAAGAGGTGCAACAAATTTGCAAGAGGGAATCGATCCTTGTAAGAGGTGCAACACATTTTTAGTAGATGGGGGAACCGATCCTATGAACATGTGCAACAAGTTTGTAGTTTTGGGGGGAACCGATCCTATGGACATGTGCAACCGAATACAAGTAGTTACCATAAGTTGTGGGGAACCGATCCTAGTACCTAGTCAACCGAATTTTGGTAACTAGCGTGACTATGCACAGTACTCACATGGAGGTAGAACCGAACTTGTTTTGGTAGAACCGAGAAACCCATAATTGGTGATTTGATAGGATAATCAATCACATAGTTCTTGGAATTCAGGCGAACCAATTCTAAGATATTCCTTAATAGCTATTTAGACAGTGCATTTTCAGGAATTATGAAAACCGATTTTGTATTTAAAGATGTCGACATACTTTGAACATGCGAAGTAACTCTTATCATTAATTGTTCAAAGATATTCCTTAATAGCTAAAGGAGAATCCCAGGATCGAAATAAATTGAGAATCTTTTAATTAAGGTTTCTTAGTTTTTATATGCTATTTAATCTCCAGAAATTAAATGCATATCTTTAGAAAATAATAATTAGTAATGTGCATTTACTGATTATAGATTTTTTATTGGGATTTCAGTCAATATTTAGACAGTGCATTTTCAGGAATTATGAAAACCGATTTTGTATTTATTGTATATCTTTGAGAATATTCGGTTTTGGAAATTCCTTGGTGTCCAAACTTCCTTGTCTATAAATATTGAAGGTTGCATTTCTAGCAAACTAATCCTCAGAGCCAGCAAAACTACCTAGTTGTCTTGTTACTGGTGGAGTCGCCTATTCGGAGAGGAAAGTAACCTAATTAAGCGAAATCTCTCACGGCCGCTCAGTTTAAAGACTTCTTTGGGATTGAGAAGCTCTATTAGTACCGTTGGTGGGAAACTAGATAATTGCGGCTTATTATTAGTTTTCGATTGATTGATTGACTAACGGTTGTTGAACTTTGATTGCACCTAGTTTGTTTATGCTTGAGAATCTTCTGTTCTGATATAAGATTCACTCAAACTAGATTGAAGTTTCGACGGGGATCTTTAGACTATTTGTAGATCTAAAGACGTCTTGTGATAATCCAACGTCAATAGACTCCGTTCTGTGTGTGATTGATCACAAGAGATTCAAGTTGATTGTGTGTAGGTGCTGATTGAAGATTAAAGAAGATTTGAAGACAAGAAGACTTTTTGGGTTCATAATCTTTGGTGTGCACAATACTTGTTTAGACTGGAAAGGGATCCAACTATAATCGGTTTATCCTTGTGATAGATTGGATTGATTAGTTAAGTAGATCGGCGTCAATACACTTCTTTGTGATTAATCGTATTGATTGCATACTCTAATAATTACTTCGGTTGTTGTTGAGAGATTGATCTAAGGACCCGAAAAAGGAGTTTATTGGTTAAACGGAAGAGCCTTTGTCAAACTCATATCATGTTGTTTGAAAAGAGTTGTTACCGAACAGATTTGTTGTTCCTTTACTGTTTGGAATACCAAGTGCATGACTTATTAACAAGTTGGAGCCGCAAGGATACTGAGGAAACTATATGTTTAGTTGCTTGGTCTCAACTATACGAAGTTGGTTTGATTTTGTATAGCGGCTTAATTCTGAGAGTATTCAATTCTGGACTAGGTCCCGGGATTATTCTACATTTGCGGTTTCCTCGTTAATAAAATCTTGTTGTGTCATTTACTTTTATTTTCCGCAATTATAATTGTTGTTATTATAATTTAACGTAAATTATACAAACGTTAATTCTTATTTTACTTGATAGACAATCCCTAGAGTTTGGTTAAGACCGAACCTATTATCAAGTAAACATACTTCGTTGTTGTATTGTCTCGATCTTGTATCCATAGTCAATCACACAAGTTATCTTGTTGTCGTATTGTCTCGATCTCGTATCTAGACGATCACACGAAGTGTGAACCGATTAGTTGTATTGTCTCGATTCAGTCTATAGAAAATCACTTTCGGAGAAAGGACTTATAGGTGGAAAAGTTTTAGATTGAGGTATATTTGGGTACCCTCGTCTTTTCAACATTTTTGGGTATCATATGACAATCATCTTCCGATTTGTAATGTCAAATCTTTTGACTAACCTTTGATTCATTCGAAAGTCTTGGTAGGCTCGAAAACCTACAATAATAATACTGCAAGTGCACAGTGTCTAACTAGTAGAACAATGGCAAGTACAGTTCTTTCCCTCGAGGAGTGTGAAATACTCAACCAACTTATATCAAAAGTAACTAATCGACAAGATGATGTTTTAACGATTTTTCAGGAGTTTGGAACAAAATGATATAATATAAAAATGGGTTATTAAGGTTTTCGGTTTCCACCAATTAATTATGCAAAATCTACTAATCTTTAAAAATATATTCCATGCTTTTATTTTCAAATACTATTTCTCCGCTATAGTTTTCTTCGCTTCATGGGTAGTGATTCTAAAGCATTACCTATCAATCCTTGCATACCACGTCTAGGGATTTAACCGAAGCACGAAATATCAATTCAAAAGCATAAATAATCAAGAAAATCACATAAACGATTAAAAACCAAGTTTTGTGAAGAAAAACTATTAATCAATCAAACCATTATTAAGCATATATCAATGTAGAGTTTTCACAATTAATTGGTTTCTACCTAAACCCTAACAAACAATCTAGCAAATCATGGAGAAAAGGAAATCAAAACAGCAAAACCTTTTTCTCTATAAACGACCGTAGCCGCTCCCCCCGTTTCTCAAATAGTCATCCACCTTCTTATCCACCTTCCTTTTCTTTTATTTCATTAATCAAAGTATCAAAATAAATTATTCTATGAAATATCTTGCATGCAAGTTGATGTCGTCATCAATATCTTTCACCAAATAGTATTGCCACCTCATTCTTCCAATGAAATAATAAACTCCCTTTATTTCCAAAATCTCCCAAATGAAGAAAGATTTATTTTATTTCCAAAATAGTCACGTGTAATATTCCTCAATTAATTCTCACATGACAAATAAATTATCTTTCTCGGTGGAATATATTTGTAATAAAGTAAGAAAGATAAAATAGTTCTTATTTTCAGTTTCTATGTGCCAACCCCACTTTGATTTCAATTCCTTTGTTGCGTTTCTGCCTCGCTGATATATATGGAGATACCAGGCCAGCTACATTTTGTCATTTTTTTTTATTGTGGTATCTGATATATGGAAATACCAGGTCAACCCATTTCATCATTGTGGTTGCTGATATATGGAAATACCAGGCCAACCCGGCTGTTGATACATGGAAATACCAAGCCAGCATAATAAGTACTGCTGATATATAGAAATACCAGGCCAGCATAATAAGTATTGCTTATATATAGAAATACCAGGCCAGCCTAATAAGTGTTGATGATATATGGAGATACCAGGCCAGCATAGTAAGTGTTGCTGATATAGAAATACCAGGCCAGCATAATAAGCTGCTGATACATGGAAATACCAGGCCAGCATAATAAGTGCTGCTGATATATAGAAATACCAGGCCAGCATATTTCATCATTGTGGTTGCTGATATATGGAAGTACCAGGCCAACCACATTTTGCCATTTTCGTCGCAAACACCATTAAGTCTCACATTTTGCTGTTTATTCGCTGGATGATCGAATTCACTTGTACTTTCTACAAAAGTACTAAAATATTGTATCCTAGCTAATATAAATATGGGTATAAAATGTAGCATTTACATGCTTATCAACACCCCCACACTTATATTTTTCTAGTCCTCGAGCAAAACAGAGATATTATGCAAAAAAAATTATTTTATTTTTTTTGATAAAAATATGGATAATAACCCAATCCCCCACACTTAAACATTACATTGTCCGCAATGTAACTGAGTCATCCAACGTAAAAATTAAGATGGGAAATGCAAAAAAAAAAAAAAAAGATAGAGTAGAGGGAACAAATCTGATGGGTTGACTCCCGTGAAGTGAAATGTATTTGTTTCCCTGCTTTCAGTAGCACGTTCTCAAACAAGATGAGGTTGGTACCCCAAAGTACGCTGCAAATCATATATATACAGTCTGAAAATTTGGGGATCAATCCAACTAATTAGTTTTGATGAAAAGATGATCCTGTAGCAATGATGATTAGTACCCAGAGAGCAAAAACTGAACTCAGTCTTATACGGAACATTCACATAAGCTTTTAGAAAATCACGATCTGAGAAACAATTGCTCAACGGAACAATGATATCGTGACTAATTGGCCCATTATCATCTACAACGGTTTCATTATTAAGGGTCAAGGTCAGAGTTTCCTCAACTAATGGAACTAGTCGAAACTCGGGAAGAATTAAATGTTCTAGCTTGGGCTTCCATTTATTAGTGTCTAGCAGCGGTGTGGAATCTAACAAAGCATTGACTTCACAAATAACACTATCATCATCAAAACCATACCCAAAATGAGCTAAGCAAACATCTAATGGATCTTCCGAGTGGCTCTTACAAAAGGCTTGCGAGTGCATACTTTCTTTTCGCCCACAACACTTAAGGCTAAGGTACCTAAAAAAAAAATCAAATAAAATGCGTAAAAAGAACCAAAAAAAATCTAAAAGAAAAACAAAATAAAATTATGTACAAAAAGATATCAGTCAGAGAGTATTTTGCAACCAACTAGTAGAACAATGGCAAGTACAGGTCGTTCCCTCGAGGAGTGTGAAAAACTCAGCCAACGAATATCAAAACTAACTAATCGACAAGATGATGTTTTAACGATTTTTCAGGAGTTTGGAACAAAATGATATAATATAAAAATGGGTTATTAAGGTTTTCGGTTTCCACCAATTAATTATGCAAACTCTACTAATCTTTAAAAATATATTCCATGCTTTTATTTTCAAATATTGTTTCTTTGCTATAGTTTTCTTCGCTTCATGGGTAGTGATTCTTAAGCATTACCTATCAATCCTTGCATACCACGTCTAGGGATTTAACCGAAGCACGAAATATCAATTCAAAAGCATAAATAATCAAGAAAATCACATAAACGATTAAACACCAAGCTTTGTGAAGAAAAAATATTAATCAATCAAATCATTATTAAGCATATATAAATGTAGAATTTTCACAATTAATTGGTTTCTACCTAAATCCTAACAAACAATCTAGCAAATCATGGAGAAAAGGAAATGAAAACAGCAAAACCTTCTTCTCTATAAACGGCCGTACCCCCCCCCGTTTCTCAAATAGTCACCCACCTTCTTATCCACCTTCCTTTCCTTTTATTTCATTAATCAAAATAAATTATTCTATGAAATATCTTGCATGAAAGTTGATGTCGTCATCAATATCTTTCACCAAATAATATTGCCACCTCGTTCTTCCAATGAAATAATAAACTCCCTTTATTTCCAAAATCTCCCAAATGAAGAAAGAGTTATTTTATTTCCAAAATAGTCACGTGTAAATATTCCTCAATTAATTCTTCATATGACAAATAAATTATGTTTCTCGGTGGAATATATTTGTAATAAAGTAAGAAAGATAAAATAGTTCCCATTTTCAGTTTCCATGTGCCAACCCCACTTTGATTTCAATTTCTTTGCTGCGTTTCTGCCTCGCTGATATAAATGGAGATACCAAGCCAGCTACATTTTGTCATTTTTTTTCATTGTGGTTGCTGATATATGGAAATACCAGGCCAACCCATTTCATCATTGTGGTTGCTGATATATGGAAATACCAGGCTAACCCGGCTGTTGATACATGAAAATACCAAGCCAGCACAATAAGTACTGCTGATATATAAAAATACCAGGCCAGCATAATAAGTGTTGTTGATATATAGAAATACCATGCTAGCATAATAAGTGTTGCTGATATATGGAGATACCAGGCCAGCATAGTAAGTGTTGCTGATTTAGAAATACCAGGCCAGCATAATAAGCTGCTGATACATGGAAATACCAGGCCAGCATAATAAGTGCTGCTGATATATAGAAATACCAGGCCAGCATATTTCATCATTGTGGTTGCTGATATATGGAAGTACCAGGCCAACCACATTTTGCCATTTTCGTCGCAAACACCATGAAGTCTCACATTTTGTTGTTTATTCGCTGAATGATCGAATTCACTTGTACTTTCTACAAAAGTACTAAAATATTGTATCCTAGCTGATATAAATATGGGTATAAAATGTAGCATTTACATGCTTATCAACACACCCACACTTATATTTTGCTAGTCCTCGAGCAAAACAGAGATATTATGCAATTTGTTTTTATTTTTTTTGATAAAAATATGGACAATAACCCACTCCCCCACACTTAAACATTACATTGTCCGCAGTGTAACTGAGTCATCCAACGTAAAAATTAAGATGGGAAATGCAAAAAAAAAAAAAAAAAAAAAGGTAGAGTAAAGGGAACAAATCTGATGGGTTGACTCCCATGAAGCGAAATGTATTTGTTTCCCTGCTTTCAGTAGCACGTTCTCAAACAAGATGAGGTTGGTACCCCAAAGTACGCTGCAAATCATACATATACAGTCTGAAAAGTTGGGGATCAACCCAACTAATTAGTTTTGATGAAAAGATGATCCTGCAGCAATGATGATTAGTACCCAGAGAGCAAAAACTGAACTCAGTCTTATACGGAACATTCACATAAGCTTTTAGAAAATCACGATCTCAGAAACAAGTGCTCAACGGAACAATGATATCGTGACTAATTAGCCCATTATCATCTACAACGGTTTCATTATTAAGGGTCAAGGTCAGAGCTTCCTCAACTAATGGAACTAGTCGAAACTCGGGAAGAACTAAATATTCTAGCTTGGGCTTCCATTTATTAGTGTCTAGCAGCGGTGTGGAATATAACAAAGCATTGACTTCACAAATAACACTATCATCATCAAAACCATACCCAAAATGAGCTAAGCAAACCTCTAATAGATCTTCCGAGTGGCTCTTGCAAAAGGCTTGCGAGTGCATACTTTCTTTTCGCCCACAACACTTAAGGCTAAGGTACCTAAAAAAAATCAAATAAAATGCGTAAAAAGAACCAAAAAAAATCTAAAAGAAAAACAAAACAAAATTATGTACAAAAAGATATCAGTCAGAGAGTATTTTGCAACCACTCCCCGGCAGCGGCGCCAAAAACTTGATAGGCTCGAAAACCTACAATAATAATACTGTAAGTGCACAGTGTCTAACTAGTAGAACAATGGCAATTACAGGTCGTTCCCTCGAGGAGTGTGAAATACTCAACCAACTAATATCAAAAGTAACTAATCGACACGATGATGTTTTAACGATTTTTCAGGAGTTTGGAACAAAATGATATAATATAAAAATGGGTTATTAAGGTTTTCGGTTTCCACCAATTAATTATGCAAACTCTACTAATCTTTAAAAATATATTCCATGCTTTTATTTTCAAATACTGTTTCTTCGCTATAGTTTTCTTCGCTTCATGGGTAGTGATTCTAAATCATTACCTATCAATCCTTGCATACCACGTCTAGGGATTTAACCGAAGCACGAAATATCAATTCAAAAGCATAAATAATCAAGAAAATCACATAAACGATTAAACACCAAGCTTTGTGAAGAAAAACTATTAATCAATCAAATCATTATTAAGCATATATAAATGTAGAGTTTTCAAAATTAATTGGTTTCTACCTAAACCCTAACAAACAATCTAGCAAATCATGGAGAAAAGGAAATCAAAACAGCAAAACCTTCTTCTCTATAAACGGTCGTAGCCTCCCCCCCCCGTTTCTCAAATAGTCACCCCCTTCTTATCCACCTTCCTTTCTTTTTTCATTAATCAAAGTATCAAAATAAATTATTCTATGAAATATCTTGCATGCAAGTTGATGTCGTCATCAATATCTTTCACCAAATAGTATTGCCACCTCGTTCTTCCAATGAAATAATAAACTCCCTTTATTTCCAAAATCTCCCAAATGAAGAAAGAGTTATTTTATTTCCAAAATAGTCACGTGTAAATATTCCTCAATTAATTCTTCACATGACAAATAAATTATCTTTCTCGGTGAAATATATTTGTAATAAAGTAAGAAAGATAAAATAGTTCCCATTTTCAGTTTCTATGTGCCAACCCCACTTTGATTTCAATTCCTTTGCTGCGTTTCTGCCTCGCTAATATATATGGAGATACCAGGCCAGCTACAATTTGTCATTTTTTTCATTGTGGTTTCTGATATATGGAAATACCAGGTCAACCCATTTCATCATTGTGGTTGCTGATATATGGAAATACCAGGCCAACCCGGCTGTTGATACATGGAAATACCAAGCCAGCATAATAAGTACTGCTGATATATAGAAATACCAGGCCAGCATAATAAGTGTTGCTGATATATAGAAATACCAGGCCAGCATAATAAGTGTTGCTGATATATGGAGATACCAGGCCAGCATAGTAAGTGTTGCTGATATAGAAATACCAGGCCAGCATAATAAGCTGCTGATACATGGAAATACCAGCCAGCATAATAAGTGCTGCTGATATATAGAAATACCAGGCCAGCATATTTCATCATTGTGGTTGCTGATATATGGAAGTACCAGGCCAACCACATTTTGCCATTTTCGTCGCAAACACCATTAAGTCTCACATTTTGCTGTTTATTCGCTGGATGATCGAATTCACTTGTACTTTCTATAGAAGTATTAAAATATGTATCCTAGCTAATATAAATAAGGGTATAAAATGTAGCATTTACATGCTTATCAACACCCCCACACTTATATTTTGCTAGTCCTCGAGCAAAACGAGATATTATGCAAAAAAAATTTTATTTTTTTTGATAAAAATATGGATAATAACCCATTCCCCCACACTTAAACATTACATTGTCCGCAATGTAACTGAGTCATCCAACGTAAAAATTAAGATGAGAAATGCAAAAAAAAAAAAAAAAAAAAAAAAGATAGAGTAAAGGGAACAAATCTGATGGGTTGACTCCCATGAAGCGAAATGTATTTGTTTCCCTGCTTTCAGTAGCACGTTCTCAAACAAGATGAGGTTGGTACCCCAAAGTACGCTGCAAATCATATATATACAGTCTGAAAAGTTGGGGATCAACCCAACTAATTAGTTTTGATGAAAAGATGATCCTGTAGAAATGATGATTAGTACCCAGAGAGCAAAAACTGAACTCAGTCTTATACGGAACATTCACATAAGCTTTTAGAAAATCACGATCTGAGAAACAAGTGCTCAACGGAACAATGATATCGTGACTAATTGGTCCATTATCATCTACAACGGTTTCATTATTAATGGTCAAGGTCAGAGCTTCCTCAACTAATGGAACTAGTCGAAACTCGGGAAGAATTAAATGTTCTAGCTTGGGCTTCCATTGATTAGTTTCTAGCAGCGGTGTGGAATCTAACAAAGCATTGACTTCACAAATAACACTATTATCATCAAAACCATACCCAAAATGAGCTAAGCAAACCTCTAATGGATCTTCCGAGTGGCTCTTGCAAAATGATTGCGAGTGCATACTTTCTTTTCGCCCACAACACTTAAGGCTAAGGTACCTAAAAAAAATCAAATAAAATGCGTAAAAAGAACCAAAAAAAATCTAAAAGAAAAACAAAATAAAATTATGTACAAAAAGATATCAGTCAGAGAGTATTTTGCAACCAACTAGTAGAAAAATAGCAAGTACAGGACGTTCCCTCGAGGAGTGTGAAATACTCAACCAACTAATATCAAAAGTAACTAATCAACAAGATGATGTTTTAACGATTTTTCAGGAGTTTGGAACAAAATGATATAATATAAAAATGGGTTATTAAGGTTTTCGGTTTCCACCAATTAATTATGCAAACTCTACTAATCTTTAAAAATATATTCCATGCTTTTATTTTCAAATACTGTTTCTTCGCTATAGTTTTCTTCGCTTCATGGGTAGTGATTCTAAATCATTACCTATCAATCCTTGCATACCACGTCTAGGGATTTAACCGAAGCACGAAATATCAATTCAAAAGCATAAATAATCAAGAAAATCACATAAACAATTAAACACCAAGCTTTGTGAAGAAAAACTATTAATCAATCAAATCATTATTAAGCATATATAAATGTTGAGTTTTCAAAATTAATTGGTTTCTACCTAAACCCTAACAAACAATCTAGCAAATCATGGAGAAAAGGAAATCAAAACAGCAAAACCTTCTTCTATAAACGGCCGTAGCCTCCCCCCCCCCCCCCCCCGTTTCTCAAATAGTCACCCACCTTCTTATCCACCTTCCTTTCCTTTTGTTTCATTAATCAAAGTATCAAAATAAATTATTCTATGAAATATCTTGCATGCAAGTTGATGTCGTCATCAATATCTTTCACCAAATAGTATTGCCACCTCGTTCTTCCAATGAAATAATAAACTCCCTTTATTTCCAAAATCTCCCAAATGAAGAAAGAGTTATTTTATTTCCAAAATAGTCACGTGTAAATATTCCTCAATTAATTCTTCACATGACAAATAAATTATCTTTCTCAGTGAAATATATTTGTAATAAAGTAAGAAAGATAAAATAGTTCCCATTTTCAGTTTCTATGTGCCAACCCCACTTTGATTTCAATTCCTTTGCTGCGTTTCTGCCTCGCTAATATATATGGAGATACCAGGCCAGCTACATTTTGTCATTTTTTTCATTGTGGTTTCTGATATATGGAAATACCAGGTCAACCCATTTCATCATTGTGGTTGCTGATATATGAAAATACCAGGCCAACCCGGTTGTTGATACATGGAAATACCAAGCCAGCATAATAAGTACTGCTGATATATAGAAATACCAGGCCAGCATAATAAGTGTTGCTGATATATAGAAATACCATGCCAGCATAATAAGTGTTGTTGATATATGGAGATACCAGGCCAGCATAGTAAGTGTTGCTGATATAGAAATAACAGGCCAGCATAATAAGCTGCTGATACATGGAAATACCAGGCCAGCATAATAAGTGCTGCTGATATATAGAAATACCAGGCCAGCATATTTCATCATTGTGGTTGCTGATATATGGAAGTACCAGGCCAACCACATTTTGCCATTTTCGTCGCAAACACCATTAAGTCTCACTTGTACTTTCAATTCAAAAGCATAAATAATCAAGAAAATCACATAAACGATTAAGCACCAAGCTTTGTGAAGAAAAACTATTAATCAATCAAATCATTATTAAGCATATATCAATGTAGAGTTTTCACAATTAATTGGTTTCTACCTAAACCCTAACAAACAATCTAGCAAATCATGGAGAAAAGGAAATCAAAACAGCAAAACCTTCTTCTCTATAAACGGCCGTAGCCAACCACATTTTGCCATTTTCGTCGCAAACACCATTAAGTCTCACATTTTGCTGTTTATTCGCTGGATGATCGAATTCACTTGTACTTTCTATAGAAGTATTAAAATAGTGTATCCTATCTAATATAAATATGGGTATAAAATGTAGCATTTACATGCTTATCAACACCCCCACACTTATATTTTGCTAGTCCTCGAGCAAAACCGAGATATTATGCAAAAAAAATTATTTTATTTTTTTGATAAAAATGGATAATAACCCATTTCCCCACACTTAAACATTACATTGTCCGCAATGTAACTGAGTCATCCAACGTAAAAATTAAGATGAGAAATGCAAAAAAAAAAAAAAAAAAGATAGAGTAAAGGGAACAAATCTGATGGATTGACTCCCTGAAGCGAAATGTATTTGTTTCCCTGCTTTCAGTAGCACGTTCTCAAACAAGATGAGGTTGGTACCCCAAAGTACGCTGCAAATCATATATATACAGTCTGAAAAGTTGGGGATCAACCCAACTAATTAGTTTTGATGAAAAGATGATCCTGCAGCAATGATGATTAGTACCCAGAGAGCAAAAACTGAACTCAGTCTTATACGGAACATTCACATAAGCTTTTAGAAAATCACGATCTGAGAAACAAGTGCTCAACGGAACAATGATATCGTGACTAATTGGTCCATTATCATCTACAACGGTTTCATTATTAATGGTCAAGGTCAGAGCTTCCTCAACTAATCGAACTAGTCGAAACTCGGGAAGAATTAAATGTTCTAGCTTGGGCTTCCATTTATTAGTTTCTAGCAGCGGTGGGAATCTAACAAAGCATTGACTTCACAAATAACACTATTATCATCAAAACCATACCCAAAATGAGCTAAGCAAACCTCTAATGGATCTTCCGAGTGGCTCTTGCAAAAGGATTGCGAGTGCATACTTCTTTTCGCCCACAACACTTAAGGCTAAGGTACCTAAAAAAAATCAATAAAATGCGTAAAAAGAACCAAAAAAAATCTAAAAGAAAAACAAAATAAAATTATGTACAAAAGATATCAGTCAGAGAGTATTTTGCAACCAACTAGTAGAACAATAGCAAGTACAGGTCGTTCCCTCGAAGAGTGTGAAATACTCAACCAACTAATATCAAAGTAACTAATCAACAGATGATGTTTTAACGATTTTTCAGGAGTTTGGAACAAAATGATATAATATAAAAATGGGTTATTAAGGTTTTCGGTTTCCACCAATTAATTATGCAAACTCTACTAATCTTAAAAATATATTCCATGCTTTTATTTTCAAATATTCTTTCTTCGCTATAGTTTTCTTCGCTTCATGGGTAGTGATTCTAAAGCATTACCTATCAATCCTTGCATACCACGTATAGGGATTTAACCGAAGCACGAAATATCAATTCAAAAGCATAAATAATCAAGAAAATCACATAAACGATTAAGCACCAAGCTTTGTGAAGAAAAACTATTAATCAATCAAATCATTATTAAGCATATATCAATGTAGAGTTTTCACAATTAATTGGTTTCTACCTAAACCCTAACAAACAATCTAGCAAATCATGGAGAAAAGGAAATCAAAACAGCAAAACCTTCTTCTCTATAAACGGCCGTAGCCAACCACATTTTGCCATTTTCGTCGCAAACACCATTAAGTCTCACATTTGCTGTTTATTCGCTGGATGATCGAATTCACTTGTACTTTCTATAGAAGTATTAAAATAGTGTATCCTATCTAATATAAATATGGGTATAAAATGTAGCATTTACATGCTTATCAACACCCCCACACTTATATTTGCTAGTCCTCGAGCAAAACCGAGATATTATGCAAAAAAATTATTTTATTTTTTTTGATAAAAATATGGATAATAACCCATTCCCCCACACTTAAACATTACATTGTCCGCAATGTAACTGAGTCATCCAACGTAAAAATTAAGATGAGAAATGCAAAAAAAAAAAAAAAAAAAGATAGAGTAAAGGGAACAAATCTGATGGATTGACTCCCATGAAGCGAAATGTATTTGTTTCCCTGCTTTCAGTAGCACGTTCTCAAACAAGATGAGGTTGGTACCCCAAAGTACGCTGCAAATCATATATATACAGTCTGAAAAGTTGGGGATCAACCCAACTAATTAGTTTTGATGAAAAGATGATCCTGCAGCAATGATGATTAGTACCCAGAGAGCAAAAACTGAACTCAGTCTTATACGGAACATTCACATAAGCTTTTAGAAAATCACGATCTGAGAAACAAGTGCTCAACGGAACAATGATATCGTGACTAATTGGTCCATTATCATCTACAACGGTTTCATTATTAATGGTCAAGGTCAGAGCTTCCTCAACTAATCGAACTAGTCGAAACTCGGGAAGAATTAAATGTTCTAGCTTGGGCTTCCATTTATTAGTTTCTAGCAGCGGTGTGGAATCTAACAAAGCATTGACTTCACAAATAACACTATTATCATCAAAACCATACCCAAAATGAGCTAAGCAAACCTCTAATGGATCTTCCGAGTGGCTCTTGCAAAAGGATTGCGAGTGCATACTTTCTTTTCGCCCACAACACTTAAGGCTAAGGTACCTAAAAAAAAATCAAATAAAATGCGTAAAAAGAACCAAAAAAAATCTAAAAGAAAAACAAAATAAAATTATGTACAAAAAGATATCAGTCAGAGAGTATTTTGCAACCAACTAGTAGAACAATAGCAAGTACAGGTCGTTCCCTCGAAGAGTGTGAAATACTCAACCAACTAATATCAAAAGTAACTAATCAACAAGATGATGTTTTAACGATTTTTCAGGAGTTTGGAACAAAATGATATAATATAAAAATGGGTTATTAAGGTTTTCGGTTTCCACCAATTAATTATGCAAACTCTACTAATCTTTAAAAATATATTCCATGCTTTTATTTTCAAATATTCTTTCTTCGCTATAGTTTTCTTCGCTTCATGGGTAGTGATTCTAAAGCATTACCTATCAATCCTTGCATACCACGTATAGGGATTTAACCGAAGCACGAAATATCAATTCAAAAGCATAAATAATCAAGAAAATCACATAAACGATTAAGCACCAAGCTTTGTGAAGAAAAACTATTAATCAATCAAATCATTATTAAGCATATATCAATGTAGAGTTTTCACAATTAATTGGTTTCTACCTAAACCCTAACAAACAATCTAGCAAATCATGGAGAAAAGGAAATCAAAACAGCAAAACCTTCTTCTCTATAAACGGCCGTAGCCAACCACATTTTGCCATTTTCGTCGCAAACACCATTAAGTCTCACATTTTGCTGTTTATTCGCTGGATGATCGAATTCACTTGTACTTTCTATAGAAGTATTAAAATAGTGTATCCTATCTAATATAAATATGGGTATAAAATGTAGCATTTACATGCTTATCAACACCCCCACACTTATATTTTGCTAGTCCTCGAGCAAAACCGAGATATTATGCAAAAAAAATTATTTTATTTTTTTTGATAAAAATATGGATAATAACCCATTCCCCCACACTTAAACATTACATTGTCCGCAATGTAACTGAGTCATCCAAC